>NW_028167212.1:1200000-1672972 GCF_963513975.1 Fringilla coelebs | reverse complement strand
TGTGCAGGAGAAGCGGCTGAGGCTTCCTTGCCGGAGAAGCGGCACCTTCGCCGGCAGAGAGCATCCTGCCGGCCGCGGTGCGCTCCGGAGCGGGGGCTTGTGCCGAAAGAGGCCGGGAACAGGCGCTTACCTTCGGACAGCTCCGGATGCCCGTCTAATGCGTCTCTTGTCGCCTACACGGCAGGGAAAAGCTTTTCCACTCTGTCTAGGAAGGAGAAAGTAGAAAATGTGCCAGCACAGCAAATGCCTCCCGGACTTTCCCTGCAATTCAGCAAGTGCTTTGCAGCTTGAAATTGGAAGGAAAGCCTCAGATTTAGCAGCCAGAGCTTCAGGAGGAGCAGCAGCGAGCACAGCATCGCTTTTGCAGCAGCTCCTTCCATGTGCATGTTTTTGGGAGTGGAAAGGCTTGCAGAATGTTCAAGTAGCTTTTTCTCTCCGCTGGAAAGCTGCACGCTCAGTGCCAGTGTTCTGCAGCTTCTTTCTTCACGTTTCAGCAGCTAGCACGCTCTCCGTGTGCAGGAGAAGCGGCTGAGGCTTCCTTGCCGGAGAAGCGGCACCTTCGCCGGCAGAGAGCATCCTGCCAGCCGCGGTGCGCTCCGGAGCGGGGGCTTGTGCCGAAAGAGGCCAGGAACAGGCGCTTACCTTCGGACAGCTCCGGAGCCCCGTCTAATGCATCTCTTGTCGCCTACATGGCAGGGAAAAGCTTTTCCACTCTGTCTAGGAAGGAGAAAGTGTGCCAGCACAGCAAATGCCTCCCGGACTTTCCCTGCAATTCAGCAAGTGCTTTGCAGCTTGAAATTGGAAGGAAAGCCTCAGATTTAGCAGCCAGAGCTTCAGGAGGAGCAGCAGCGAGCACAGCATGGCTTTTGCAGCAGCTCCTTCCATGTGCATGTTTTTGGGAGTGGAAAGGCTTGCAGAGTGTTCAAGTAGCTTTTTCTCTCCGCTGGAAAGCTGCACGCTCAGTGCCAGTGTTCTGCAGCTTCTTTCTTCACGTTTCAGCAGCTAGCACGCTCTCCGTGTGCAGGAGAAGCGTGAGAGGCTTCCTTGCCGGAGAAGCGGCACCTTCGCCGGCAGAGAGCATCCTGCTGGCCGCGGTGCGCTCCGGAGCGGGGGCTTGTGCCGAAAGAGGCCGGGAACAGGCGCTTACCTTCGGACAGCTCCGGATGCCCGTCTAATGCGTCTCTTGTCGCCTACACGGCAGGGAAAAGCTTTTCCACTCTGTCTAGGAAGGAGAAAGTGTGCCAGCACAGCAAATGCCTCCCGGACTTTCCCTGCAATTCAGCAAGTGCTTTGCAGCGTGAAATTGGAAGGAAAGCCTCAGATTTAGCAGCCAGAGCTTCAGGAGGAGCAGCAGCGAGCACAGCATCGGTTTTGCAGCAGCTCCTTCCATGTGCATGTTTTTGGGAGTGGAAAGGCTTGCAGAGTGTTCAAGTAGCTTTTTCTCTCCGCTGGAAAGCTGCACGCTCAGTGCCAGTGTTCTGCAGCTTTTTTCTTCACGTTTCAGCAGCTAGCACGCTCTCCGTGTGCAGGAGAAGCGGCTGAGGCTTCCTTGCCGGAGAAGCGGCACCTTCGCCGGCAGAGAGCATCCTGCCGGCCGCGGTGCGCTCCGGAGCGGGGGCTTGTGCCGAAAGAGGCCGGGAACAGGCGCTTACCTTCGGACAGCTCCGGATGCCCGTCTAATGCGTCTCTTGTCGCCTACACGGCAGGGAAAAGCTTTTCCACTCTGTCTAGGAAGGAGAAACTGTGCCAGCACAGCAAATGCCTCCCGGACTTTCCCTGCAATTCAGCAAGTGCTTTGCAGCGTGAAATTGGAAGGAAAGCCTCAGATTTAGCAGCCAGAGCTTCAGGAGGAGCAGCAGCGAGCACAGCATCGCTTTTGCAGCAGCTCCTTCCATGTGCATGTTTTTGGGAGTGGAAAGGCTTGCAGAGTGTTAAAGTAGCTTTTTCTCTCCGCTGGAAAGCTGCACGCTCAGTGCCAGTGTTCTGCAGCTTCTTTCTTCACGTTTCAGCAGCTAGCACGCTCTCCGTGTGCAGGAGAAGCGGCTGAGGCTTCCTTGCCGGAGAAGCGGCACCTTCGCCGGCAGAGAGCATCCTGCCGGCCGCGGTGCGCTCCGGAGCGGGGGCTTGTGCCGAAAGAGGCCGGGAAGAGGCGCTTACCTTCGGACAGCTCCGGATGCCCGTCTAATGCGTCTCTTGTCGCCTACACGGCAGGGAAAAGCTTTTCCACTCTGTCTAGGAAGGAGAAAGTGTGCCAGCACAGCAAATGCCTCCCGGACTTTCCCTGCAATTCAGCAAGTGCTTTGCAGCGTGAAATTGGAAGGAAAGCCTCAGATTTAGCAGCCAGAGCTTCAGGAGGAGCAGCAGCGAGCACCGCATCGGTTTTGCAGCAGCTCCTTCCATGTGCATGTTTTTGGGAGTGGAAAGGCTTGCAGAGTGTTCAAGTAGCTTTTTCTCTCCGCTGGAAAGCTGCACGCTCAGTGCCAGTGTTCTGCAGCTTCTTTCTTCACGTTTCAGCAGCTAGCACGCTCTCCGTGAGCTGGAGAAGCGGCTGAGGCTTCCTTGCCGGAGAAGCGGCACCTTCGCCGGCAGAGAGCATCCTGCCGGCCGCGGTGCGCTCCGGAGCGGGGGCTTGTGCCAAAAGAGGCCGGGAACAGGCGCTTACCTTCGGACAGCTCCGGATGCCCGTCTAATGCGTCTCTTGTCGCCTACACGGCAGGGAAAAGCTTTTCCACTCTGTCTAGGAAGGAGAAAGTGTGCCAGCACAGCAAATGCCTCCCGGACTTTCCCTGCAATTCAGCAAGTGCTTTGCAGCGTGAAATTGGAAGGAAAGCCTCAGATTTAGCAGCCAGAGCTTCAGGAGGAGCAGCAGCGAGCACAGCATCGCTTTTGCAGCAGCTCCTTCCATGTGCATGTTTTTGGGAGTGGAAAGGCTTGCAGAGTGTTCAAGTAGCTTTTTCTCTCCGCTGGAAAGCTGCACGCTCAGTGCCAGTGTTCTGCAGCTTCTTTCTTCACGTTTCAGCAGCTAGCACGCTCTCCGTGAGCTGGAGGAGCGGCTGAGGCTTCCTTGCCGGAGAAGCGGCACCTTCGCCGGCAGAGAGCATCCTGCCGGCCGCGGTGCGCTCCGGAGCGGGGGCTTGTGCCGAAAGAGGCCGGGAACAGGCGCTTACCTTCGGACAGCTCCGGATCCCTGTCTAATGCGTCTCTTGTCGCCTACACGGCTGGGAAAAGCTTTTCCACTCTGTCTAGGAAGGAGAAAGTGTGCCAGCACAGCAAATGCCTCCCGGACTTTCCCTGGAATTCAGCAAGTGCTTTGCAGCTTGAAATTGGAAGGAAAGCCTCAGATTTAGCAGCCAGAGCTTCAGGAGGAGCAGCAGCGAGCACCGCATCGGTTTTGCAGCAGCTCCTTCCATGTGCATGTTTTTGGGAGTTGAAAGGCTTGCAGAGTGTTAAAGTAGCTTTTTCTCTCCGCTGGAAAGCTGCACGCTCAGTGCCAGTGTTCTGCAGCTTCTTTCTTCACGTTTCAGCAGCTAGCACGCTCTCCGTGTGCTGGAGAAGCGGCTGAGGCTTCCTTGCCGGAGAAGCGGCACCTTCGCCGGCAGAGAGCATCCTGCCGGCCGCGGTGCGCTCCTGAGCGGGGGCTTGTGCCGAAAGAGGCCGGCAACAGGCGCTTACCTTCGGACAGCTCCGGATGCCCGTCTAATGCGTCTCTTGTCGCCTACACGGCTGGGAAAAGCTTTTCCACTCTGTCTAGGAAGGAGAAACTGTGCCAGCACAGCAAATGCCTCCCGGACTTTCCCTGCAATTCAGCAAGTGCTTTGCAGCGTGAAATTGGAAGGAAAGCCTCAGATTTAGCAGCCAGAGCTTCAGGAGGAGCAGCAGCGAGCACAGCATCGCTTTTGCAGCAGCTCCTTCCATGTGCATGTTTTTGGGAGTGGAAAGGCTTGCAGAGTGTTAAAGTAGCTTTTTCTCTCCGCTGGAAAGCTGCACGCTCAGTGCCAGTGTTCTGCAGCTTCTTTCTTCACGTTTCAGCAGCTAGCACGTTCTCCGTGTGCAGGAGAAGCGGCTGAGGCTTCCTTGCCGGAGAAGCGGCACCTTCGCCGGCAGAGAGCATCCTGCCGGCCGCGGTGCGCTCCGGAGCGGGGGCTTGTGCCGAAAGAGGCCGGCAACAGGCGCTTACCTTCGGACAGCTCCGGATGCCCGTCTAATGCGTCTCTTGTCGCCTACACGGCTGGGAAAAGCTTTTCCACTCTGTCTAGGAAGGAGAAAGTGTGCCAGCACAGCAAATGCCTCCCGGACTTTCCCTGCAATTCAGCAAGTGCTTTGCAGCGTGAAATTGGAAGGAAAGCCTCAGATTTAGCAGCCAGAGCTTCAGGAGGAGCAGCAGCGAGCACAGCATCGCTTTTGCAGCAGCTCCTTCCATGTGCATGTTTTTGGGAGTGGAAAGGCTTGCAGAGTGTTCAAGTAGCTTTTTCTCTCCGCTGGAAAGCTGCACGCTCAGTGCCAGTGTTCTGCAGCTTCTTTCTTCACGTTTCAGCAGCTAGCACGCTCTCCGTGTGCAGGAGAAGCGGCTGAGGCTTCCTTGCCGGATAAGCGGCACCTTCGCCGGCAGAGAGCATCCTGCCGGCCGCGGTGCGCTCCGGAGCGGGGGCTTGTGCCGAAAGAGGCCGGGAACAGGCGCTTACCTTCGGACAGCTCCGGATGCCCGTCTAATGCGTCTCTTGTCGCCTACACGGCTGGGAAAAGCTTTTCCACTCTGTCTAGGAAGGAGAAAGTGTGCCAGCACAGCAAATGCCTCCCAGACTTTCCCTGCAATTCAGCAAGTGCTTTGCAGCGTGAAATTGGAAGGAAAGCCTCAGATTTAGCAGCCAGAGCTTCAGGAGGAGCAGCAGCGAGCACAGCATCGCTTTTGCAGCAGCTCCTTCCATGTGCATGTTTTTGGGAGTGGAAAGGCTTGCAGAGTGTTCAAGTAGCTTTTTCTCTCCGCTGGAAAGCTGCACGCTCAGTGCCAGTGTTCTGCAGCTTCTTTCTTCACGTTTCAGCAGCTAGCACGCTCTCCGTGTGCTGGAGAAGCGTGAGAGGCTTCCTTGCCGGAGAAGCGGCACCTTCGCCGGCAGAGAGCATCCTGCCGGCCGCGGTGCGCTCCGGAGCGGGGGCTTGTGCCGAAAGAGGCCGGGAACAGGCGCTTACCTTCGGACAGCTCCGGATGCCCGTCTAATGCGTCTCTTGTCGCCTACACGGCAGGGAAAAGCTTTTCCACTCTGTCTAGGAAGGAGAAAGTGTGCCAGCACAGCAAATGCCTCCCGGACTTTCCCTGCAATTCAGCAAGTGCTTTGCAGCTTGAAATTGGAAGGAAAGCCTCAGATTTAGCAGCCAGAGCTTCAGGAGGAGCAGCAGCGAGCACAGCATCGCTTTTGCAGCAGCTCCTTCCATGTGCATGTTTTTGGGAGTGGAAAGGCTTGCAGAGTGTTCAAGTAGCTTTTTCTCTCCGCTGGAAAGCTGCACGCTCAGTGCCAGTGTTCTGCAGCTTCTTTCTTCACGTTTCAGCAGCTAGCACGCTCTCCGTGTGCAGGAGAAGCGGCTGAGGCTTCCTTGCCGGAGAAGCGGCACCTTCGCCGGCAGAGAGCATCCTGCCGGCCGCGGTGCGCTCCGGAGCGGGGGCTTGTGCCGAAAGAGGCCGGGAAGAGGCGCTTACCTTCGGACAGCTCCGGATGCCCGTCTAATGCGTCTCTTGTCGCCTACACGGCAGGGAAAAGCTTTTCCACTCTGTCTAGGAAGGAGAAAGTGTGCCAGCACAGCAAATGCCTCCCGGACTTTCCCTGGAATTCAGCAAGTGCTTTGCAGCGTGAAATTGGAAGGAAAGCCTCAGATTTAGCAGCCAGAGCTTCAGGAGGAGCAGCAGCGAGCACAGCATGGCTTTTGCAGCAGCTCCTTCCATGTGCATGTTTTTGGGAGTGGAAAGGCTTGCAGAGTGTTCAAGTAGCTTTTTCTCTCGGCTGAAAAGCTGCACGCTCAGTGCCAGTGTTCTGCAGCTTCTTTCTTCACGTTTCAGCAGCTAGCACGCTCTCCGTGTGCTGGAGAAGCGGCTGAGGCTTCCTTGCCGGAGAAGCGGCACCTTCGCCGGCAGAGAGCATCCTGCCGGCCGCGGTGCGCTCCGGAGCGGGGGCTTGTGCCGAAAGAGGCCGGGAACAGGCGCTTACCTTCGGACAGCTCCGGATGCCCGTCTAATGCGTCTCTTGTCGCCTACAAGGCAGGGAAAAGCTTTTCCACTCTGTCTAGGAAGGAGAAAGTGTGCCAGCACAGCAAATGCCTCCCGGACTTTCCCTGCAATTCAGCAAGTGCTTTGCAGCTTGAAATTGGAAGGAAAGCCTCAGATTTAGCAGCCAGAGCTTCAGGAGGAGCAGCAGCGAGCACAGCATCGCTTTTGCAGCAGCTCCTTCCATGTGCATGTTTTTGGGAGTGGAAAGGCTTGCAGAGTGTTAAAGTAGCTTTTTCTCTCCGCTGGAAAGCTGCACGCTCAGTGCCAGTGTTCTGCAGCTTCTTTCTTCACGTTTCAGCAGCTAGCACGCTCTCCGTGTGCAGGAGAAGCGGCTGAGGCTTCCTTGCCGGAGAAGCGGCACCTTCGCCGGCAGAGAGCATCCTGCCGGCCGCGGTGCGCTCCGGAGCGGGGGCTTGTGCCAAAAGAGGCCGGGAACAGGCGCTTACCTTCGGACAGCTCCGGATGCCCGTCTAATGCGTCTCTTGTCGCATACACGGCAGGGAAAAGCTTTTCCACTCTGTCTAGGAAGGAGAAAGTGTGCCAGCACAGCAAATGCCTCCCGGACTTTCCCTGCAATTCAGCAAGTGCTTTGCAGCGTGAAATTGGAAGGAAAGCCTCAGATTTAGCAGCCAGAGCTTCAGGAGGAGCAGCAGCGAGCACAGCATCGCTTTTGCAGCAGCTCCTTCCATGTGCATGTTTTTGGGAGTGGAAAGGCTTGCAGAGTGTTCAAGTAGCTTTTTCTCTCCGCTGGAAAGCTGCACGCTCAGTGCCAGTGTTCTGCAGCTTCTTTCTTCACGTTTCAGCAGCTAGCACGCTCTCCGTGTGCTGGAGGAGCGGCTGAGGCTTCCTTGCCGGAGAAGCGGCACCTTCGCCGGCAGAGAGCATCCTGCCGGCCGCGGTGCGCTCCGGAGCGGGGGCTTGTGCCGAAAGAGGCCGGGAACAGGCGCTTACCTTCGGACAGCTCCGGATCCCTGTCTAATGCGTCTCTTGTCGCCTACACGGCTGGGAAAAGCTTTTCCACTCTGTCTAGGAAGGAGAAACTGTGCCAGCACAGCAAATGCCTCCCGGACTTTCCCTGGAATTCAGCAAGTGCTTTGCAGCGTGAAATTGGAAGGAAAGCCTCAGATTTAGCAGCCAGAGCTTCAGGAGGAGCAGCAGCGAGCACCGCATCGGTTTTGCAGCAGCTCCTTCCATGTGCATGTTTTTGGGAGTTGAAAGGCTTGCAGAGTGTTCAAGTAGCTTTTTCTCTCCGCTGGAAAGCTGCACGCTGAGTGCCAGTGTTCTGCAGCTTCTTTCTTCACGTTTCAGCAGCTAGCACGCTCTCCGTGTGCAGGAGAAGCGGCTGAGGCTTCCTTGCCGGAGAAGCGGCACCTTCGCCGGCAGAGAGCATCCTGCCGGCCGCGGTGCGCTCCGGAGCGGGGGCTTGTGCCGAAAGAGGCCGGGAACAGGCGCTTACCTTCGGACAGCTCCGGATGCCCGTCTAATGCGTCTCTTGTCGCCTACACGGCAGGGAAAAGCTTTTCCACTCTGTCTAGGAAGGAGAAACTGTGCCAGCACAGCAAATGCCTCCCGGACTTTCCCTGCAATTCAGCAAGTGCTTTGCAGCGTGAAATTGGAAGGAAAGCCTCAGATTTAGCAGCCAGAGCTTCAGGAGGAGCAGCAGCGAGCACAGCATCGCTTTTGCAGCAGCTCCTTCCATGTGCATGTTTTTGGGAGTGGAAAGGCTTGCAGAGTGTTCAAGTAGCTTTTTCTCTCCGCTGGAAAGCTGCACGCTCAGTGCCAGTGTTCTGCAGCTTCTTTCTTCACGTTTCAGCAGCTAGCACCCTCTCCGTGTGCAGGAAAAGCGGGAGAGGCTTCCTTGCCGGAGAAGCGGCACCTTCGCCGGCAGAGAGCATCCTGCCGGCCGCGGTGCGCTCCGGAGCGGGGGCTTGTGCCAAAAGAGGCCGGGAACAGGCGCTTACCTTCGGACAGCTCCGGATGCCCGTCTAATGCGTCTCTTGTCGCCTACACGGCTGGGAAAAGCTTTTCCACTCTGTCTAGGAAGGAGAAAGTGTGCCAGCACAGCAAATGCCTCCCGGACTTTCCCTGCAATTCAGCAAGTGCTTTGCAGCTTGAAATTGGAAGGAAAGCCTCAGATTTAGCAGCCAGAGCTTCAGGAGGAGCAGCAGCGAGCACCGCATCGGTTTTGCAGCAGCTCCTTCCATGTGCATGTTTTTGGGAGTGGAAAGGCTTGCAGAGTGTTCAAGTAGCTTTTTCTCTCCGCTGGAAAGCTGCACGCTCAGTGCCAGTGTTCTGCAGCTTCTTTCTTCACGTTTCAGCAGCTAGCACGCTCTCCGTGAGCTGGAGAAGCGGCTGAGGCTTCCTTGCCGGAGAAGCGGCACCTTCGCCGGCAGAGAGCATCCTGCCGGCCGCGGTGCGCTCCGGAGCGGGGGCTTGTGCCAAAAGAGGCCGGGAACAGGCGCTTACCTTCGGACAGCTCCGGATGCCCGTCTAATGCGTCTCTTGTCGCCTACACGGCAGGGAAAAGCTTTTCCACTCTGTCTAGGAAGGAGAAAGTGTGCCAGCACAGCAAATGCCTCCCGGACTTTCCCTGCAATTCAGCAAGTGCTTTGCAGCTTGAAATTGGAAGGAAAGCCTCAGATTTAGCAGCCAGAGCTTCAGGAGGAGCAGCAGCGAGCACAGCATCGCTTTTGCAGCAGCTCCTTCCATGTGCATGTTTTTGGGAGTGGAAAGGCTTGCAGAGTGTTCAAGTAGCTTTTTCTCTCCGCTGGAAAGCTGCACGCTCAGTGCCAGTGTTCTGCAGCTTCTTTCTTCACGTTTCAGCAGCTAGCACGCTCTCCGTGAGCTGGAGGAGCGGCTGAGGCTTCCTTGCCGGAGAAGCGGCACCTTCGCCGGCAGAGAGCATCCTGCCGGCCGCGGTGCGCTCCGGAGCGGGGGCTTGTGCCGAAAGAGGCCGGGAACAGGCGCTTACCTTCGGACAGCTCCGGATCCCTGTCTAATGCGTCTCTTGTCGCCTACACGGCTGGGAAAAGCTTTTCCACTCTGTCTAGGAAGGAGAAACTGTGCCAGCACAGCAAATGCCTCCCGGACTTTCCCTGGAATTCAGCAAGTGCTTTGCAGCTTGAAATTGGAAGGAAAGCCTCAGATTTAGCAGCCAGAGCTTCAGGAGGAGCAGCAGCGAGCACCGCATCGGTTTTGCAGCAGCTCCTTCCATGTGCATGTTTTTGGGAGTTGAAAGGCTTGCAGAGTGTTAAAGTAGCTTTTTCTCTCCGCTGGAAAGCTGCACGCTCAGTGCCAGTGTTCTGCAGCTTCTTTCTTCACGTTTCAGCAGCTAGCACGCTCTCCGTGTGCTGGAGAAGCGGCTGAGGCTTCCTTGCCGGAGAAGCGGCACCTTCGCCGGCAGAGAGCATCCTGCCGGCCGCGGTGCGCTCCGGAGCGGGGGCTTGTGCCGAAAGAGGCCGGCAACAGGCGCTTACCTTCGGACAGCTCCGGATGCCCGTCTAATGCGTCTCTTGTCGCCTACACGGCAGGGAAAAGCTTTTCCACTCTGTCTAGGAAGGAGAAACTGTGCCAGCACAGCAAATGCCTCCCGGACTTTCCCTGCAATTCAGCAAGTGCTTTGCAGCGTGAAATTGGAAGGAAAGCCTCAGATTTAGCAGCCAGAGCTTCAGGAGGAGCAGCAGCGAGCACAGCATCGCTTTTGCAGCAGCTCCTTCCATGTGCATGTTTTTGGGAGTGGAAAGGCTTGCAGAGTGTTAAAGTAGCTTTTTCTCTCCGCTGGAAAGCTGCACGCTCAGTGCCAGTGTTCTGCAGCTTCTTTCTTCACGTTTCAGCAGCTAGCACGCTCTCCGTGTGCAGGAGAAGCGGCTGAGGCTTCCTTGCCGGAGAAGCGGCACCTTCGCCGGCAGAGAGCATCCTGCCGGCCGCGGTGCGCTCCGGAGCGGGGGCTTGTGCCGAAAGAGGCCGGGAAGAGGCGCTTACCTTCGGACAGCTCCGGATGCCCGTCTAATGCGTCTCTTGTCGCCTACACGGCAGGGAAAAGCTTTTCCACTCTGTCTAGGAAGGAGAAAGTGTGCCAGCACAGCAAATGCCTCCCGGACTTTCCCTGCAATTCAGCAAGTGCTTTGCAGCGTGAAATTGGAAGGAAAGCCTCAGATTTAGCAGCCAGAGCTTCAGGAGGAGCAGCAGCGAGCACCGCATCGGTTTTGCAGCAGCTCCTTCCATGTGCATGTTTTTGGGAGTGGAAAGGCTTGCAGAGTGTTCAAGTAGCTTTTTCTCTCCGCTGGAAAGCTGCACGCTCAGTGCCAGTGTTCTGCAGCTTCTTTCTTCACGTTTCAGCAGCTAGCACGCTCTCCGTGAGCTGGAGAAGCGGCTGAGGCTTCCTTGCCGGAGAAGCGGCACCTTCGCCGGCAGAGAGCATCCTGCCGGCCGCGGTGCGCTCCGGAGCGGGGGCTTGTGCCAAAAGAGGCCGGGAACAGGCGCTTACCTTCGGACAGCTCCGGATGCCCGTCTAATGCGTCTCTTGTCGCCTACACGGCAGGGAAAAGCTTTTCCACTCTGTCTAGGAAGGAGAAAGTGTGCCAGCACAGCAAATGCCTCCCGGACTTTCCCTGCAATTCAGCAAGTGCTTTGCAGCGTGAAATTGGAAGGAAAGCCTCAGATTTAGCAGCCAGAGCTTCAGGAGGAGCAGCAGCGAGCACAGCATCGCTTTTGCAGCAGCTCCTTCCATGTGCATGTTTTTGGGAGTGGAAAGGCTTGCAGAGTGTTCAAGTAGCTTTTTCTCTCCGCTGGAAAGCTGCACGCTCAGTGCCAGTGTTCTGCAGCTTCTTTCTTCACGTTTCAGCAGCTAGCACGCTCTCCGTGAGCTGGAGGAGCGGCTGAGGCTTCCTTGCCGGAGAAGCGGCACCTTCGCCGGCAGAGAGCATCCTGCCGGCCGCGGTGCGCTCCGGAGCGGGGGCTTGTGCCGAAAGAGGCCGGGAACAGGCGCTTACCTTCGGACAGCTCCGGATCCCTGTCTAATGCGTCTCTTGTCGCCTACACGGCTGGGAAAAGCTTTTCCACTCTGTCTAGGAAGGAGAAAGTGTGCCAGCACAGCAAATGCCTCCCGGACTTTCCCTGGAATTCAGCAAGTGCTTTGCAGCTTGAAATTGGAAGGAAAGCCTCAGATTTAGCAGCCAGAGCTTCAGGAGGAGCAGCAGCGAGCACCGCATCGGTTTTGCAGCAGCTCCTTCCATGTGCATGTTTTTGGGAGTTGAAAGGCTTGCAGAGTGTTAAAGTAGCTTTTTCTCTCCGCTGGAAAGCTGCACGCTCAGTGCCAGTGTTCTGCAGCTTCTTTCTTCACGTTTCAGCAGCTAGCACGCTCTCCGTGTGCTGGAGAAGCGGCTGAGGCTTCCTTGCCGGAGAAGCGGCACCTTCGCCGGCAGAGAGCATCCTGCCGGCCGCGGTGCGCTCCTGAGCGGGGGCTTGTGCCGAAAGAGGCCGGCAACAGGCGCTTACCTTCGGACAGCTCCGGATGCCCGTCTAATGCGTCTCTTGTCGCCTACACGGCTGGGAAAAGCTTTTCCACTCTGTCTAGGAAGGAGAAACTGTGCCAGCACAGCAAATGCCTCCCGGACTTTCCCTGCAATTCAGCAAGTGCTTTGCAGCGTGAAATTGGAAGGAAAGCCTCAGATTTAGCAGCCAGAGCTTCAGGAGGAGCAGCAGCGAGCACAGCATCGCTTTTGCAGCAGCTCCTTCCATGTGCATGTTTTTGGGAGTGGAAAGGCTTGCAGAGTGTTAAAGTAGCTTTTTCTCTCCGCTGGAAAGCTGCACGCTCAGTGCCAGTGTTCTGCAGCTTCTTTCTTCACGTTTCAGCAGCTAGCACGTTCTCCGTGTGCAGGAGAAGCGGCTGAGGCTTCCTTGCCGGAGAAGCGGCACCTTCGCCGGCAGAGAGCATCCTGCCGGCCGCGGTGCGCTCCGGAGCGGGGGCTTGTGCCGAAAGAGGCCGGCAACAGGCGCTTACCTTCGGACAGCTCCGGATGCCCGTCTAATGCGTCTCTTGTCGCCTACACGGCTGGGAAAAGCTTTTCCACTCTGTCTAGGAAGGAGAAAGTGTGCCAGCACAGCAAATGCCTCCCGGACTTTCCCTGCAATTCAGCAAGTGCTTTGCAGCGTGAAATTGGAAGGAAAGCCTCAGATTTAGCAGCCAGAGCTTCAGGAGGAGCAGCAGCGAGCACAGCATCGCTTTTGCAGCAGCTCCTTCCATGTGCATGTTTTTGGGAGTGGAAAGGCTTGCAGAGTGTTCAAGTAGCTTTTTCTCTCCGCTGGAAAGCTGCACGCTCAGTGCCAGTGTTCTGCAGCTTCTTTCTTCACGTTTCAGCAGCTAGCACGCTCTCCGTGTGCAGGAGAAGCGGCTGAGGCTTCCTTGCCGGATAAGCGGCACCTTCGCCGGCAGAGAGCATCCTGCCGGCCGCGGTGCGCTCCGGAGCGGGGGCTTGTGCCGAAAGAGGCCGGGAACAGGCGCTTACCTTCGGACAGCTCCGGATGCCCGTCTAATGCGTCTCTTGTCGCCTACACGGCTGGGAAAAGCTTTTCCACTCTGTCTAGGAAGGAGAAAGTGTGCCAGCACAGCAAATGCCTCCCAGACTTTCCCTGCAATTCAGCAAGTGCTTTGCAGCGTGAAATTGGAAGGAAAGCCTCAGATTTAGCAGCCAGAGCTTCAGGAGGAGCAGCAGCGAGCACAGCATCGCTTTTGCAGCAGCTCCTTCCATGTGCATGTTTTTGGGAGTGGAAAGGCTTGCAGAGTGTTCAAGTAGCTTTTTCTCTCCGCTGGAAAGCTGCACGCTCAGTGCCAGTGTTCTGCAGCTTCTTTCTTCACGTTTCAGCAGCTAGCACGCTCTCCGTGTGCAGGAGAAGCGGCTGAGGCTTCCTTGCCGGAGAAGCGGCACCTTCGCCGGCAGAGAGCATCCTGCCGGCCGCGGTGCGCTCCGGAGCGGGGGCTTGTGCCGAAAGAGGCCGGGAACAGGCGCTTACCTTCGGACAGCTCCGGATGCCCGTCTAATGCGTCTCTTGTCGCCTACACGGCAGGGAAAAGCTTTTCCACTCTGTCTAGGAAGGAGAAAGTGTGCCAGCACAGCAAATGCCTCCCGGACTTTCCCTGCAATTCAGCAAGTGCTTTGCAGCTTGAAATTGGAAGGAAAGCCTCAGATTTAGCAGCCAGAGCTTCAGGAGGAGCAGCAGCGAGCACAGCATCGCTTTTGCAGCAGCTCCTTCCATGTGCATGTTTTTGGGAGTGGAAAGGCTTGCAGAGTGTTCAAGTAGCTTTTTCTCTCCGCTGGAAAGCTGCACGCTGAGTGCCAGTGTTCTGCAGCTTCTTTCTTCACGTTTCAGCAGCTAGCACGCTCTCCGTGTGCAGGAGAAGCGGCTGAGGCTTCCTTGCCGGAGAAGCGGCACCTTCGCCGGCAGAGAGCATCCTGCCGGCCGCGGTGCGCTCCGGAGCGGGGGCTTGTGCCGAAAGAGGCCGGGAAGAGGCGCTTACCTTCGGACAGCTCCGGATGCCCGTCTAATGCGTCTCTTGTCGCCTACACGGCAGGGAAAAGCTTTTCCACTCTGTCTAGGAAGGAGAAAGTGTGCCAGCACAGCAAATGCCTCCCGGACTTTCCCTGGAATTCAGCAAGTGCTTTGCAGCGTGAAATTGGAAGGAAAGCCTCAGATTTAGCAGCCAGAGCTTCAGGAGGAGCAGCAGCGAGCACAGCATGGCTTTTGCAGCAGCTCCTTCCATGTGCATGTTTTTGGGAGTGGAAAGGCTTGCAGAGTGTTCAAGTAGCTTTTTCTCTCGGCTGAAAAGCTGCACGCTCAGTGCCAGTGTTCTGCAGCTTCTTTCTTCACGTTTCAGCAGCTAGCACGCTCTCCGTGTGCTGGAGAAGCGGCTGAGGCTTCCTTGCCGGAGAAGCGGCACCTTCGCCGGCAGAGAGCATCCTGCCGGCCGCGGTGCGCTCCGGAGCGGGGGCTTGTGCCGAAAGAGGCCGGGAACAGGCGCTTACCTTCGGACAGCTCCGGATGCCCGTCTAATGCGTCTCTTGTCGCCTACAAGGCAGGGAAAAGCTTTTCCACTCTGTCTAGGAAGGAGAAAGTGTGCCAGCACAGCAAATGCCTCCCGGACTTTCCCTGCAATTCAGCAAGTGCTTTGCAGCTTGAAATTGGAAGGAAAGCCTCAGATTTAGCAGCCAGAGCTTCAGGAGGAGCAGCAGCGAGCACAGCATGGCTTTTGCAGCAGCTCCTTCCATGTGCATGTTTTTGGGAGTGGAAAGGCTTGCAGAGTGTTAAAGTAGCTTTTTCTCTCCGCTGGAAAGCTGCACGCTCAGTGCCAGTGTTCTGCAGCTTCTTTCTTCACGTTTCAGCAGCTAGCACGCTCTCCGTGTGCAGGAGAAGCGGCTGAGGCTTCCTTGCCGGAGAAGCGGCACCTTCGCCGGCAGAGAGCATCCTGCCGGCCGCGGTGCGCTCCGGAGCGGGGGCTTGTGCCAAAAGAGGCCGGGAACAGGCGCTTACCTTCGGACAGCTCCGGATGCCCGTCTAATGCGTCTCTTGTCGCATACACGGCAGGGAAAAGCTTTTCCACTCTGTCTAGGAAGGAGAAAGTGTGCCAGCACAGCAAATGCCTCCCGGACTTTCCCTGCAATTCAGCAAGTGCTTTGCAGCGTGAAATTGGAAGGAAAGCCTCAGATTTAGCAGCCAGAGCTTCAGGAGGAGCAGCAGCGAGCACAGCATCGCTTTTGCAGCAGCTCCTTCCATGTGCATGTTTTTGGGAGTGGAAAGGCTTGCAGAGTGTTCAAGTAGCTTTTTCTCTCCGCTGGAAAGCTGCACGCTCAGTGCCAGTGTTCTGCAGCTTCTTTCTTCACGTTTCAGCAGCTAGCACGCTCTCCGTGTGCTGGAGGAGCGGCTGAGGCTTCCTTGCCGGAGAAGCGGCACCTTCGCCGGCAGAGAGCATCCTGCCGGCCGCGGTGCGCTCCGGAGCGGGGGCTTGTGCCGAAAGAGGCCGGGAACAGGCGCTTACCTTCGGACAGCTCCGGATCCCTGTCTAATGCGTCTCTTGTCGCCTACACGGCTGGGAAAAGCTTTTCCACTCTGTCTAGGAAGGAGAAACTGTGCCAGCACAGCAAATGCCTCCCGGACTTTCCCTGGAATTCAGCAAGTGCTTTGCAGCGTGAAATTGGAAGGAAAGCCTCAGATTTAGCAGCCAGAGCTTCAGGAGGAGCAGCAGCGAGCACCGCATCGGTTTTGCAGCAGCTCCTTCCATGTGCATGTTTTTGGGAGTTGAAAGGCTTGCAGAGTGTTCAAGTAGCTTTTTCTCTCCGCTGGAAAGCTGCACGCTGAGTGCCAGTGTTCTGCAGCTTCTTTCTTCACGTTTCAGCAGCTAGCACGCTCTCCGTGTGCAGGAGAAGCGGCTGAGGCTTCCTTGCCGGAGAAGCGGCACCTTCGCCGGCAGAGAGCATCCTGCCGGCCGCGGTGCGCTCCGGAGCGGGGGCTTGTGCCGAAAGAGGCCGGGAACAGGCGCTTACCTTCGGACAGCTCCGGATGCCCGTCTAATGCGTCTCTTGTCGCCTACACGGCAGGGAAAAGCTTTTCCACTCTGTCTAGGAAGGAGAAACTGTGCCAGCACAGCAAATGCCTCCCGGACTTTCCCTGCAATTCAGCAAGTGCTTTGCAGCGTGAAATTGGAAGGAAAGCCTCAGATTTAGCAGCCAGAGCTTCAGGAGGAGCAGCAGCGAGCACAGCATCGCTTTTGCAGCAGCTCCTTCCATGTGCATGTTTTTGGGAGTGGAAAGGCTTGCAGAGTGTTCAAGTAGCTTTTTCTCTCCGCTGGAAAGCTGCACGCTCAGTGCCAGTGTTCTGCAGCTTCTTTCTTCACGTTTCAGCAGCTAGCACCCTCTCCGTGTGCAGGAAAAGCGGGAGAGGCTTCCTTGCCGGAGAAGCGGCACCTTCGCCGGCAGAGAGCATCCTGCCGGCCGCGGTGCGCTCCGGAGCGGGGGCTTGTGCCAAAAGAGGCCGGGAACAGGCGCTTACCTTCGGACAGCTCCGGATGCCCGTCTAATGCGTCTCTTGTCGCCTACACGGCTGGGAAAAGCTTTTCCACTCTGTCTAGGAAGGAGAAAGTGTGCCAGCACAGCAAATGCCTCCCGGACTTTCCCTGCAATTCAGCAAGTGCTTTGCAGCTTGAAATTGGAAGGAAAGCCTCAGATTTAGCAGCCAGAGCTTCAGGAGGAGCAGCAGCGAGCACCGCATCGGTTTTGCAGCAGCTCCTTCCATGTGCATGTTTTTGGGAGTGGAAAGGCTTGCAGAGTGTTCAAGTAGCTTTTTCTCTCCGCTGGAAAGCTGCACGCTCAGTGCCAGTGTTCTGCAGCTTCTTTCTTCACGTTTCAGCAGCTAGCACGCTCTCCGTGAGCTGGAGAAGCGGCTGAGGCTTCCTTGCCGGAGAAGCGGCACCTTCGCCGGCAGAGAGCATCCTGCCGGCCGCGGTGCGCTCCGGAGCGGGGGCTTGTGCCAAAAGAGGCCGGGAACAGGCGCTTACCTTCGGACAGCTCCGGATGCCCGTCTAATGCGTCTCTTGTCGCCTACACGGCAGGGAAAAGCTTTTCCACTCTGTCTAGGAAGGAGAAAGTGTGCCAGCACAGCAAATGCCTCCCGGACTTTCCCTGCAATTCAGCAAGTGCTTTGCAGCTTGAAATTGGAAGGAAAGCCTCAGATTTAGCAGCCAGAGCTTCAGGAGGAGCAGCAGCGAGCACAGCATCGCTTTTGCAGCAGCTCCTTCCATGTGCATGTTTTTGGGAGTGGAAAGGCTTGCAGAGTGTTCAAGTAGCTTTTTCTCTCCGCTGGAAAGCTGCACGCTCAGTGCCAGTGTTCTGCAGCTTCTTTCTTCACGTTTCAGCAGCTAGCACGCTCTCCGTGAGCTGGAGGAGCGGCTGAGGCTTCCTTGCCGGAGAAGCGGCACCTTCGCCGGCAGAGAGCATCCTGCCGGCCGCGGTGCGCTCCGGAGCGGGGGCTTGTGCCGAAAGAGGCCGGGAACAGGCGCTTACCTTCGGACAGCTCCGGATCCCTGTCTAATGCGTCTCTTGTCGCCTACACGGCTGGGAAAAGCTTTTCCACTCTGTCTAGGAAGGAGAAACTGTGCCAGCACAGCAAATGCCTCCCGGACTTTCCCTGGAATTCAGCAAGTGCTTTGCAGCTTGAAATTGGAAGGAAAGCCTCAGATTTAGCAGCCAGAGCTTCAGGAGGAGCAGCAGCGAGCACCGCATCGGTTTTGCAGCAGCTCCTTCCATGTGCATGTTTTTGGGAGTTGAAAGGCTTGCAGAGTGTTAAAGTAGCTTTTTCTCTCCGCTGGAAAGCTGCACGCTCAGTGCCAGTGTTCTGCAGCTTCTTTCTTCACGTTTCAGCAGCTAGCACGCTCTCCGTGTGCTGGAGAAGCGGCTGAGGCTTCCTTGCCGGAGAAGCGGCACCTTCGCCGGCAGAGAGCATCCTGCCGGCCGCGGTGCGCTCCGGAGCGGGGGCTTGTGCCGAAAGAGGCCGGCAACAGGCGCTTACCTTCGGACAGCTCCGGATGCCCGTCTAATGCGTCTCTTGTCGCCTACACGGCTGGGAAAAGCTTTTCCACTCTGTCTAGGAAGGAGAAAGTGTGCCAGCACAGCAAATGCCTCCCGGACTTTCCCTGCAATTCAGCAAGTGCTTTGCAGCTTGAAATTGGAAGGAAAGCCTCAGATTTAGCAGCCAGAGCTTCAGGAGGAGCAGCAGCGAGCACAGCATCGCTTTTGCAGCAGCTCCTTCCATGTGCATGTTTTTGGGAGTGGAAAGGCTTGCAGAGTGTTCAAGTAGCTTTTTCTCTCCGCTGGAAAGCTGCACGCTCAGTGCCAGTGTTCTGCAGCTTCTTTCTTCACGTTTCAGCAGCTAGCACGCTCTCCGTGTGCAGGAGAAGCGGCTGAGGCTTCCTTGCCGGAGAAGCGGCACCTTCGCCGGCAGAGAGCATCCTGCCGGCCGCGGTGCGCTCCGGAGCGGGGGCTTGTGCCGAAAGAGGCCGGGAAGAGGCGCTTACCTTCGGACAGCTCCGGATGCCCGTCTAATGCGTCTCTTGTCGCCTACACGGCTGGGAAAAGCTTTTCCACTCTGTCTAGGAAGGAGAAAGTGTGCCAGCACAGCAAATGCCTCCCGGACTTTCCCTGCAATTCAGCAAGTGCTTTGCAGCTTGAAATTGGAAGGAAAGCCTCAGATTTAGCAGCCAGAGCTTCAGGAGGAGCAGCAGCGAGCACAGCATCGCTTTTGCAGCAGCTCCTTCCATGTGCATGTTTTTGGGAGTGGAAAGGCTTGCAGAGTGTTCAAGTAGCTTTTTCTCTCCGCTGGAAAGCTGCACGCTCAGTGCCAGTGTTCTGCAGCTTCTTTCTTCACGTTTCAGCAGCTAGCACGCTCTCCGTGTGCAGGAGAAGCGGCTGAGGCTTCCTTGCCGGAGAAGCGGCACCTTCGCCGGCAGAGAGCATCCTGCCGGCCGCGGTGCGCTCCGGAGCGGGGGCTTGTGCCGAAAGAGGCCGGGAACAGGCGCTTACCTTCGGACAGCTCCGGATGCCCGTCTAATGCGTCTCTTGTCGCCTACACGGCAGGGAAAAGCTTTTCCACTCTGTCTAGGAAGGAGAAAGTGTGCCAGCACAGCAAATGCCTCCCGGACTTTCCCTGCAATTCAGCAAGTGCTTTGCAGCTTGAAATTGGAAGGAAAGCCTCAGATTTAGCAGCCAGAGCTTCAGGAGGAGCAGCAGCGAGCACAGCATCGCTTTTGCAGCAGCTCCTTCCATGTGCATGTTTTTGGGAGTGGAAAGGCTTGCAGAGTGTTCAAGTAGCTTTTTCTCTCCGCTGGAAAGCTGCACGCTGAGTGCCAGTGTTCTGCAGCTTCTTTCTTCACGTTTCAGCAGCTAGCACGCTCTCCGTGTGCAGGAGAAGCGGCTGAGGCTTCCTTGCCGGAGAAGCGGCACCTTCGCCGGCAGAGAGCATCCTGCCAGCCGCGGTGCGCTCCGGAGCGGGGGCTTGTGCCGAAAGAGGCTGGGAACAGGCGCTTACCTTCGGACAGCTCCGGAGCCCCGTCTAATGCGTCTCTTGTCGCCTACATGGCAGGGAAAAGCTTTTCCACTCTGTCTAGGAAGGAGAAACTGTGCCAGCACAGCAAATGCCTCCCGGACTTTCCCTGCAATTCAGCAAGTGCTTTGCAGCTTGAAATTGGAAGGAAAGCCTCAGATTTAGCAGCCAGAGCTTCAGGAGGAGCAGCAGCGAGCACAGCATCGCTTTTGCAGCAGCTCCTTCCATGTGCATGTTTTTGGGAGTGGAAAGGCTTGCAGAGTGTTCAAGTAGCTTTTTCTCTCCGCTGGAAAGCTGCACGCTGAGTGCCAGTGTTCTGCAGCTTCTTTCTTCACGTTTCAGCAGCTAGCACGCTCTCCGTGTGCAGGAGAAGCGGCTGAGGCTTCCTTGCCGGAGAAGCGGCACCTTCGCCGGCAGAGAGCATCCTGCCGGCCGCGGTGCGCTCCGGAGTGGGGACTTGTGCCGAAAGAGGCCGGGAACAGGCGCTTACCTTCGGACAGCTCCGGATGCCCGTCTAATGCGTCTCTTGTCGCCTACACGGCAGGGAAAAGCTTTTCCACTCTGTCTAGGAAGGAGAAAGTGTGCCAGCACAGCAAATGCCTCCCGGACTTTCCCTGCAATTCAGCAAGTGCTTTGCAGCGTGAAATTGGAAGGAAAGCCTCAGATTTAGCAGCCAGAGCTTCAGGAGGAGCAGCAGCGAGCACAGCATCGGTTTTGCAGCAGCTCCTTCCATGTGCATGTTTTTGGGAGTGGAAAGGCTTGCAGAGTGTTCAAGTAGCTTTTTCTCTCCGCTGGAAAGCTGCACGCTCAGTGCCAGTGTTCTGCAGCTTCTTTCTTCACGTTTCAGCAGCTAGCACGCTCTCCGTGTGCAGGAGAAGCGGCTGAGGCTTCCTTGCCGGAGAAGCGGCACCTTCGCCGGCAGAGAGCATCCTGCCGGCCGCGGTGCGCTCCGGAGCGGGGGCTTGTGCCGAAAGAGGCCGGGAACAGGCGCTTACCTTCGGACAGCTCCGGATGCCCGTCTAATGCGTCTCTTGTCGCCTACACGGCAGGGAAAAGCTTTTCCACTCTGTCTAGGAAGGAGAAAGTGTGCCAGCACAGCAAATGCCTCCCGGACTTTCCCTGCAATTCAGCAAGTGCTTTGCAGCTTGAAATTGGAAGGAAAGCCTCAGATTTAGCAGCCAGAGCTTCAGGAGGAGCAGCAGCGAGCACAGCATCGCTTTTGCAGCAGCTCCTTCCATGTGCATGTTTTTGGGAGTGGAAAGGCTTGCAGAGTGTTAAAGTAGCTTTTTCTCTCCGCTGGAAAGCTGCACGCTCAGTGCCAGTGTTCTGCAGCTTCTTTCTTCACGTTTCAGCAGCTAGCACGCTCTCCGTGTGCAGGAGAAGCGGCTGAGGCTTCCTTGCCGGAGAAGCGGCACCTTCGCCGGCAGAGAGCATCCTGCCGGCCGCGGTGCGCTCCGGAGCGGGGGCTTGTGCCAAAAGAGGCCGGGAACAGGCGCTTACCTTCGGACAGCTCCGGATGCCCGTCTAATGCGTCTCTTGTCGCCTACACGGCAGGGAAAAGCTTTTCCACTCTGTCTAGGAAGGAGAAAGTGTGCCAGCACAGCAAATGCCTCCCGGACTTTCCCTGCAATTCAGCAAGTGCTTTGCAGCGTGAAATTGGAAGGAAAGCCTCAGATTTAGCAGCCAGAGCTTCAGGAGGAGCAGCAGCGAGCACCGCATCGGTTTTGCAGCAGCTCCTTCCATGTGCATGTTTTTGGGAGTGGAAAGGCTTGCAGAGTGTTCAAGTAGCTTTTTCTCTCCGCTGGAAAGCTGCACGCTCAGTGCCAGTGTTCTGCAGCTTCTTTCTTCACGTTTCAGCAGCTAGCACGCTCTCCGTGAGCTGGAGAAGCGGCTGAGGCTTCCTTGCCGGAGAAGCGGCACCTTCGCCGGCAGAGAGCATCCTGCCGGCCGCGGTGCGCTCCGGAGCGGGGGCTTGTGCCGAAAGAGGCCGGGAACAGGCGCTTACCTTCGGACAGCTCCGGATCCCTGTCTAATGCGTCTCTTGTCGCCTACACGGCTGGGAAAAGCTTTTCCACTCTGTCTAGGAAGGAGAAACTGTGCCAGCACAGCAAATGCCTCCCGGACTTTCCCTGGAATTCAGCAAGTGCTTTGCAGCTTGAAATTGGAAGGAAAGCCTCAGATTTAGCAGCCAGAGCTTCAGGAGGAGCAGCAGCGAGCACCGCATCGGTTTTGCAGCAGCTCCTTCCATGTGCATGTTTTTGGGAGTTGAAAGGCTTGCAGAGTGTTAAAGTAGCTTTTTCTCTCCGCTGGAAAGCTGCACGCTCAGTGCCAGTGTTCTGCAGCTTCTTTCTTCACGTTTCAGCAGCTAGCACGCTCTCCGTGTGCTGGAGAAGCGGCTGAGGCTTCCTTGCCGGAGAAGCGGCACCTTCGCCGGCAGAGAGCATCCTGCCGGCCGCGGTGCGCTCCGGAGCGGGGGCTTGTGCCGAAAGAGGCCGGCAACAGGCGCTTACCTTCGGACAGCTCCGGATGCCCGTCTAATGCGTCTCTTGTCGCCTACACGGCTGGGAAAAGCTTTTCCACTCTGTCTAGGAAGGAGAAACTGTGCCAGCACAGCAAATGCCTCCCGGACTTTCCCTGCAATTCAGCAAGTGCTTTGCAGCGTGAAATTGGAAGGAAAGCCTCAGATTTAGCAGCCAGAGCTTCAGGAGGAGCAGCAGCGAGCACAGCATCGGTTTTGCAGCAGCTCCTTCCATGTGCATGTTTTTGGGAGTGGAAAGGCTTGCAGAGTGTTCAAGTAGCTTTTTCTCTCCGCTGGAAAGCTGCACGCTCAGTGCCAGTGTTCTGCAGCTTCTTTCTTCACGTTTCAGCAGCTAGCACGCTCTCCGTGTGCAGGAGAAGCGGCTGAGGCTTCCTTGCCGGAGAAGCGGCACCTTCGCCGGCAGAGAGCATCCTGCCGGCCGCGGTGCGCTCCGGAGCGGGGGCTTGTGCCGAAAGAGGCCGGCAACAGGCGCTTACCTTCGGACAGCTCCGGATGCCCGTCTAATGCGTCTCTTGTCGCCTACACGGCTGGGAAAAGCTTTTCCACTCTGTCTAGGAAGGAGAAAGTGTGCCAGCACAGCAAATGCCTCCCGGACTTTCCCTGCAATTCAGCAAGTGCTTTGCAGCGTGAAATTGGAAGGAAAGCCTCAGATTTAGCAGCCAGAGCTTCAGGAGGAGCAGCAGCGAGCACAGCATCGCTTTTGCAGCAGCTCCTTCCATGTGCATGTTTTTGGGAGTGGAAAGGCTTGCAGAGTGTTCAAGTAGCTTTTTCTCTCCGCTGGAAAGCTGCACGCTCAGTGCCAGTGTTCTGCAGCTTCTTTCTTCACGTTTCAGCAGCTAGCACGCTCTCCGTGTGCAGGAGAAGCGGCTGAGGCTTCCTTGCCGGAGAAGCGGCACCTTCGCCGGCAGAGAGCATCCTGCCGGCCGCGGTGCGCTCCGGAGCGGGGGCTTGTGCCGAAAGAGGCCGGGAACAGGCGCTTACCTTCGGACAGCTCCGGATGCCCGTCTAATGCGTCTCTTGTCGCCTACACGGCAGGGAAAAGCTTTTCCACTCTGTCTAGGAAGGAGAAAGTGTGCCAGCACAGCAAATGCCTCCCGGACTTTCCCTGGAATTCAGCAAGTGCTTTGCAGCGTGAAATTGGAAGGAAAGCCTCAGATTTAGCAGCCAGAGCTTCAGGAGGAGCAGCAGCGAGCACAGCATGGCTTTTGCAGCAGCTCCTTCCATGTGCATGTTTTTGGGAGTGGAAAGGCTTGCAGAGTGTTCAAGTAGCTTTTTCTCTCGGCTGAAAAGCTGCACGCTCAGTGCCAGTGTTCTGCAGCTTCTTTCTTCACGTTTCAGCAGCTAGCACGCTCTCCGTGTGCTGGAGAAGCGGCTGAGGCTTCCTTGCCGGAGAAGCGGCACCTTCGCCGGCAGAGAGCATCCTGCCGGCCGCGGTGCGCTCCGGAGCGGGGGCTTGTGCCGAAAGAGGCCGGGAACAGGCGCTTACCTTCGGACAGCTCCGGATGCCCGTCTAATGCGTCTCTTGTCGCCTACAAGGCAGGGAAAAGCTTTTCCACTCTGTCTAGGAAGGAGAAAGTGTGCCAGCACAGCAAATGCCTCCCGGACTTTCCCTGCAATTCAGCAAGTGCTTTGCAGCGTGAAATTGGAAGGAAAGCCTCAGATTTAGCAGCCAGAGCTTCAGGAGGAGCAGCAGCGAGCACAGCATCGCTTTTGCAGCAGCTCCTTCCATGTGCATGTTTTTGGGAGTGGAAAGGCTTGCAGAGTGTTAAAGTAGCTTTTTCTCTCCGCTGGAAAGCTGCACGCTCAGTGCCAGTGTTCTGCAGCTTCTTTCTTCACGTTTCAGCAGCTAGCACGCTCTCCGTGTGCTGGAGAAGCGTGAGAGGCTTCCTTGCCGGAGAAGCGGCACCTTCGCCGGCAGAGAGCATCCTGCCGGCCGCGGTGCGCTCCGGAGTGGGGACTTGTGCCGAAAGAGGCCGGGAACAGGCGCTTACCTTCGGACAGCTCCGGATGCCCGTCTAATGCGTCTCTTGTCGCCTACACGGCAGGGAAAAGCTTTTCCACTCTGTCTAGGAAGGAGAAAGTGTGCCAGCACAGCAAATGCCTCCCGGACTTTCCCTGCAATTCAGCAAGTGCTTTGCAGCGTGAAATTGGAAGGAAAGCCTCAGATTTAGCAGCCAGAGCTTCAGGAGGAGCAGCAGCGAGCACCGCATCGGTTTTGCAGCAGCTCCTTCCATGTGCATGTTTTTGGGAGTGGAAAGGCTTGCAGAGTGTTCAAGTAGCTTTTTCTCTCCGCTGGAAAGCTGCACGCTCAGTGCCAGTGTTCTGCAGCTTCTTTCTTCACGTTTCAGCAGCTAGCACGCTCTCCGTGAGCTGGAGAAGCGGCTGAGGCTTCCTTGCCGGAGAAGCGGCACCTTCGCCGGCAGAGAGCATCCTGCCGGCCGTGGTGCGCTCCGGAGCGGGGGCTTGTGCCAAAAGAGGCCGGGAACAGGCGCTTACCTTCGGACAGCTCCGGATGCCCGTCTAATGCGTCTCTTGTCGCATACACGGCAGGGAAAAGCTTTTCCACTCTGTCTAGGAAGGAGAAAGTGTGCCAGCACAGCAAATGCCTCCCGGACTTTCCCTGCAATTCAGCAAGTGCTTTGCAGCGTGAAATTGGAAGGAAAGCCTCAGATTTAGCAGCCAGAGCTTCAGGAGGAGCGGCAGCGAGCACAGCATGGCTTTTGCAGCAGCTCCTTCCATGTGCATGTTTTTGGGAGTGGAAAGGCTTGCAGAGTGTTCAAGTAGCTTTTTCTCTCCGCTGGAAAGCTGCACGCTCAGTGCCAGTGTTCTGCAGCTTCTTTCTTCACGTTTCAGCAGCTAGCACGCTCTCCGTGTGCTGGAGGAGCGGCTGAGGCTTCCTTGCCGGAGAAGCGGCACCTTCGCCGGCAGAGAGCATCCTGCCGGCCGCGGTGCGCTCCGGAGCGGGGGCTTGTGCCGAAAGAGGCCGGCAACAGGCGCTTACCTTCGGACAGCTCCGGATCCCTGTCTAATGCGTCTCTTGTCGCCTACACAGCTGGGAAAAGCTTTTCCACTCTGTCTAGGAAGGAGAAACTGTGCCAGCACAGCAAATGCCTCCCGGACTTTCCCTGGAATTCAGCAAGTGCTTTGCAGCGTGAAATTGGAAGGAAAGCCTCAGATTTAGCAGCCAGAGCTTCAGGAGGAGCAGCAGCGAGCACCGCATCGGTTTTGCAGCAGCTCCTTCCATGTGCATGTTTTTGGGAGTTGAAAGGCTTGCAGAGTGTTCAAGTAGCTTTTTCTCTCCGCTGGAAAGCTGCACGCTGAGTGCCAGTATTCTGCAGCTTCTTTCTTCACGTTTCAGCAGCTAGCACGCTCTCCGTGTGCAGGAGAAGCGGCTGAGGCTTCCTTGCCGGAGAAGCGGCACCTTCGCCGGCAGAGAGCATCCTGCCGGCCGCGGTGCGCTCCGGAGCGGGGGCTTGTGCCAAAAGAGGCCGGGAACAGGCGCTTACCTTCGGACAGCTCCGGATGCCCGTCTAATGCGTCTCTTGTCGCATACACGGCAGGGAAAAGCTTTTCCACTCTGTCTAGGAAGGAGAAAGTGTGCCAGCACAGCAAATGCCTCCCGGACTTTCCCTGCAATTCAGCAAGTGCTTTGCAGCTTGAAATTGGAAGGAAAGCCTCAGATTTAGCAGCCAGAGCTTCAGGAGGAGCAGCAGCGAGCACAGCATGGCTTTTGCAGCAGCTCCTTCCATGTGCATGTTTTTGGGAGTGGAAAGGCTTGCAGAGTGTTCAAGTAGCTTTTTCTCTCCGCTGGAAAGCTGCACGCTCAGTGCCAGTGTTCTGCAGCTTCTTTCTTCACATTTCAGCAGCTAGCACGCTCTCCGTGTGCAGGAGAAGCGGCTGAGGCTTCCTTGCCGGAGAAGCGGCACCTTCGCCGGCAGAGAGCATCCTGCCGGCCGCGGTGCGCTCCGGAGCGGGGGCTTGTGCCGAAAGAGGCCGGGAACAGGCGCTTACCTTCGGACAGCTCCGGATGCCCGTCTAATGCGTCTCTTGTCGCCTACACGGCAGGGAAAAGCTTTTCCACTCTGTCTAGGAAGGAGAAAGTGTGCCAGCACAGCAAATGCCTCCCGGACTTTCCCTGCAATTCAGCAAGTGCTTTGCAGCGTGAAATTGGAAGGAAAGCCTCAGATTTAGCAGCCAGAGCTTCAGGAGGAGCAGCAGCGAGCACAGCATGGCTTTTGCAGCAGCTCCTTCCATGTGCATGTTTTTGGGAGTGGAAAGGCTTGCAGAGTGTTAAAGTAGCTTTTTCTCTCCGCTGGAAAGCTGCACGCTCAGTGCCAGTGTTCTGCAGCTTCTTTCTTCACGTTTCAGCAGCTAGCACCCTCTCCGTGTGCAGGAAAAGCGGGAGAGGCTTCCTTGCCGGAGAAGCGGCACCTTCGCCGGCAGAGAGCATCCTGCCGGCCGCGGTGCGCTCCGGAGCGGGGGCTTGTGCCGAAAGAGGCCGGGAACAGGCGCTTACCTTCGGACAGCTCCGGATGCCCGTCTAATGCGTCTCTTGTCGCCTACAAGGCAGGGAAAAGCTTTTCCACTCTGTCTAGGAAGGAGAAAGTGTGCCAGCACAGCAAATGCCTCCCGGACTTTCCCTGCAATTCAGCAAGTGCTTTGCAGCTTGAAATTGGAAGGAAAGCCTCAGATTTAGCAGCCAGAGCTTCAGGAGGAGCAGCAGCGAGCACAGCATCGCTTTTGCAGCAGCTCCTTCCATGTGCATGTTTTTGGGAGTGGAAAGGCTTGCAGAGTGTTCAAGTAGCTTTTTCTCTCCGCTGGAAAGCTGCACGCTCAGTGCCAGTGTTCTGCAGCTTCTTTCTTCACGTTTCAGCAGCTAGCACGCTCTCCGTGTGCAGGAGAAGCGGGAGAGGCTTCCTTGCCGGAGAAGCGGCACCTTCGCCGGCAGAGAGCATCCTGCCGGCCGCGGTGCGCTCCGGAGCGGGGGCTTGTGCCGAAAGAGGCCGGGAACAGGCGCTTACCTTCGGACAGCTCCGGATGCCCGTCTAATGCGTCTCTTGTCGCCTACACGGCAGGGAAAAGCTTTTCCACTCTGTCTAGGAAGGAGAAAGTGTGCCAGCACAGCAAATGCCTCCCGGACTTTCCCTGCAATTCAGCAAGTGCTTTGCAGCTTGAAATTGGAAGGAAAGCCTCAGATTTAGCAGCCAGAGCTTCAGGAGGAGCAGCAGCGAGCACAGCATCGCTTTTGCAGCAGCTCCTTCCATGTGCATGTTTTTGGGAGTGGAAAGGCTTGCAGAGTGTTCAAGTAGCTTTTTCTCTCCGCTGGAAAGCTGCACGCTCAGTGCCAGTGTTCTGCAGCTTCTTTCTTCACGTTTCAGCAGCTAGCACGCTCTCCGTGTGCAGGAGAAGCGGCTGAGGCTTCCTTGCCGGAGAAGCGGCACCTTCGCCGGCAGAGAGCATCCTGCCGGCCGCGGTGCGCTCCGGAGCGGGGGCTTGTGCCGAAAGAGGCCGGGAAGAGGCGCTTACCTTCGGACAGATCCGGATGCCCGTCTAATGCATCTCTTGTCGCCTACACGGCAGGGAAAAGCTTTTCCACTCTGTCTAGGAAGGAGAAAGTGTGCCAGCACAGCAAATGCCTCCCGGACTTTCCCTGCAATTCAGCAAGTGCTTTGCAGCGTGAAATTGGAAGGAAAGCCTCAGATTTAGCAGCCAGAGCTTCAGGAGGAGCAGCAGCGAGCACCGCATCGGTTTTGCAGCAGCTCCTTCCATGTGCATGTTTTTGGGAGTGGAAAGGCTTGCAGAGTGTTCAAGTAGCTTTTTCTCTCCGCTGGAAAGCTGCACGCTCAGTGCCAGTGTTCTGCAGCTTCTTTCTTCACGTTTCAGCAGCTAGCACGCTCTCCGTGAGCTGGAGAAGCGGCTGAGGCTTCCTTGCCGGAGAAGCGGCACCTTCGCCGGCAGAGAGCATCCTGCCGGCCGCGGTGCGCTCCGGAGCGGGGGCTTGTGCCAAAAGAGGCCGGGAACAGGCGCTTACCTTCGGACAGCTCCGGATGCCCGTCTAATGCGTCTCTTGTCGCCTACACGGCAGGGAAAAGCTTTTCCACTCTGTCTAGGAAGGAGAAAGTGTGCCAGCACAGCAAATGCCTCCCGGACTTTCCCTGCAATTCAGCAAGTGCTTTGCAGCGTGAAATTGGAAGGAAAGCCTCAGATTTAGCAGCCAGAGCTTCAGGAGGAGCAGCAGCGAGCACAGCATCGCTTTTGCAGCAGCTCCTTCCATGTGCATGTTTTTGGGAGTGGAAAGGCTTGCAGAGTGTTCAAGTAGCTTTTTCTCTCCGCTGGAAAGCTGCACGCTCAGTGCCAGTGTTCTGCAGCTTCTTTCTTCACGTTTCAGCAGCTAGCACGCTCTCCGTGAGCTGGAGGAGCGGCTGAGGCTTCCTTGCCGGAGAAGCGGCACCTTCGCCGGCAGAGAGCATCCTGCCGGCCGCGGTGCGCTCCGGAGCGGGGGCTTGTGCCGAAAGAGGCCGGGAACAGGCGCTTACCTTCGGACAGCTCCGGATCCCTGTCTAATGCGTCTCTTGTCGCCTACACGGCTGGGAAAAGCTTTTCCACTCTGTCTAGGAAGGAGAAACTGTGCCAGCACAGCAAATGCCTCCCGGACTTTCCCTGGAATTCAGCAAGTGCTTTGCAGCTTGAAATTGGAAGGAAAGCCTCAGATTTAGCAGCCAGAGCTTCAGGAGGAGCAGCAGCGAGCACCGCATCGGTTTTGCAGCAGCTCCTTCCATGTGCATGTTTTTGGGAGTTGAAAGGCTTGCAGAGTGTTAAAGTAGCTTTTTCTCTCCGCTGGAAAGCTGCACGCTCAGTGCCAGTGTTCTGCAGCTTCTTTCTTCACGTTTCAGCAGCTAGCACGCTCTCCGTGTGCTGGAGAAGCGGCTGAGGCTTCCTTGCCGGAGAAGCGGCACCTTCGCCGGCAGAGAGCATCCTGCCGGCCGCGGTGCGCTCCGGAGCGGGGGCTTGTGCCGAAAGAGGCCGGCAACAGGCGCTTACCTTCGGACAGCTCCGGATGCCCGTCTAATGCGTCTCTTGTCGCCTACACGGCTGGGAAAAGCTTTTCCACTCTGTCTAGGAAGGAGAAACTGTGCCAGCACAGCAAATGCCTCCCGGACTTTCCCTGCAATTCAGCAAGTGCTTTGCAGCGTGAAATTGGAAGGAAAGCCTCAGATTTAGCAGCCAGAGCTTCAGGAGGAGCAGCAGCGAGCACAGCATCGCTTTTGCAGCAGCTCCTTCCATGTGCATGTTTTTGGGAGTGGAAAGGCTTGCAGAGTGTTAAAGTAGCTTTTTCTCTCCGCTGGAAAGCTGCACGCTCAGTGCCAGTGTTCTGCAGCTTCTTTCTTCACGTTTCAGCAGCTAGCACGCTCTCCGTGTGCAGGAGAAGCGGCTGAGGCTTCCTTGCCGGAGAAGCGGCACCTTCGCCGGCAGAGAGCATCCTGCCGGCCGCGGTGCGCTCCGGAGCGGGGGCTTGTGCCGAAAGAGGCCGGGAAGAGGCGCTTACCTTCGGACAGCTCCGGATGCCCGTCTAATGCGTCTCTTGTCGCCTACACGGCAGGGAAAAGCTTTTCCACTCTGTCTAGGAAGGAGAAAGTGTGCCAGCACAGCAAATGCCTCCCGGACTTTCCCTGCAATTCAGCAAGTGCTTTGCAGCTTGAAATTGGAAAGAAAGCCTCAGATTTAGCAGCCAGAGCTTCAGGAGGAGCAGCAGCGAGCACAGCATGGCTTTTGCAGCAGCTCCTTCCATGTGCATGTTTTTGGGAGTGGAAAGGCTTGCAGAGTGTTCAAGTAGCTTTTTCTCTCCGCTGGAAAGCTGCACGCTCAGTGCCAGTGTTCTGCAGCTTCTTTTTTCACGTTTCAGCAGCTAGCACGCTCTCCGTGTGCAGGAGAAGCGGCTGAGGCTTCCTTGCCGGAGAAGCGGCACCTTCGCCGGCAGAGAGCATCCTGCCGGCCGCGGTGCGCTCCGGAGCGGGGGCTTGTGCCGAAAGAGGCCGGGAACAGGCGCTTACCTTCGGACAGCTCCGGATGCCCGTCTAATGCGTCTCTTGTCGCCTACACGGCTGGGAAAAGCTTTTCCACTCTGTCTAGGAAGGAGAAAGTGTGCCAGCACAGCAAATGCCTCCCGGACTTTCCCTGCAATTCAGCAAGTGCTTTGCAGCGTGAAATTGGAAGGAAAGCCTCAGATTTAGCAGCCAGAGCTTCAGGAGGAGCAGCAGCGAGCACAGCATCGCTTTTGCAGCAGCTCCTTCCATGTGCATGTTTTTGGGAGTGGAAAGGCTTGCAGAGTGTTCAAGTAGCTTTTTCTCTCCGCTGGAAAGCTGCACGCTCAGTGCCAGTGTTCTGCAGCTTCTTTCTTCACGTTTCAGCAGCTAGCACGCTCTCCGTGTGCAGGAGAAGCGGCTGAGGCTTCCTTGCCGGAGAAGCGGCACCTTCGCCGGCAGAGAGCATCCTGCCGGCCGCGGTGCGCTCCGGAGCGGGGGCTTGTGCCGAAAGAGGCCGGGAAGAGGCGCTTACCTTCGGACAGCTCCGGATGCCCGTCTAATGCGTCTCTTGTCGCCTACACGGCAGGGAAAAGCTTTTCCACTCTGTCTAGGAAGGAGAAAGTGTGCCAGCACAGCAAATGCCTCCCGGACTTTCCCTGCAATTCAGCAAGTGCTTTGCAGCTTGAAATTGGAAAGAAAGCCTCAGATTTAGCAGCCAGAGCTTCAGGAGGAGCAGCAGCGAGCACAGCATGGCTTTTGCAGCAGCTCCTTCCATGTGCATGTTTTTGGGAGTGGAAAGGCTTGCAGAGTGTTCAAGTAGCTTTTTCTCTCCGCTGGAAAGCTGCACGCTCAGTGCCAGTGTTCTGCAGCTTCTTTTTTCACGTTTCAGCAGCTAGCACGCTCTCCGTGTGCAGGAGAAGCGGCTGAGGCTTCCTTGCCGGAGAAGCGGCACCTTCGCCGGCAGAGAGCATCCTGCCGGCCGCGGTGCGCTCCGGAGCGGGGGCTTGTGCCGAAAGAGGCCGGGAACAGGCGCTTACCTTCGGACAGCTCCGGATGCCCGTCTAATGCGTCTCTTGTCGCCTACACGGCTGGGAAAAGCTTTTCCACTCTGTCTAGGAAGGAGAAAGTGTGCCAGCACAGCAAATGCCTCCCGGACTTTCCCTGCAATTCAGCAAGTGCTTTGCAGCGTGAAATTGGAAGGAAAGCCTCAGATTTAGCAGCCAGAGCTTCAGGAGGAGCAGCAGCGAGCACAGCATCGCTTTTGCAGCAGCTCCTTCCATGTGCATGTTTTTGGGAGTGGAAAGGCTTGCAGAGTGTTCAAGTAGCTTTTTCTCTCCGCTGGAAAGCTGCACGCTCAGTGCCAGTGTTCTGCAGCTTCTTTCTTCACGTTTCAGCAGCTAGCACGCTCTCCGTGTGCAGGAGAAGCGGCTGAGGCTTCCTTGCCGGAGAAGCGGCACCTTCGCCGGCAGAGAGCATCCTGCCGGCCGCGGTGCGCTCCGGAGCGGGGGCTTGTGCCGAAAGAGGCCGGGAAGAGGCGCTTACCTTCGGACAGCTCCGGATGCCCGTCTAATGCGTCTCTTGTCGCCTACACGGCAGGGAAAAGCTTTTCCACTCTGTCTAGGAAGGAGAAAGTGTGCCAGCACAGCAAATGCCTCCCGGACTTTCCCTGCAATTCAGCAAGTGCTTTGCAGCTTGAAATTGGAAGGAAAGCCTCAGATTTAGCAGCCAGAGCTTCAGGAGGAGCAGCAGCGAGCACAGCATCGCTTTTGCAGCAGCTCCTTCCATGTGCATGTTTTTGGGAGTGGAAAGGCTTGCAGAGTGTTCAAGTAGCTTTTTCTCTCCGCTGGAAAGCTGCACGCTCAGTGCCAGTGTTCTGCAGCTTCTTTCTTCACGTTTCAGCAGCTAGCACGCTCTCCGTGTGCAGGAGAAGCGGGAGAGGCTTCCTTGCCGGAGAAGCGGCACCTTCGCCGGCAGAGAGCATCCTGCCGGCCGCGGTGCGCTCCGGAGCGGGGGCTTGTGCCGAAAGAGGCCGGGAAGAGGCGCTTACCTTCGGACAGCTCCGGATGCCCGTCTAATGCGTCTCTTGTCGCCTACACGGCAGGGAAAAGCTTTTCCACTCTGTCTAGGAAGGAGAAAGTGTGCCAGCACAGCAAATGCCTCCCGGACTTTCCCTGCAATTCAGCAAGTGCTTTGCAGCTTGAAATTGGAAGGAAAGCCTCAGATTTAGCAGCCAGAGCTTCAGGAGGAGCAGCAGCGAGCACAGCATCGCTTTTGCAGCAGCTCCTTCCATGTGCATGTTTTTGGGAGTGGAAAGGCTTGCAGAGTGTTAAAGTAGCTTTTTCTCTCCGCTGGAAAGCTGCACGCTCAGTGCCAGTGTTCTGCAGCTTCTTTCTTCACGTTTCAGCAGCTAGCACGCTCTCCGTGTGCAGGAGAAGCGGCTGAGGCTTCCTTGCCGGAGAAGCGGCACCTTCGCCGGCAGAGAGCATCCTGCCGGCCGCGGTGCGCTCCGGAGCGGGGGCTTGTGCCGAAAGAGGCCGGGAACAGGCGCTTACCTTCGGACAGATCCGGATGCCCGTCTAATGCATCTCTTGTCGCCTACACGGCAGGGAAAAGCTTTTCCACTCTGTCTAGGAAGGAGAAAGTGTGCCAGCACAGCAAATGCCTCCCGGACTTTCCCTGCAATTCAGCAAGTGCTTTGCAGCGTGAAATTGGAAGGAAAGCCTCAGATTTAGCAGCCAGAGCTTCAGGAGGAGCAGCAGCGAGCACCGCATCGGTTTTGCAGCAGCTCCTTCCATGTGCATGTTTTTGGGAGTGGAAAGGCTTGCAGAGTGTTCAAGTAGCTTTTTCTCTCCGCTGGAAAGCTGCACGCTCAGTGCCAGTGTTCTGCAGCTTCTTTCTTCACGTTTCAGCAGCTAGCACGCTCTCCGTGAGCTGGAGAAGCGGCTGAGGCTTCCTTGCCGGAGAAGCGGCACCTTCGCCGGCAGAGAGCATCCTGCCGGCCGCGGTGCGCTCCGGAGCGGGGGCTTGTGCCAAAAGAGGCCGGGAACAGGCGCTTACCTTCGGACAGCTCCGGATGCCCGTCTAATGCGTCTCTTGTCGCCTACACGGCAGGGAAAAGCTTTTCCACTCTGTCTAGGAAGGAGAAAGTGTGCCAGCACAGCAAATGCCTCCCGGACTTTCCCTGCAATTCAGCAAGTGCTTTGCAGCGTGAAATTGGAAGGAAAGCCTCAGATTTAGCAGCCAGAGCTTCAGGAGGAGCAGCAGCGAGCACAGCATCGCTTTTGCAGCAGCTCCTTCCATGTGCATGTTTTTGGGAGTGGAAAGGCTTGCAGAGTGTTCAAGTAGCTTTTTCTCTCCGCTGGAAAGCTGCACGCTCAGTGCCAGTGTTCTGCAGCTTCTTTCTTCACGTTTCAGCAGCTAGCACGCTCTCCGTGAGCTGGAGGAGCGGCTGAGGCTTCCTTGCCGGAGAAGCGGCACCTTCGCCGGCAGAGAGCATCCTGCCGGCCGCGGTGCGCTCCGGAGCGGGGGCTTGTGCCGAAAGAGGCCGGGAACAGGCGCTTACCTTCGGACAGCTCCGGATCCCTGTCTAATGCGTCTCTTGTCGCCTACACGGCTGGGAAAAGCTTTTCCACTCTGTCTAGGAAGGAGAAAGTGTGCCAGCACAGCAAATGCCTCCCGGACTTTCCCTGGAATTCAGCAAGTGCTTTGCAGCTTGAAATTGGAAGGAAAGCCTCAGATTTAGCAGCCAGAGCTTCAGGAGGAGCAGCAGCGAGCACCGCATCGGTTTTGCAGCAGCTCCTTCCATGTGCATGTTTTTGGGAGTTGAAAGGCTTGCAGAGTGTTAAAGTAGCTTTTTCTCTCCGCTGGAAAGCTGCACGCTCAGTGCCAGTGTTCTGCAGCTTCTTTCTTCACGTTTCAGCAGCTAGCACGCTCTCCGTGTGCAGGAGAAGCGGCTGAGGCTTCCTTGCCGGAGAAGCGGCACCTTCGCCGGCAGAGAGCATCCTGCCGGCCGCGGTGCGCTCCGGAGCGGGGGCTTGTGCCGAAAGAGGCCGGGAACAGGCGCTTACCTTCGGACAGCTCCGGATGCCCGTCTAATGCGTCTCTTGTCGCCTACACGGCAGGGAAAAGCTTTTCCACTCTGTCTAGGAAGGAGAAAGTGTGCCAGCACAGCAAATGCCTCCCGGACTTTCCCTGCAATTCAGCAAGTGCTTTGCAGCTTGAAATTGGAAAGAAAGCCTCAGATTTAGCAGCCAGAGCTTCAGGAGGAGCAGCAGCGAGCACAGCATGGCTTTTGCAGCAGCTCCTTCCATGTGCATGTTTTTGGGAGTGGAAAGGCTTGCAGAGTGTTCAAGTAGCTTTTTCTCTCCGCTGGAAAGCTGCACGCTCAGTGCCAGTGTTCTGCAGCTTCTTTCTTCACGTTTCAGCAGCTAGCACGCTCTCCGTGTGCAGGAGAAGCGGCTGAGGCTTCCTTGCCGGAGAAGCGGCACCTTCGCCGGCAGAGAGCATCCTGCCGGCCGCGGTGCGCTCCGGAGCGGGGGCTTGTGCCGAAAGAGGCCGGCAACAGGCGCTTACCTTCGGACAGCTCCGGATGCCCGTCTAATGCGTCTCTTGTCGCCTACACGGCTGGGAAAAGCTTTTCCACTCTGTCTAGGAAGGAGAAACTGTGCCAGCACAGCAAATGCCTCCCGGACTTTCCCTGCAATTCAGCAAGTGCTTTGCAGCGTGAAATTGGAAGGAAAGCCTCAGATTTAGCAGCCAGAGCTTCAGGAGGAGCAGCAGCGAGCACAGCATGGCTTTTGCAGCAGCTCCTTCCATGTGCATGTTTTTGGGAGTGGAAAGGCTTGCAGAGTGTTCAAGTAGCTTTTTCTCTCCGCTGGAAAGCTGCACGCTCAGTGCCAGTGTTCTGCAGCTTCTTTCTTCACGTTTCAGCAGCTAGCACGCTCTCCGTGTGCAGGAGAAGCGGCTGAGGCTTCCTTGCCGGAGAAGCGGCACCTTCGCCGGCAGAGAGCATCCTGCCGGCCGCGGTGCGCTCCGGAGCGGGGGCTTGTGCCGAAAGAGGCCGGGAAGAGGCGCTTACCTTCGGACAGCTCCGGATGCCCGTCTAATGCGTCTCTTGTCGCCTACACGGCAGGGAAAAGCTTTTCCACTCTGTCTAGGAAGGAGAAAGTGTGCCAGCACAGCAAATGCCTCCCGGACTTTCCCTGGAATTCAGCAAGTGCTTTGCAGCGTGAAATTGGAAGGAAAGCCTCAGATTTAGCAGCCAGAGCTTCAGGAGGAGCAGCAGCGAGCACAGCATGGCTTTTGCAGCAGCTCCTTCCATGTGCATGTTTTTGGGAGTGGAAAGGCTTGCAGAGTGTTCAAGTAGCTTTTTCTCTCGGCTGAAAAGCTGCACGCTCAGTGCCAGTGTTCTGCAGCTTCTTTCTTCACGTTTCAGCAGCTAGCACGCTCTCCGTGTGCTGGAGAAGCGGCTGAGGCTTCCTTGCCGGAGAAGCGGCACCTTCGCCGGCAGAGAGCATCCTGCCGGCCGCGGTGCGCTCCGGAGCGGGGGCTTGTGCCAAAAGAGGCCGGGAACAGGCGCTTACCTTCGGACAGCTCCGGATGCCCGTCTAATGCGTCTCTTGTCGCATACACGGCAGGGAAAAGCTTTTCCACTCTGTCTAGGAAGGAGAAAGTGTGCCAGCACAGCAAATGCCTCCCGGACTTTCCCTGCAATTCAGCAAGTGCTTTGCAGCGTGAAATTGGAAGGAAAGCCTCAGATTTAGCAGCCAGAGCTTCAGGAGGAGCAGCAGCGAGCACAGCATGGCTTTTGCAGCAGCTCCTTCCATGTGCATGTTTTTGGGAGTGGAAAGGCTTGCAGAGTGTTCAAGTAGCTTTTTCTCTCCGCTGGAAAGCTGCACGCTCAGTGCCAGTGTTCTGCAGCTTCTTTCTTCACGTTTCAGCAGCTAGCACGCTCTCCGTGAGCTGGAGGAGCGGCTGAGGCTTCCTTGCCGGAGAAGCGGCACCTTCGCCGGCAGAGAGCATCCTGCCGGCCGCGGTGCGCTCCGGAGCGGGGGCTTGTGCCGAAAGAGGCCGGCAACAGGCGCTTACCTTCGGACAGCTCCGGATGCCCGTCTAATGCGTCTCTTGTCGCCTACACGGCAGGGAAAAGCTTTTCCACTCTGTCTAGGAAGGAGAAAGTGTGCCAGCACAGCAAATGCCTCCCGGACTTTCCCTGCAATTCAGCAAGTGCTTTGCAGCGTGAAATTGGAAGGAAAGCCTCAGATTTAGCAGCCAGAGCTTCAGGAGGAGCAGCAGCGAGCACAGCATGGCTTTTGCAGCAGCTCCTTCCATGTGCATGTTTTTGGGAGTGGAAAGGCTTGCAGAGTGTTCAAGTAGCTTTTTCTCTCCGCTGGAAAGCTGCACGCTCAGTGCCAGTGTTCTGCAGCTTCTTTCTTCACGTTTCAGCAGCTAGCACCCTCTCCGTGTGCAGGAAAAGCGGGAGAGGCTTCCTTGCCGGAGAAGCGGCACCTTCGCCGGCAGAGAGCATCCTGCCGGCCGCGGTGCGCTCCGGAGCGGGGGCTTGTGCCAAAAGAGGCCGGGAACAGGCGCTTACCTTCGGACAGCTCCGGATGCCCGTCTAATGCGTCTCTTGTCGCATACACGGCAGGGAAAAGCTTTTCCACTCTGTCTAGGAAGGAGAAAGTGTGCCAGCACAGCAAATGCCTCCCGGACTTTCCCTGCAATTCAGCAAGTGCTTTGCAGCGTGAAATTGGAAGGAAAGCCTCAGATTTAGCAGCCAGAGCTTCAGGAGGAGCAGCAGCGAGCACAGCATGGCTTTTGCAGCAGCTCCTTCCATGTGCATGTTTTTGGGAGTGGAAAGGCTTGCAGAGTGTTCAAGTAGCTTTTTCTCTCCGCTGGAAAGCTGCACGCTCAGTGCCAGTGTTCTGCAGCTTCTTTCTTCACGTTTCAGCAGCTAGCACGCTCTCCGTGTGCTGGAGGAGCGGCTGAGGCTTCCTTGCCGGAGAAGCGGCACCTTCGCCGGCAGAGAGCATCCTGCCGGCCGCGGTGCGCTCCGGAGCGGGGGCTTGTGCCGAAAGAGGCCGGGAACAGGCGCTTACCTTCGGACAGCTCCGGATCCCTGTCTAATGCGTCTCTTGTCGCCTACACAGCTGGGAAAAGCTTTTCCACTCTGTCTAGGAAGGAGAAAGTGTGCCAGCACAGCAAATGCCTCCCGGACTTTCCCTGGAATTCAGCAAGTGCTTTGCAGCGTGAAATTGGAAGGAAAGCCTCAGATTTAGCAGCCAGAGCTTCAGGAGGAGCAGCAGCGAGCACCGCATCGGTTTTGCAGCAGCTCCTTCCATGTGCATGTTTTTGGGAGTTGAAAGGCTTGCAGAGTGTTCAAGTAGCTTTTTCTCTCCGCTGGAAAGCTGCACGCTGAGTGCCAGTGTTCTGCAGCTTCTTTCTTCACGTTTCAGCAGCTAGCACGCTCTCCGTGTGCAGGAGAAGCGGCTGAGGCTTCCTTGCCGGAGAAGCGGCACCTTCGCCGGCAGAGAGCATCCTGCCGGCCGCGGTGCGCTCCGGAGCGGGGGCTTGTGCCAAAAGAGGCCAGGAACAGGCGCTTACCTTCGGACAGCTCCGGATGCCCGTCTAATGCGTCTCTTGTCGCATACACGGCAGGGAAAAGCTTTTCCACTCTGTCTAGGAAGGAGAAAGTGTGCCAGCACAGCAAATGCCTCCCGGACTTTCCCTGCAATTCAGCAAGTGCTTTGCAGCTTGAAATTGGAAGGAAAGCCTCAGATTTAGCAGCCAGAGCTTCAGGAGGAGCAGCAGCGAGCACAGCATGGCTTTTGCAGCAGCTCCTTCCATGTGCATGTTTTTGGGAGTGGAAAGGCTTGCAGAGTGTTCAAGTAGCTTTTTCTCTCCGCTGGAAAGCTGCACGCTCAGTGCCAGTGTTCTGCAGCTTCTTTCTTCACGTTTCAGCAGCTAGCACCCTCTCCGTGTGCAGGAAAAGCGGGAGAGGCTTCCTTGCCGGAGAAGCGGCACCTTCGCCGGCAGAGAGCATCCTGCCGGCCGCGGTGCGCTCCGGAGCGGGGGCTTGTGCCGAAAGAGGCCGGGAACAGGCGCTTACCTTCGGACAGCTCCGGATGCCCGTCTAATGCGTCTCTTGTCGCCTACACGGCAGGGAAAAGCTTTTCCACTCTGTCTAGGAAGGAGAAAGTGTGCCAGCACAGCAAATGCCTCCCGGACTTTCCCTGCAATTCAGCAAGTGCTTTGCAGCGTGAAATTGGAAGGAAAGCCTCAGATTTAGCAGCCAGAGCTTCAGGAGGAGCAGCAGCGAGCACAGCATGGCTTTTGCAGCAGCTCCTTCCATGTGCATGTTTTTGGGAGTGGAAAGGCTTGCAGAGTGTTCAAGTAGCTTTTTCTCTCCGCTGGAAAGCTGCACGCTCAGTGCCAGTGTTCTGCAGCTTCTTTCTTCACGTTTCAGCAGCTAGCACCCTCTCCGTGTGCAGGAAAAGCGGGAGAGGCTTCCTTGCCGGAGAAGCGGCACCTTCGCCGGCAGAGAGCATCCTGCCGGCCGCGGTGCGCTCCGGAGCGGGGGCTTGTGCCGAAAGAGGCCGGGAACAGGCGCTTACCTTCGGACAGCTCCGGATGCCCGTCTAATGCGTCTCTTGTCGCCTACACGGCAGGGAAAAGCTTTTCCACTCTGTCTAGGAAGGAGAAAGTGTGCCAGCACAGCAAATGCCTCCCGGACTTTCCCTGCAATTCAGCAAGTGCTTTGCAGCGTGAAATTGGAAGGAAAGCCTCAGATTTAGCAGCCAGAGCTTCAGGAGGAGCAGCAGCGAGCACAGCATGGCTTTTGCAGCAGCTCCTTCCATGTGCATGTTTTTGGGAGTGGAAAGGCTTGCAGAGTGTTCAAGTAGCTTTTTCTCTCCGCTGGAAAGCTGCACGCTCAGTGCCAGTGTTCTGCAGCTTCTTTCTTCACGTTTCAGCAGCTAGCACCCTCTCCGTGTGCAGGAAAAGCGGGAGAGGCTTCCTTGCCGGAGAAGCGGCACCTTCGCCGGCAGAGAGCATCCTGCCGGCCGCGGTGCGCTCCGGAGCGGGGGCTTGTGCCGAAAGAGGCCGGGAACAGGCGCTTACCTTCGGACAGCTCCGGATGCCCGTCTAATGCGTCTCTTGTCGCCTACAAGGCAGGGAAAAGCTTTTCCACTCTGTCTAGGAAGGAGAAAGTGTGCCAGCACAGCAAATGCCTCCCGGACTTTCCCTGCAATTCAGCAAGTGCTTTGCAGCTTGAAATTGGAAGGAAAGCCTCAGATTTAGCAGCCAGAGCTTCAGGAGGAGCAGCAGCGAGCACAGCATCGCTTTTGCAGCAGCTCCTTCCATGTGCATGTTTTTGGGAGTGGAAAGGCTTGCAGAGTGTTCAAGTAGCTTTTTCTCTCCGCTGGAAAGCTGCACGCTCAGTGCCAGTGTTCTGCAGCTTCTTTCTTCACGTTTCAGCAGCTAGCACGCTCTCCGTGTGCAGGAGAAGCGGGAGAGGCTTCCTTGCCGGAGAAGCGGCACCTTCGCCGGCAGAGAGCATCCTGCCGGCCGCGGTGCGCTCCGGAGCGGGGGCTTGTGCCGAAAGAGGCCGGGAAGAGGCGCTTACCTTCGGACAGCTCCGGATGCCCGTCTAATGCGTCTCTTGTCGCCTACACGGCAGGGAAAAGCTTTTCCACTCTGTCTAGGAAGGAGAAAGTGTGCCAGCACAGCAAATGCCTCCCGGACTTTCCCTGCAATTCAGCAAGTGCTTTGCAGCTTGAAATTGGAAGGAAAGCCTCAGATTTAGCAGCCAGAGCTTCAGGAGGAGCAGCAGCGAGCACAGCATCGCTTTTGCAGCAGCTCCTTCCATGTGCATGTTTTTGGGAGTGGAAAGGCTTGCAGAGTGTTCAAGTAGCTTTTTCTCTCCGCTGGAAAGCTGCACGCTCAGTGCCAGTGTTCTGCAGCTTCTTTCTTCACGTTTCAGCAGCTAGCACGCTCTCCGTGTGCAGGAGAAGCGGCTGAGGCTTCCTTGCCGGAGAAGCGGCACCTTCGCTGGCAGAGAGCATCCTGCCGGCCGCGGTGCGCTCCGGAGCGGGGGCTTGTGCCGAAAGAGGCCGGGAAGAGGCGCTTACCTTCGGACAGATCCGGATGCCCGTCTAATGCATCTCTTGTCGCCTACACGGCAGGGAAAAGCTTTTCCACTCTGTCTAGGAAGGAGAAAGTGTGCCAGCACAGCAAATGCCTCCCGGACTTTCCCTGCAATTCAGCAAGTGCTTTGCAGCGTGAAATTGGAAGGAAAGCCTCAGATTTAGCAGCCAGAGCTTCAGGAGGAGCAGCAGCGAGCACCGCATCGGTTTTGCAGCAGCTCCTTCCATGTGCATGTTTTTGGGAGTGGAAAGGCTTGCAGAGTGTTCAAGTAGCTTTTTCTCTCCGCTGGAAAGCTGCACGCTCAGTGCCAGTGTTCTGCAGCTTCTTTCTTCACGTTTCAGCAGCTAGCACGCTCTCCGTGAGCTGGAGAAGCGGCTGAGGCTTCCTTGCCGGAGAAGCGGCACCTTCGCCGGCAGAGAGCATCCTGCCGGCCGCGGTGCGCTCCGGAGCGGGGGCTTGTGCCAAAAGAGGCCGGGAACAGGCGCTTACCTTCGGACAGCTCCGGATGCCCGTCTAATGCGTCTCTTGTCGCATACACGGCAGGGAAAAGCTTTTCCACTCTGTCTAGGAAGGAGAAACTGTGCCAGCACAGCAAATGCCTCCCGGACTTTCCCTGCAATTCAGCAAGTGCTTTGCAGCGTGAAATTGGAAGGAAAGCCTCAGATTTAGCAGCCAGAGCTTCAGGAGGAGCAGCAGCGAGCACAGCATGGCTTTTGCAGCAGCTCCTTCCATGTGCATGTTTTTGGGAGTGGAAAGGCTTGCAGAGTGTTCAAGTAGCTTTTTCTCTCCGCTGGAAAGCTGCACGCTCAGTGCCAGTGTTCTGCAGCTTCTTTCTTCACGTTTCAGCAGCTAGCACGCTCTCCGTGTGCTGGAGGAGCGGCTGAGGCTTCCTTGCCGGAGAAGCGGCACCTTCGCCGGCAGAGAGCATCCTGCCGGCCGCGGTGCGCTCCGGAGCGGGGGCTTGTGCCGAAAGAGGCCGGGAACAGGCGCTTACCTTCGGACAGCTCCGGATCCCTGTCTAATGCGTCTCTTGTCGCCTACACAGCTGGGAAAAGCTTTTCCACTCTGTCTAGGAAGGAGAAACTGTGCCAGCACAGCAAATGCCTCCCGGACTTTCCCTGGAATTCAGCAAGTGCTTTGCAGCGTGAAATTGGAAGGAAAGCCTCAGATTTAGCAGCCAGAGCTTCAGGAGGAGCAGCAGCGAGCACCGCATCGGTTTTGCAGCAGCTCCTTCCATGTGCATGTTTTTGGGAGTTGAAAGGCTTGCAGAGTGTTCAAGTAGCTTTTCCTCTCCGCTGGAAAGCTGCACGCTGAGTGCCAGTGTTCTGCAGCTTCTTTCTTCACGTTTCAGCAGCTAGCACGCTCTCCGTGTGCAGGAGAAGCGGCTGAGGCTTCCTTGCCGGAGAAGCGGCACCTTCGCCGGCAGAGAGCATCCTGCCGGCCGCGGTGCGCTCCGGAGCGGGGGCTTGTGCCAAAAGAGGCCGGGAACAGGCGCTTACCTTCGGACAGCTCCGGATGCCCGTCTAATGCGTCTCTTGTCGCATACACGGCAGGGAAAAGCTTTTCCACTCTGTCTAGGAAGGAGAAAGTGTGCCAGCACAGCAAATGCCTCCCGGACTTTCCCTGCAATTCAGCAAGTGCTTTGCAGCTTGAAATTGGAAGGAAAGCCTCAGATTTAGCAGCCAGAGCTTCAGGAGGAGCAGCAGCGAGCACAGCATCGCTTTTGCAGCAGCTCCTTCCATGTGCATGTTTTTGGGAGTGGAAAGGCTTGCAGAGTGTTCAAGTAGCTTTTTCTCTCCGCTGGAAAGCTGCACGCTCAGTGCCAGTGTTCTGCAGCTTCTTTCTTCACGTTTCAGCAGCTAGCACGCTCTCCGTGTGCAGGAGAAGCGGCTGAGGCTTCCTTGCCGGAGAAGCGGCACCTTCGCCGGCAGAGAGCATCCTGCCGGCCGCGGTGCGCTCCGGAGCGGGGGCTTGTGCCGAAAGAGGCCGGGAAGAGGCGCTTACCTTCGGACAGATCCGGATGCCCGTCTAATGCATCTCTTGTCGCCTACACGGCAGGGAAAAGCTTTTCCACTCTGTCTAGGAAGGAGAAAGTGTGCCAGCACAGCAAATGCCTCCCGGACTTTCCCTGCAATTCAGCAAGTGCTTTGCAGCGTGAAATTGGAAGGAAAGCCTCAGATTTAGCAGCCAGAGCTTCAGGAGGAGCAGCAGCGAGCACCGCATCGGTTTTGCAGCAGCTCCTTCCATGTGCATGTTTTTGGGAGTGGAAAGGCTTGCAGAGTGTTCAAATAGCTTTTTCTCTCCGCTGGAAAGCTGCACGCTCAGTGCCAGTGTTCTGCAGCTTCTTTCTTCACGTTTCAGCAGCTAGCACGCTCTCCGTGAGCTGGAGAAGCGGCTGAGGCTTCCTTGCCGGAGAAGCGGCACCTTCGCCGGCAGAGAGCATCCTGCCGGCCGCGGTGCGCTCCGGAGCGGGGGCTTGTGCCAAAAGAGGCCGGGAACAGGCGCTTACCTTCGGACAGCTCCGGATGCCCGTCTAATGCGTCTCTTGTCGCATACACGGCAGGGAAAAGCTTTTCCACTCTGTCTAGGAAGGAGAAAGTGTGCCAGCACAGCAAATGCCTCCCGGACTTTCCCTGCAATTCAGCAAGTGCTTTGCAGCGTGAAATTGGAAGGAAAGCCTCAGATTTAGCAGCCAGAGCTTCAGGAGGAGCAGCAGCGAGCACAGCATGGCTTTTGCAGCAGCTCCTTCCATGTGCATGTTTTTGGGAGTGGAAAGGCTTGCAGAGTGTTCAAGTAGCTTTTTCTCTCCGCTGGAAAGCTGCACGCTCAGTGCCAGTGTTCTGCAGCTTCTTTCTTCACGTTTCAGCAGCTAGCACGCTCTCCGTGTGCTGGAGGAGCGGCTGAGGCTTCCTTGCCGGAGAAGCGGCACCTTCGCCGGCAGAGAGCATCCTGCCGGCCGCGGTGCGCTCCGGAGCGGGGGCTTGTGCCGAAAGAGGCCGGGAACAGGCGCTTACCTTCGGACAGCTCCGGATCCCTGTCTAATGCGTCTCTTGTCGCCTACACAGCTGGGAAAAGCTTTTCCACTCTGTCTAGGAAGGAGAAACTGTGCCAGCACAGCAAATGCCTCCCGGACTTTCCCTGGAATTCAGCAAGTGCTTTGCAGCGTGAAATTGGAAGGAAAGCCTCAGATTTAGCAGCCAGAGCTTCAGGAGGAGCAGCAGCGAGCACCGCATCGGTTTTGCAGCAGCTCCTTCCATGTGCATGTTTTTGGGAGTTGAAAGGCTTGCAGAGTGTTCAAGTAGCTTTTCCTCTCCGCTGGAAAGCTGCACGCTGAGTGCCAGTGTTCTGCAGCTTCTTTCTTCACGTTTCAGCAGCTAGCACGCTCTCCGTGTGCAGGAGAAGCGGCTGAGGCTTCCTTGCCGGAGAAGCGGCACCTTCGCCGGCAGAGAGCATCCTGCCGGCCGCGGTGCGCTCCGGAGCGGGGGCTTGTGCCAAAAGAGGCCGGGAACAGGCGCTTACCTTCGGACAGCTCCGGATGCCCGTCTAATGCGTCTCTTGTCGCATACACGGCAGGGAAAAGCTTTTCCACTCTGTCTAGGAAGGAGAAAGTGTGCCAGCACAGCAAATGCCTCCCGGACTTTCCCTGGAATTCAGCAAGTGCTTTGCAGCTTGAAATTGGAAGGAAAGCCTCAGATTTAGCAGCCAGAGCTTCAGGAGGAGCAGCAGCGAGCACAGCATGGCTTTTGCAGCAGCTCCTTCCATGTGCATGTTTTTGGGAGTGGAAAGGCTTGCAGAGTGTTCAAGTAGCTTTTTCTCTCCGCTGGAAAGCTGCACGCTCAGTGCCAGTGTTCTGCAGCTTCTTTCTTCACGTTTCAGCAGCTAGCACGCTCTCCGTGTGCAGGAGAAGCGGCTGAGGCTTCCTTGCCGGAGAAGCGGCACCTTCGCCGGCAGAGAGCATCCTGCCGGCCGCGGTGCGCTCCGGAGCGGGGGCTTGTGCCGAAAGAGGCCGGCAACAGGCGCTTACCTTCGGACAGCTCCGGATGCCCGTCTAATGCGTCTCTTGTCGCCTACACGGCAGGGAAAAGCTTTTCCACTCTGTCTAGGAAGGAGAAAGTGTGCCAGCACAGCAAATGCCTCCCGGACTTTCCCTGCAATTCAGCAAGTGCTTTGCAGCGTGAAATTGGAAGGAAAGCCTCAGATTTAGCAGCCAGAGCTTCAGGAGGAGCAGCAGCGAGCACAGCATCGCTTTTGCAGCAGCTCCTTCCATGTGCATGTTTTTGGGAGTGGAAAGGCTTGCAGAGTGTTCAAGTAGCTTTTTCTCTCCGCTGGAAAGCTGCACGCTGAGTGCCAGTGTTCTGCAGCTTCTTTCTTCACGTTTCAGCAGCTAGCACGCTCTCCGTGTGCAGGAGAAGCGGCTGAGGCTTCCTTGCCGGAGAAGCGGCACCTTCGCCGGCAGAGAGCATCCTGCCGGCCGCGGTGCGCTCCGGAGCGGGGGCTTGTGCCGAAAGAGGCCGGGAAGAGGCGCTTACCTTCGGACAGCTCCGGATGCCCGTCTAATGCGTCTCTTGTCGCCTACACGGCAGGGAAAAGCTTTTCCACTCTGTCTAGGAAGGAGAAAGTGTGCCAGCACAGCAAATGCCTCCCGGACTTTCCCTGCAATTCAGCAAGTGCTTTGCAGCGTGAAATTGGAAGGAAAGCCTCAGATTTAGCAGCCAGAGCTTCAGGAGGAGCAGCAGCGAGCACAGCATCGCTTTTGCAGCAGCTCCTTCCATGTGCATGTTTTTGGGAGTGGAAAGGCTTGCAGAGTGTTCAAGTAGCTTTTTCTCTCCGCTGGAAAGCTGCACGCTCAGTGCCAGTGTTCTGCAGCTTCTTTCTTCACGTTTCAGCAGCTAGCACCCTCTCCGTGTGCAGGAAAAGCGGGAGAGGCTTCCTTGCCGGAGAAGCGGCACCTTCGCCGGCAGAGAGCATCCTGCCGGCCGCGGTGCGCTCCGGAGCGGGGGCTTGTGCCGAAAGAGGCCGGGAACAGGCGCTTACCTTCGGACAGCTCCGGATGCCCGTCTAATGCGTCTCTTGTCGCCTACAAGGCAGGGAAAAGCTTTTCCACTCTGTCTAGGAAGGAGAAAGTGTGCCAGCACAGCAAATGCCTCCCGGACTTTCCCTGCAATTCAGCAAGTGCTTTGCAGCTTGAAATTGGAAGGAAAGCCTCAGATTTAGCAGCCAGAGCTTCAGGAGGAGCAGCAGCGAGCACAGCATGGCTTTTGCAGCAGCTCCTTCCATGTGCATGTTTTTGGGAGTGGAAAGGCTTGCAGAGTGTTAAAGTAGCTTTTTCTCTCCGCTGGAAAGCTGCACGCTCAGTGCCAGTGTTCTGCAGCTTCTTTCTTCACGTTTCAGCAGCTAGCACGCTCTCCGTGTGCAGGAGAAGCGGGAGAGGCTTCCTTGCCGGAGAAGCGGCACCTTCGCCGGCAGAGAGCATCCTGCCGGCCGCGGTGCGCTCCGGAGCGGGGGCTTGTGCCGAAAGAGGCCGGGAACAGGCGCTTACCTTCGGACAGCTCCGGATGCCCGTCTAATGCGTCTCTTGTCGCCTACACGGCAGGGAAAAGCTTTTCCACTCTGTCTAGGAAGGAGAAAGTGTGCCAGCACAGCAAATGCCTCCCGGACTTTCCCTGCAATTCAGCAAGTGCTTTGCAGCTTGAAATTGGAAGGAAAGCCTCAGATTTAGCAGCCAGAGCTTCAGGAGGAGCAGCAGCGAGCACAGCATCGCTTTTGCAGCAGCTCCTTCCATGTGCATGTTTTTGGGAGTGGAAAGGCTTGCAGAGTGTTCAAGTAGCTTTTTCTCTCCGCTGGAAAGCTGCACGCTGAGTGCCAGTGTTCTGCAGCTTCTTTCTTCACGTTTCAGCAGCTAGCACGCTCTCCGTGTGCAGGAGAAGCGGCTGAGGCTTCCTTGCCGGAGAAGCGGCACCTTCGCCGGCAGAGAGCATCCTGCCGGCCGCAGTGCGCTCCGGAGCGGGGGCTTGTGCCGAAAGAGGCCGGGAACAGGCGCTTACCTTCGGACAGCTCCGGATGCCCGTCTAATGCGTCTCTTGTCGCCTACACGGCAGGGAAAAGCTTTTCCACTCTGTCTAGGAAGGAGAAAGTGTGCCAGCACAGCAAATGCCTCCCGGACTTTCCCTGCAATTCAGCAAGTGCTTTGCAGCTTGAAATTGGAAGGAAAGCCTCAGATTTAGCAGCCAGAGCTTCAGGAGGAGCAGCAGCGAGCACAGCATCGCTTTTGCAGCAGCTCCTTCCATGTGCATGTTTTTGGGAGTGGAAAGGCTTGCAGAGTGTTCAAGTAGCTTTTTCTCTCCGCTGGAAAGCTGCACGCTCAGTGCCAGTGTTCTGCAGCTTCTTTCTTCACGTTTCAGCAGCTAGCACGCTCTCCGTGTGCTGGAGAAGCGGCTGAGGCTTCCTTGCCGGAGAAGCGGCACCTTCGCCGGCAGAGAGCATCCTGCCGGCCGCGGTGCGCTCCGGAGCGGGGGCTTGTGCCGAAAGAGGCCGGGAACAGGCGCTTACCTTCGGACAGCTCCGGATGCCCGTCTAATGTGTCTCTTGTCGCCTACACGGCAGGGAAAAGCTTTTCCACTCTGTCTAGGAAGGAGAAAGTGTGCCAGCACAGCAAATGCCTCCCGGACTTTCCCTGCAATTCAGCAAGTGCTTTGCAGCGTGAAATTGGAAGGAAAGCCTCAGATTTAGCAGCCAGAGCTTCAGGAGGAGCAGCAGCGAGCACCGCATCGGTTTTGCAGCAGCTCCTTCCATGTGCATGTTTTTGGGAGTTGAAAGGCTTGCAGAGTGTTCAAGTAGCTTTTTCTCTCCGCTGGAAAGCTGCACGCTCAGTGCCAGTGTTCTGCAGCTTCTTTCTTCACGTTTCAGCAGCTAGCACGCTCTCCGAGTGCTGGAGAAGCGGCTGAGGCTTCCTTGCTGGAGAAGCGGCACCTTCGCCGGCAGAGAGCATCCTGCCGGCCGCGGTGCGCTCCGGAGCGGGGGCTTGTGCCGAAAGAGGCCGGGAACAGGCGCTTACCTTCGGACAGCTCCGGATGCCCGTCTAATGCGTCTCTTGTCGCCTACACGGCAGGGAAAAGCTTTTCCACTCTGTCTAGGAAGGAGAAAGTGTGCCAGCACAGCAAATGCCTCCCGGACTTTCCCTGCAATTCAGCAAGTGCTTTGCAGCGTGAAATTGGAAGGAAAGCCTCAGATTTAGCAGCCAGAGCTTCAGGAGGAGCAGCAGCGAGCACAGCATCGCTTTTGCAGCAGCTCCTTCCATGTGCATGTTTTTGGGAGTGGAAAGGCTTGCAGAGTGTTCAAGTAGCTTTTTCTCTCCGCTGGAAAGCTGCACGCTCAGTGCCAGTGTTCTGCAGCTTCTTTCTTCACGTTTCAGCAGCTAGCACGCTCTCCGTGTGCTGGAGAAGCGGCTGAGGCTTCCTTGCCGGAGAAGCGGCACCTTCGCCGGCAGAGAGCATCCTGCCGGCCGCGGTGCGCTCCGGAGCGGGGGCTTGTGCCGAAAGAGGCCGGCAACAGGCGCTTACCTTCGGACAGCTCCGGATGCCCGTCTAATGCGTCTCTTGTCGCCTACACGGCAGGGAAAAGCTTTTCCACTCTGTCTAGGAAGGAGAAAGTGTGCCAGCACAGCAAATGCCTCCCGGACTTTCCCTGCAATTCAGCAAGTGCTTTGCAGCGTGAAATTGGAAGGAAAGCCTCAGATTTAGCAGCCAGAGCTTCAGGAGGAGCAGCAGCGAGCACCGCATCGGTTTTGCAGCAGCTCCTTCCATGTGCATGTTTTTGGGAGTGGAAAGGCTTGCAGAGTGTTCAAGTAGCTTTTTCTCTCCGCTGGAAAGCTGCACGCTCAGTGCCAGTGTTCTGCAGCTTCTTTCTTCACGTTTCAGCAGCTAGCACGCTCTCCGTGAGCTGGAGAAGCGGCTGAGGCTTCCTTGCCGGAGAAGCGGCACCTTCGCCGGCAGAGAGCATCCTGCCGGCCGCGGTGCGCTCCGGAGCGGGGGCTTGTGCCAAAAGAGGCCGGGAACAGGCGCTTACCTTCGGACAGCTCCGGATGCCCGTCTAATGCGTCTCTTGTCGCCTACACGGCAGGGAAAAGCTTTTCCACTCTGTCTAGGAAGGAGAAAGTGTGCCAGCACAGCAAATGCCTCCCGGACTTTCCCTGCAATTCAGCAAGTGCTTTGCAGCGTGAAATTGGAAGGAAAGCCTCAGATTTAGCAGCCAGAGCTTCAGGAGGAGCAGCAGCGAGCACAGCATCGCTTTTGCAGCAGCTCCTTCCATGTGCATGTTTTTGGGAGTGGAAAGGCTTGCAGAGTGTTCAAGTAGCTTTTTCTCTCCGCTGGAAAGCTGCACGCTGAGTGCCAGTGTTATGCAGCTTCTTTCTTCACGTTTCAGCAGCTAGCACGCTCTCCGTGTGCTGGAGGAGCGGCTGAGGCTTCCTTGCCGGAGAAGCGGCACCTTCGCCGGCAGAGAGCATCCTGCCGGCCGCGGTGCGCTCCGGAGCGGGGGCTTGTGCCGAAAGAGGCCGGGAACAGGCGCTTACCTTCGGACAGCTCCGGATCCCTGTCTAATGCGTCTCTTGTCGCCTACACGGCTGGGAAAAGCTTTTCCACTCTGTCTAGGAAGGAGAAACTGTGCCAGCACAGCAAATGCCTCCCGGACTTTCCCTGCAATTCAGCAAGTGCTTTGCAGCTTGAAATTGGAAGGAAAGCCTCAGATTTAGCAGCCAGAGCTTCAGGAGGAGCAGCAGGGAGCACCGCATCGGTTTTGCAGCAGCTCCTTCCATGTGCATGTTTTTGGGAGTTGAAAGGCTTGCAGAGTGTTAAAGTAGCTTTTTCTCTCCGCTGGAAAGCTGCACGCTGAGTGCCAGTGTTCTGCAGCTTCTTTCTTCACGTTTCAGCAGCTAGCACGCTCTCCGTGTGCTGGAGAAGCGGCTGAGGCTTCCTTGCTGGAGAAGCGGCACCTTCGCCGGCAGAGAGCATCCTGCCGGCCGCGGTGCGCTCCGGAGCGGGGGCTTGTGCCAAAAGAGGCCGGGAACAGGCGCTTACCTTCGGACAGCTCCGGATGCCCGTCTAATGCGTCTCTTGTCGCCTACACGGCTGGGAAAAGCTTTTCCACTCTGTCTAGGAAGGAGAAAGTGTGCCAGCACAGCAAATGCCTCCCGGACTTTCCCTGGAATTCAGCAAGTGCTTTGCAGCTTGAAATTGGAAGGAAAGCCTCAGATTTAGCAGCCAGAGCTTCAGGAGGAGCAGCAGCGAGCACAGCATCGCTTTTGCAGCAGCTCCTTCCATGTGCATGTTTTTGGGAGTGGAAAGGCTTGCAGAGTGTTCAAGTAGCTTTTTCTCTCCGCTGGAAAGCTGCACGCTCAGTGCCAGTGTTCTGCAGCTTCTTTCTTCACGTTTCAGCAGCTAGCACGCTCTCCGTGTGCTGGAGAAGCGGCTGAGGCTTCCTTGCCGGAGAAGCGGCACCTTCGCCGGCAGAGAGCATCCTGCCGGCCGCGGTGCGCTCCGGAGCGGGGGCTTGTGCCGAAAGAGGCCGGGAAGAGGCGCTTACCTTCGGACAGCTCCGGATGCCCGTCTAATGCGTCTCTTGTCGCCTACAAGGCAGTGAAAAGCTTTTCCACTCTGTCTAGGAAGGAGAAAGTGTGCCAGCACAGCAAATGCCTCCCGGACTTTCCCTGGAATTCAGCAAGTGCTTTGCAGCTTGAAATTGGAAGGAAAGCCTCAGATTTAGCAGCCAGAGCTTCAGGAGGAGCAGCAGCGAGTACAGCATCGGTTTTGCAGCAGCTCCTTCCATGTGCATGTTTTTGGGAGTGGAAAGGCTTGCAGAGTGTTCAAGTAGCTTTTTCTCTCCGCTGGAAAGCTGCACGCTCAGTGCCAGTGTTCTGCAGCTTCTTTCTTCACGTTTCAGCAGCTAGCACGCTCTCCGTGTGCAGGAGAAGCGGGAGAGGCTTCCTTGCCGGAGAAGCGGCACCTTCGCCGGCAGAGAGCATCCTGCCGGCCGCGGTGCGCTCCGGAGCGGGGGCTTGTGCCGAAAGAGGCCGGGAAGAGGCGCTTACCTTCGGACAGCTCCGGATGCCCGTCTAATGCGTCTCTTGTCGCCTACACGGCAGGGAAAAGCTTTTCCACTCTGTCTAGGAAGGAGAAAGTGTGCCAGCACAGCAAATGCCTCCCGGACTTTCCCTGCAATTCAGCAAGTGCTTTGCAGCGTGAAATTGGAAGGAAAGCCTCAGATTTAGCAGCCAGAGCTTCAGGAGGAGCAGCAGCGAGCACAGCATCGCTTTTGCAGCAGCTCCTTCCATGTGCATGTTTTTGGGAGTGGAAAGGCTTGCAGAGTGTTCAAGTAGCTTTTTCTCTCCGCTGGAAAGCTGCACGCTGAGTGCCAGTGTTCTGCAGCTTCTTTCTTCACGTTTCAGCAGCTAGCACGCTCTCCGTGTGCAGGAGAAGCGGCTGAGGCTTCCTTGCCGGAGAAGCGGCACCTTCGCCGGCAGAGAGCATCCTGCCGGCCGCGGTGCGCTCCGGAGCGGGGGCTTGTGCCGAAAGAGGCCGGCAACAGGCGCTTACCTTCGGACAGCTCCGGATGCCCGTCTAATGCGTCTCTTGTCGCCTACACGGCAGGGAAAAGCTTTTCCACTCTGTCTAGGAAGGAGAAAGTGTGCCAGCACAGCAAATGCCTCCCGGACTTTCCCTGCAATTCAGCAAGTGCTTTGCAGCTTGAAATTGGAAGGAAAGCCTCAGATTTAGCAGCCAGAGCTTCAGGAGGAGCAGCAGCGAGCACAGCATCGCTTTTGCAGCAGCTCCTTCCATGTGCATGTTTTTGGGAGTGGAAAGGCTTGCAGAGTGTTCAAGTAGCTTTTTCTCTCCGCTGGAAAGCTGCACGCTCAGTGCCAGTGTTCTGCAGCTTCTTTCTTCACGTTTCAGCAGCTAGCACGCTCTCCGTGTGCAGGAGAAGCGGCTGAGGCTTCCTTGCCGGAGAAGCGGCACCTTCGCCGGCAGAGAGCATCCTGCCGGCCGCGGTGCGCTCCGGAGCGGGGGCTTGTGCCGAAAGAGGCCGGGAACAGGCGCTTACCTTCGGACAGCTCCGGATGCCCGTCTAATGCGTCTCTTGTCGCCTACACGGCAGGGAAAAGCTTTTCCACTCTGTCTAGGAAGGAGAAAGTGTGCCAGCACAGCAAATGCCTCCCGGACTTTCCCTGCAATTCAGCAAGTGCTTTGCAGCGTGAAATTGGAAGGAAAGCCTCAGATTTAGCAGCCAGAGCTTCAGGAGGAGCAGCAGCGAGCACCGCATCGGTTTTGCAGCAGCTCCTTCCATGTGCATGTTTTTGGGAGTGGAAAGGCTTGCAGAGTGTTCAAGTAGCTTTTTCTCTCCGCTGGAAAGCTGCACGCTCAGTGCCAGTGTTCTGCAGCTTCTTTCTTCACGTTTCAGCAGCTAGCACGCTCTCCGAGTGCTGGAGAAGCGGCTGAGGCTTCCTTGCTGGAGAAGCGGCACCTTCGCCGGCAGAGAGCATCCTGCCGGCCGCGGTGCGCTCCGGAGCGGGGGCTTGTGCCGAAAGAGGCCGGGAACAGGCGCTTACCTTCGGACAGCTCCGGATGCCCGTCTAATGCGTCTCTTGTCGCCTACACGGCAGGGAAAAGCTTTTCCACTCTGTCTAGGAAGGAGAAAGTGTGCCAGCACAGCAAATGCCTCCCGGACTTTCCCTGCAATTCAGCAAGTGCTTTGCAGCGTGAAATTGGAAGGAAAGCCTCAGATTTAGCAGCCAGAGCTTCAGGAGGAGCAGCAGCGAGCACAGCATCGCTTTTGCAGCAGCTCCTTCCATGTGCATGTTTTTGGGAGTGGAAAGGCTTGCAGAGTGTTCAAGTAGCTTTTTCTCTCCGCTGGAAAGCTGCACGCTCAGTGCCAGTGTTCTGCAGCTTCTTTCTTCACGTTTCAGCAGCTAGCACGCTCTCCGTGAGCTGGAGGAGCGGCTGAGGCTTCCTTGCCGGAGAAGCGGCACCTTCGCCGGCAGAGAGCATCCTGCCGGCCGCGGTGCGCTCCGGAGCGGGGGCTTGTGCCAAAAGAGGCCGGGAACAGGCGCTTACCTTCGGACAGCTCCGGATGCCCGTCTAATGCGTCTCTTGTCGCCTACACGGCAGGGAAAAGCTTTTCCACTCTGTCTAGGAAGGAGAAAGTGTGCCAGCACAGCAAATGCCTCCCGGACTTTCCCTGCAATTCAGCAAGTGCTTTGCAGCTTGAAATTGGAAGGAAAGCCTCAGATTTAGCAGCCAGAGCTTCAGGAGGAGCAGCAGCGAGCACCGCATCGCTTTTGCAGCAGCTCCTTCCATGTGCATGTTTTTGGGAGTGGAAAGGCTTGCAGAGTGTTCAAGTAGCTTTTTCTCTCCGCTGGAAAGCTGCACGCTCAGTGCCAGTGTTCTGCAGCTTCTTTCTTCACGTTTCAGCAGCTAGCACGCTCTCCGTGTGCTGGAGGAGCGGCTGAGGCTTCCTTGCCGGAGAAGCGGCACCTTCGCCGGCAGAGAGCATCCTGCCGGCCGCGGTGCGCTCCGGAGCGGGGGCTTGTGCCGAAAGAGGCCGGGAACAGGCGCTTACCTTCGGACAGCTCTGGATCCCTGTCTAATGCGTCTCTTGTCGCCTACACGGCAGGGAAAAGCTTTTCCACTCTGTCTAGGAAGGAGAAAGTGTGCCAGCACAGCAAATGCCTCCCGGACTTTCCCTGGAATTCAGCAAGTGCTTTGCAGCGTGAAATTGGAAGGAAAGCCTCAGATTTAGCAGCCAGAGCTTCAGGAGGAGCAGCAGCGAGCACCGCATCGCTTTTGCAGCAGCTCCTTCCATGTGCATGTTTTTGGGAGTGGAAAGGCTTGCAGAGTGTTCAAGTAGCTTTTTCTCTCCGCTGGAAAGCTGCACGCTCAGTGCCAGTGTTCTGCAGCTTCTTTCTTCACGTTTCAGCAGCTAGCACGCTCTCCGTGAGCTGGAGGAGCGGCTGAGGCTTCCTTGCCGGAGAAGCGGCACCTTCGCCGGCAGAGAGCATCCTGCCGGCCGCGGTGCGCTCCGGAGCGGGGGCTTGTGCCAAAAGAGGCCGGGAACAGGCGCTTACCTTCGGACAGCTCCGGATGCCCGTCTAATGCGTCTCTTGTCGCCTACACGGCTGGGAAAAGCTTTTCCACTCTGTCTAGGAAGGAGAAAGTGTGCCAGCACAGCAAATGCCTCCCGGACTTTCCCTGGAATTCAGCAAGTGCTTTGCAGCGTGAAATTGGAAGGAAAGCCTCAGATTTAGCAGCCAGAGCTTCAGGAGGAGCAGCAGCGAGCACAGCATCGCTTTTGCAGCAGCTCCTTCCATGTGCATGTTTTTGGGAGTGGAAAGGCTTGCAGAGTGTTCAAGTAGCTTTTTCTCTCCGCTGGAAAGCTGCACGCTGAGTGCCAGTGTTCTGCAGCTTCTTTCTTCACGTTTCAGCAGCTAGCACGCTCTCCGTGTGCTGGAGGAGCGGCTGAGGCTTCCTTGCCGGAGAAGCGGCACCTTCGCCGGCAGAGAGCATCCTGCCGGCCGCGGTGCGCTCCGGAGCGGGGGCTTGTGCCGAAAGAGGCCGGGAACAGGCGCTTACCTTCGGACAGCTCCGGATCCCTGTCTAATGCGTCTCTTGTCGCCTACACGGCTGGGAAAAGCTTTTCCACTCTGTCTAGGAAGGAGAAACTGTGCCAGCACAGCAAATGCCTCCCGGACTTTCCCTGGAATTCAGCAAGTGCTTTGCAGCTTGAAATTGGAAGGAAAGCCTCAGATTTAGCAGCCAGAGCTTCAGGAGGAGCAGCAGCGAGCACAGCATGGCTTTTGCAGCAGCTCCTTCCATGTGCATGTTTTTGGGAGTGGAAAGGCTTGCAGAGTGTTCAAGTAGCTTTTTCTCTCCGCTGGAAAGCTGCACGCTGAGTGCCAGTGTTCTGCAGCTTCTTTCTTCACGTTTCAGCAGCTAGCACGCTCTCCGTGTGCAGGAGAAGCGGCTGAGGCTTCCTTGCCGGAGAAGCGGCACCTTCGCCGGCAGAGAGCATCCTGCCGGCCGCGGTGCGCTCCGGAGCGGGGGCTTGTGCCGAAAGAGGCCGGGAAGAGGCGCTTACCTTCGGACAGCTCCGGATGCCCGTCTAATGCGTCTCTTGTCACCTACACGGCAGGGAAAAGCTTTTCCACTCTGTCTAGGAAGGAGAAAGTGTGCCAGCACAGCAAATGCCTCCCGGACTTTCCCTGCAATTCAGCAAGTGCTTTGCAGCGTGAAATTGGAAGGAAAGCCTCAGATTTAGCAGCCAGAGCTTCAGGAGGAGCAGCAGCGAGCACCGCATCGGTTTTGCAGCAGCTCCTTCCATGTGCATGTTTTTGGGAGTGGAAAGGCTTGCAGAGTGTTCAAGTAGCTTTTTCTCTCCGCTGGAAAGCTGCACGCTGAGTGCCAGTGTTCTGCAGCTTCTTTCTTCACGTTTCAGCAGCTAGCACGCTCTCCGTGTGCAGGAGAAGCGGCTGAGGCTTCCTTGCCGGAGAAGCGGCACCTTCGCCGGCAGAGAGCATCCTGCCGGCCGCGGTGCGCTCCGGAGCGGGGGCTTGTGCCGAAAGAGGCCGGGAAGAGGCGCTTACCTTCGGACAGCTCCGGATGCCCGTCTAATGCGTCTCTTGTCGCCTACACGGCAGGGAAAAGCTTTTCCACTCTGTCTAGGAAGGAGAAAGTGTGCCAGCACAGCAAATGCCTCCCGGACTTTCCCTGCAATTCAGCAAGTGCTTTGCAGCTTGAAATTGGAAGGAAAGCCTCAGATTTAGCAGCCAGAGCTTCAGGAGGAGCAGCAGCGAGCACAGCATGGCTTTTGCAGCAGCTCCTTCCATGTGCATGTTTTTGGGAGTGGAAAGGCTTGCAGAGTGTTCAAGTAGCTTTTTCTCTCCGCTGGAAAGCTGCACGCTCAGTGCCAGTGTTCTGCAGCTTCTTTCTTCACGTTTCAGCAGCTAGCACGCTCTCCGTGTGCAGGAGAAGCGGCTGAGGCTTCCTTGCCGGAGAAGCGGCACCTTCGCCGGCAGAGAGCATCCTGCCGGCCGCGGTGCACTCCGGAGCGGGGGCTTGTGCCGAAAGAGGCCGGGAAGAGGCGCTTACCTTCGGACAGCTCCGGATGCCCGTCTAATGCGTCTCTTGTCGCCCACACGGCAGGGAAAAGCTTTTCCACTCTGTCTAGGAAGGAGAAAGTGTGCCAGCACAGCAAATGCCTCCCGGACTTTCCCTGGAATTCAGCAAGTGCTTTGCAGCGTGAAATTGGAAGGAAAGCCTCAGATTTAGCAGCCAGAGCTTCAGGAGGAGCAGCAGCGAGCACAGCATCACTTTTGCAGCAGCTCCTTCCATGTGCATGTTTTTGGGAGTTGAAAGGCTTGCAGAGTGTTCAAGTAGCTTTTTCTCTCCGCTGGAAAGCTGCACGCTCAGTGCCAGTGTTCTGCAGCTTCTTTCTTCACGTTTCAGCAGCTAGCACGCTCTCCGTGAGCTGGAGGAGCGGCTGAGGCTTCCTTGCCGGAGAAGCGGCACCTTCGCCGGCAGAGAGCATCCTGCCGGCCGCGGTGCGCTCCGGAGCGGGGGCTTGTGCCGAAAGAGGCTGGGAACAGGCGCTTACCTTCGGACAGCTCCGGATGCCCGTCTAATGCGTCTCTTGTCGCCTACACGGCTGGGAAAAGCTTTTCCACTCTGTCTAGGAAGGAGAAAGTGTGCCAGCACAGCAAATGCCTCCCGGACTTTCCCTGCAATTCAGCAAGTGCTTTGCAGCGTGAAATTGGAAGGAAAGCCTCAGATTTAGCAGCCAGAGCTTCAGGAGGAGCAGCAGCGAGCACAGCATCGCTTTTGCAGCAGCTCCTTCCATGTGCATGTTTTTGGGAGTGGAAAGGCTTGCAGAGTGTTCAAGTAGCTTTTTCTCTCCGCTGGAAAGCTGCACGCTCAGTGCCAGTGTTCTGCAGCTTCTTTCTTCACGTTTCAGCAGCTAGCACGCTCTCCGTGTGCTGGAGGAGCGGCTGAGGCTTCCTTGCCGGAGAAGCGGCACCTTCGCCGGCAGAGAGCATCCTGCCGGCCGCGGTGCGCTCCGGAGCGGGGGCTTGTGCCGAAAGAGGCCGGGAACAGGCGCTTACCTTCGGACAGCTCCGGATCCCTGTCTAATGCGTCTCTTGTCGCCTACACGGCTGGGAAAAGCTTTTCCACTCTGTCTAGGAAGGAGAAACTGTGCCAGCACAGCAAATGCCTCCCGGACTTTCCCTGGAATTCAGCAAGTGCTTTGCAGCTTGAAATTGGAAGGAAAGCCTCAGATTTAGCAGCCAGAGCTTCAGGAGGAGCAGCAGCGAGCACAGCATCGCTTTTGCAGCAGCTCCTTCCATGTGCATGTTTTTGGGAGTGGAAAGGCTTGCAGAGTGTTCAAGTAGCTTTTTCTCTCCGCTGGAAAGCTGCACGCTGAGTGCCAGTGTTCTGCAGCTTCTTTCTTCACGTTTCAGCAGCTAGCACGCTCTCCGTGTGCAGGAGAAGCGGCTGAGGCTTCCTTGCCGGAGAAGCGGCACCTTCGCCGGCAGAGAGCATCCTGCCGGCCGCGGTGCGCTCCGGAGCGGGGGCTTGTGCCGAAAGAGGCCGGGAAGAGGCGCTTACCTTCGGACAGCTCCGGATGCCCGTCTAATGCGTCTCTTGTCGCCTACACGGCAGGGAAAAGCTTTTCCACTCTGTCTAGGAAGGAGAAAGTGTGCCAGCACAGCAAATGCCTCCCGGACTTTCCCTGCAATTCAGCAAGTGCTTTGCAGCGTGAAATTGGAAGGAAAGCCTCAGATTTAGCAGCCAGAGCTTCAGGAGGAGCAGCAGCGAGCACCGCATCGGTTTTGCAGCAGCTCCTTCCATGTGCATGTTTTTGGGAGTGGAAAGGCTTGCAGAGTGTTCAAGTAGCTTTTTCTCTCCGCTGGAAAGCTGCACGCTCAGTGCCAGTGTTCTGCAGCTTCTTTCTTCACGTTTCAGCAGCTAGCACGCTCTCCGTGAGCTGGAGGAGCGGCTGAGGCTTCCTTGCCGGAGAAGCGGCACCTTCGCCGGCAGAGAGCATCCTGCCGGCCGCGGTGCGCTCCGGAGCGGGGGCTTGTGCCAAAAGAGGCCGGGAACAGGCGCTTACCTTCGGACAGCTCCGGATGCCCGTCTAATGCGTCTCTTGTCGCCTACACGGCAGGGAAAAGCTTTTCCACTCTGTCTAGGAAGGAGAAAGTGTGCCAGCACAGCAAATGCCTCCCGGACTTTCCCTGCAATTCAGCAAGTGCTTTGCAGCGTGAAATTGGAAGGAAAGCCTCAGATTTAGCAGCCAGAGCTTCAGGAGGAGCAGCAGCGAGCACAGCATCGCTTTTGCAGCAGCTCCTTCCATGTGCATGTTTTTGGGAGTGGAAAGGCTTGCAGAGTGTTCAAGTAGCTTTTTCTCTCCGCTGGAAAGCTGCACGCTGAGTGCCAGTGTTCTGCAGCTTCTTTCTTCACGTTTCAGCAGCTAGCACGCTCTCCGTGTGCTGGAGGAGCGGCTGAGGCTTCCTTGCCGGAGAAGCGGCACCTTCGCCGGCAGAGAGCATCCTGCCGGCCGCGGTGCGCTCCGGAGCGGGGGCTTGTGCCGAAAGAGGCCGGCAACAGGCGCTTACCTTCGGACAGCTCCGGATGCCCGTCTAATGCGTCTCTTGTCGCCTACACGGCAGGGAAAAGCTTTTCCACTCTGTCTAGGAAGGAGAAAGTGTGCCAGCACAGCAAATGCCTCCCGGACTTTCCCTGCAATTCAGCAAGTGCTTTGCAGCGTGAAATTGGAAGGAAAGCCTCAGATTTAGCAGCCAGAGCTTCAGGAGGAGCAGCAGCGAGCACCGCATCGCTTTTGCAGCAGCTCCTTCCATGTGCATGTTTTTGGGAGTGGAAAGGCTTGCAGAGTGTTCAAGTAGCTTTTTCTCTCCGCTGGAAAGCTGCACGCTCAGTGCCAGTGTTCTGCAGCTTCTTTCTTCACGTTTCAGCAGCTAGCACGCTCTCCGTGTGCAGGAGAAGCGGCTGAGGCTTCCTTGCCGGAGAAGCGGCACCTTCGCCGGCAGAGAGCATCCTGCCGGCCGCGGTGCGCTCCGGAGCGGGGGCTTGTGCCGAAAGAGGCCGGGAACAGGCGCTTACCTTCGGACAGCTCCGGATGCCCGTCTAATGCGTCTCTTGTCGCCTACACGGCAGGGAAAAGCTTTTCCACTCTGTCTAGGAAGGAGAAAGTGTGCCAGCACAGCAAATGCCTCCCGGACTTTCCCTGCAATTCAGCAAGTGCTTTGCAGCTTGAAATTGGAAGGAAAGCCTCAGATTTAGCAGCCAGAGCTTCAGGAGGAGCAGCAGCGAGCACAGCATCGCTTTTGCAGCAGCTCCTTCCATGTGCATGTTTTTGGGAGTGGAAAGGCTTGCAGAGTGTTCAAGTAGCTTTTTCTCTCCGCTGGAAAGCTGCACGCTGAGTGCCAGTGTTCTGCAGCTTCTTTCTTCACGTTTCAGCAGCTAGCACGCTCTCCGTGTGCAGGAGAAGCGGCTGAGGCTTCCTTGCCGGAGAAGCGGCACCTTCGCCGGCAGAGAGCATCCTGCCGGCCGCGGTGCGCTCCGGAGCGGGGGCTTGTGCCGAAAGAGGCCGGGAAGAGGCGCTTACCTTCGGACAGCTCCGGATGCCCGTCTAATGCGTCTCTTGTCGCCTACACGGCAGGGAAAAGCTTTTCCACTCTGTCTAGGAAGGAGAAAGTGTGCCAGCACAGCAAATGCCTCCCGGACTTTCCCTGCAATCCAGCAAGTGCTTTGCAGCGTGAAATTGGAAGGAAAGCCTCAGATTTAGCAGCCAGAGCTTCAGGAGGAGCAGCAGCGAGCACAGCATCGCTTTTGCAGCAGCTCCTTCCATGTGCATGTTTTTGGGAGTGGAAAGGCTTGCAGAGTGTTCAAGTAGCTTTTTCTCTCCGCTGGAAAGCTGCACGCTCAGTGCCAGTGTTCTGCAGCTTCTTTCTTCACGTTTCAGCAGCTAGCACGCTCTCCGTGTGCAGGAGAAGCGGCTGAGGCTTCCTTGCCGGAGAAGCGGCACCTTCGCCGGCAGAGAGCATCCTGCCGGCCGCGGTGCGCTCCGGAGCGGGGGCTTGTGCCGAAAGAGGCCGGCAACAGGCGCTTACCTTCGGACAGCTCCGGATGCCCGTCTAATGCGTCTCTTGTCGCCTACACGGCAGGGAAAAGCTTTTCCACTCTGTCTAGGAAGGAGAAAGTGTGCCAGCACAGCAAATGCCTCCCGGACTTTCCCTGCAATTCAGCAAGTGCTTTGCAGCTTGAAATTGGAAGGAAAGCCTCAGATTTAGCAGCCAGAGCTTCAGGAGGAGCAGCAGCGAGCACCGCATCGGTTTTGCAGCAGCTCCTTCCATGTGCATGTTTTTGGGAGTTGAAAGGCTTGCAGAGTGTTCAAGTAGCTTTTTCTCTCCGCTGAAAAGCTGCACGCTCAGTGCCAGTGTTCTGCAGCTTCTTTCTTCACGTTTCAGCAGCTAGCACGCTCTCCGTGTGCAGGAGAAGCGGTTGAGGCTTCCTTGCCGGAGAAGCGGCACCTTCGCCGGCAGAGAGCATCCTGCCGGCCGCGGTGCGCTCCGGAGCGGGGGCTTGTGCCGAAAGAGGCCGGGAAGAGGCGCTTACCTTCGGACAGCTCCGGATGCCCGTCTAATGCGTCTCTTGTCGCCTACACGGCTGGGAAAAGCTTTTCCACTCTGTCTAGGAAGGAGAAAGTGTGCCAGCACAGCAAATGCCTCCCGGACTTTCCCTGGAATTCAGCAAGTGCTTTGCAGCTTGAAATTGGAAGGAAAGCCTCAGATTTAGCAGCCAGAGCTTCAGGAGGAGCAGCAGCGAGCACCGCATCGGTTTTGCAGCAGCTCCTTCCATGTGCATGTTTTTGGGAGTGGAAAGGCTTGCAGAGTGTTCAAGTAGCTTTTTTCTCTCCGCTGGAAAGCTGCACGCTCAGTGCCAGTGTTCTGCAGCTTCTTTCTTCACGTTTCAGCAGCTAGCACGCTCTCCGTGTGCAGGAGAAGCAGCTGAGGCTTCCTTGCCGGAGAAGCGGCACCTTCGCCGGCAGAGAGCATCCTGCCGGCCGCAGTGCGCTCCGGAGCGGGGGCTTGTGCCGAAAGAGGCCGGGAAGAGGCGCTTACCTTCGGACAGCTCCGGATGCCCGTCTAATGCGTCTCTTGTCGCCTACACGGCTGGGAAAAGCTTTTCCACTCTGTCTAGGAAGGAGAAAGTGTGCCAGCACAGCAAATGCCTCCCGGACTTTCCCTGCAATTCAGCAAGTGCTTTGCAGCTTGAAATTGGAAGGAAAGCCTCAGATTTAGCAGCCAGAGCTTCAGGAGGAGCAGCAGCGAGCACAGCATCGCTTTTGCAGCAGCTCCTTCCATGTGCATGTTTTTGGGAGTGGAAAGGCTTGCAGAGTGTTCAAGTAGCTTTTTCTCTCCGCTGGAAAGCTGCACGCTCAGTGCCAGTGTTCTGTGGGAACTCAGCGCACTTCTTCTGAGGGCCAGAGCTACCGAGAGAACCCTTGGGGAGCTCGCGAGCCTTGGGATGTTGCAAAAAGTACCTGGTGGCTCAACTTTGACCCTGCAAGAGATATTCCACCTATATTTCGGGACATAAGAATCACTGGCGTGTAAAAGATATAGAAATAGAACATTTATAAGCTTAAGCACAGTTTTTAAGATTTGGTACAGGGGGGTTGGAAAAGAACAAGATGGAGGGAGTTAGGCCTGCCACATGGTTCTTCCTCCTTCTTCTTGTCTTCCATTTTCCGGGTGACGTAGGTATTTTTGATAGGTTTATAGTAAAGGTACACTTAGTAATAAAAATTATAAGTATTGGAGACAAAAGATAAATATAGTTTACGTAGACTTTGTTATAAAAAGAGGTGACCGCCCTGTGGGCAGTCAGAGTGCCTTTGGCTGCCTTGCTGGTCAGACCCCGGCTGGGCAGAAAGAAAATTTTTGTAGATAAGAAATAATAAACAACCTTGAAGACCGAACCTGAGAGTCCAGCCTTGTTTTTTGGAGCCCGAAAAGCGAGCCCATCTCACCCTTGTCTGGGCAGAGACAAATAACAGCCCGAACCCGGACAATGGCATGTTGAGAGTCACTTCTCATCAGCCCCTGAAACCCTGGAGCTCCGTGAATTCCTTCCTGTGGGAAAGAACTCTCCTTTTCTTCCAGGGGTTCATGGCTGAAACTGGGATTCCTCCTCCAAATTTGATGATATCCAAGGATTATTCCCATGTGCAACCTGCCAGGACAGACAGCTCTGTCTGGCCTTCGCCTCTTGGGGGTCATCTCTCATCTGCCTTCAAAACACTGAGGGGCTGTGCTTTTCTTCCCATGGAAAAAACATTATTCAAGTCCAGGCATCCATGACCAAAATTGAGAATCTGCCTCCATAATTCCTTATATCCAAGGGTAGTTCCCAGACAAAAGCTGTCATGGCTGTCTAGGTTCCCATGGTTTCCCTGGTGGCCCTGGTGTTGCTTTAGGGCCTGAGTGCTCTCGGGGCCAGGCTCAGTCCTGAGGGTGGCACTGCTGGGGCTGCAGCAGGGACAGGCCATGGGCACTGCTGGGGCAGTGCTGACACCTCAGACCAGGCCCTGGGGGCTCCAGGCTCCTTGGCCAGGCTCTCTCAAGAACACAGCCAGGCCAATGCTCAGCAGAGAAAAAGCCCTGTGAGCAGCCCCAGGCTGGCCATGGGCAAGCTGGGGGCAAACAGCAGGGCTGGTGCTCTGCAAGGGCCCTGGAGGGGAAGGGAAGGAGCAGCAGAGCAGGGGCTGATCCATCCCCACTGCGCTGGACACCCCAGGGCAGCGTCCCAGAGCGTCCTCATGGAGCTGCCAACAACATCCCCCCTCTGCAGCCCTGGCCTCTCCCCCAGCTCACACAGGTGCCCCATCCTTGCAGGCACAGACACGGCAGCACTGGCTCAGGAGCCCCAGTTTGCATTGCACAGAGCAGGCCGGAGCACCCCCATGCTGTTGGTGTGGGGACACAAACCTGAGGGAGCACAAATGCCATCAGCCCCTGGGGCCAGGAAGGGCTGGGGGACAGCAGGGAAACCACTCAGCTTTGTTGTGGCCTCTGCAGTCAGCCAGAAATTTTGTTCCCATGAGCTGGGACTTTCCTGTCCCACTGCAGACAATATTGCTCAGAGCCAGGGCTGCCTGGCAGCCACCCCCAAACTGCCCTGAGCATTTCCTTTGCTTCACCTTGATTTCTTTATTCTTTCTGCTACAAATTTCTTCCTTTTGCCCACCCTGTTCCCTCCCCTGCAAACAGCCCATCCCTGTTTTCCCTTTCCTCTCTGGCCCCACTCCCCATTGCAGTTCCCGAGCTGGCACCATGGGAACGTCCCTTGGGGAGCAGGATCATCCTACAAGTGCTGCAGGAATTGTCTGCAGGCTCCTGCAGTGCCTGGTGCTGCTCCCTTGCCAGAGGCACTACAGGCCAGGGTGGGCACATCTGGGCTGCTGTGTCTGGCTGTGGGGCTCCCTGTTCTGGGCAATGAGGAGGAGCTGCAGAGGCTCTGCAGGACTAACAGGATGGGCTTTGGGCCTGGCAGGAGAATCTGAGGGACTTGGGCTGCTGGAGCCTATGAAGAGGAGGCCCAGGGCACATCCTGCAACTGCCCCAAGGGTGGTTTCAGAGAATCACAGAATCAGCAAGGCTGGAAAAGTCCTTGGAGATGATCAAGTCCAACCTGTGCCCTGACACTGCCCTGTCTCTCCTGAAACTTCTCTTTTGCAGGACAAACAGCTGCAGGTCCTTCAGCCACTCCTCACAGAATACTGTGTGCTTTGTGGATAAAAAGACCAGAGAAAAGTTAACAATTCTAGGGATTTATGTCAATCATATAGATTGGTCAGGGGAATATGTGAGCTCCTGTGAAATCCTTTTACAAAATGTTATTGTTTCTCATACTTAACTTGAAAGGTTTTCCTGGTTTTACCAGGTGTTCATTTCAGAGAATCCCAGAACCAATTTGGTTCTAAGAGATCTCTGAGATCATTGCATCAAGCTTTGGCCCAAACACCACCTTGTCAACCAGACCAGAGCCCCGAGTGTCACGTCCAGCTGGTCCTTGAACACCTTCACAGATGGTGGCTCCACCACCTCCCTGGGCAGTGCCTTCCAATTTCTGTCTGTGAAGAAATTCCTTCTGATGTCCAACTTAACCTCCCTGGCACAGCTTAAGCCTGTGTCCTCTTGTCCTGTCACTGGTTGTCTGTGAGGGGAGCCCGATCCCCATCTTACTGCAGCCTCCTGTCAGGGTGCTGTAGAGAGGGACAACGTTCCCCTGGGCCTTCTTTGCTCAAGACTGAGCCCTCCCCAGCTCCCTTAGCTCTCGCAGCCATTTCTCATCAGACTTATTCTCTAGACCCTCGATCAACTTCCTTTCTCTTCTCTGGACTTGCTCCAGCACCTCAATGTCCTTCTTTGGATGATGCCAAGCTGGGTCAGAGGTCAAGCACTCCCAAAGCAAGTGCAGCCTCTGTGTGTTTGCCTGTTTCTCACTCCTCCTGCTGCTCTGGGATAATCCAGCACATCTGGATTCCTTGACTCCAGCCCCTATCTGATGTGCCACATCTGGATTCCTTACATACAATCACTGTCCAACAGGCTGTGTCTGGCTTCCCAGTGTGTGATTCCTAGATAACAAGTCACTCCAGGATTTCCTACGTGTGATTCTCGGATAACATCGCATATCTGGATTCCTTACTTCAATTCCTGGACGATATTGCACATACACTCTCTGGCCAAGGCTGGGGCTGGAACAAGACTTTCCCTTACAGTTTAAAGGATTTTTTTTTTCCCCTGGAGAAAATGAAGCTTTGACCTGAATTCCTGGCTGCCTCACGAGATCTCTCTTCTACCTCGGCTCTGGTTGCTCTTGGCTGGGCGCTTGGCTAGAAAAAAAAATCCTCTCCCCCTCCACCCCCTGAGATTTGGGACTGCTGGTGGTGGACATGCCACCCCTCACCAATCAGTGCTTGCAATAATATTTTTGGTGGATCTGCTGGAGGACAAGAGGGCTGCAGAGGGCCCTGGACAGGCTGGATCCATGGGATGAGACCACTGGCATGAGGTTAAACAGGACCAAGAGCCAGGTCATACACTTTGGCCACACTAACCCTCTGCAGCTCCCAGCTGTGCAAAGAGTGGCTGGAAAGCTGATTGACAACAACTGAACCGGAGCACAGGTCTGCCCAGGTGGGCAGGAAGGCCAATAGCACCGGGCCTGTATCAGCAATAGTGTAGCCATCAGGACTGGGGCAGTAAGAGCCTGAATGAGGGATGCAGGACTCCAGGCAGCTCTTCAAAATGCACTTTATTGAATCCAAGATGTTACAGCAGTCCAGGGTCATGGGAGACAGAGCCTGTGCCTACAGCTGCCAGCTCCAGCTGCAGGCAGGCTTGGAGACCCTTTAATTTTGGTTACAATGCATTATATACTTTACTTTGCTGAGCATCTCTATACAGAAGAACCAGTCTAATCCTTAACTTTTACCTATAGCCTATCATAACTACTAAAATTCCCATATTCATGTTACTATTCTCCGATCACAAAAGTTAGGATGTTACAGTTTAAGCTAGAAGTTTTTCAGGTTTCTTGCAGTGGAAAATTCTGAGACCTTTCTTCTACTTGTATCATCTGCTGACTTGTTTGCTTGTGCTATCTTAATACAGAAGAACAAATATACTCCTTAACTTTTACCTATAGCCTATCATAACTACTATAATTCAGTCCTGCAGCAGGATGAGCCTAGGCTGGCCATGCCAGGATTATCCTCAGCGAGTGTGCAGCTGCAAACACAGCCAGGCAAGGGGGAGGCTGAGGGCAGTTGGGCACATCCCCCCATGTGCTGAGAGGCAGCTTCAGAGCCCTGATGGTCTCTGTGCTATTACACCACCTGTAATCTGATACCCAGAGCCTGGGGAAATGACTTCTGTTTCCCATGGAAAATGGGCATTTCAAAGCACATCTAATGGGATCTCTGTGGGGTGTACCAAGCTACGCTGAGTACAGTAAGCTCCCTGTGCAGGAAGAGTTGCAAGCACACTCTGTGCACCAGTCCCTCATTTCCAGATACCCCTGACAGGCCTCCCGGGCTGACACCTGCCAATCTCACCTCCTCCTGGGGTGTAAATCGGATTTGTTTAATTCTGGCACCGTCGTGGATTAAGGGTTCCTTGGCAGGGTGTCACTTCAAAGGGACAGGGCTCATCCTCCAGCGCCTGCTGCTTCTGACGTACATTTTTGTTCTGGGCACAGAAAGCAATTGTGTGATGTCTCCTCGTGCTCTGAGACACTGACACAGTGCTGAGAGCATCCACAGACAAACCAAGTGTGGCTCCCTTAGCCTAGAGCTGGAGGGAAAACCTCACCCAGGGCAGGCAGATAGGCAGGTACTGTCCTCAGTGGAGGAGCAATGGGTGAAGGTGGCAGACAAGCAAAGCATCTGCTAATGCAACAGTTCCAGGCAAACCAGCCTTGATCTAGACCCTCAGAAGCTTCCTCAAACACACTGTAGAACCATGTGCTCAGGCAGCCACAGGAGCAGAAAGGGCAAGAGTCACAAAGAAATCCCAACCCAGAAGTTACGTGTCCAATGTCCCCTGTGCTTTACCTTCTGAACAGGCTTGCTGGCAGCAATGAACCATTTGCAGGGCACTTGGAACCAGTTGTAGAGCTGAATGGTCTCAACCTGGCACTGCCCAACGAGGATGTCACAGAAATGCAGTCTGTTCTTGGAGAGGTCGAACGACACTTCCAACACGGTGGCGCGGAGGCGGATGTGACACGTGGGGCCTTTTGTCACCTGGAGAGGGACAGAGAATTCAGCGGAGGGTGCAGGTGACATCTGCTGCTGTGCCCAGCCTGCTGCCTGCCCCAAGAGCTGTGGTACCTCTATGGGCAGCAGCACATCCACGTCACCCTGTGAATGGTGAGCGCTTTCAAAGCACATGACAAATGCCACGCTCTGGCTGGGGAGCAGGCTCTTTGTCAGGCCCAGGTCCACGCTGAAACCTTGAAGAGATGAACACAAAGCAGCTGAGATACACGAGAAACGCAAAATGTGTCCTAAGCACGTTAAGGCCTTACAGGTGTCCTGGCTGAGGGGTCTGGGAAAAGCCCCACGCTGTGCTGTGACCTGGACAAAAACTTCAGAGTGCACCTGAACACCCCTCAGACACAGTGAGCCACTGCGTGATGGAAGGGCAGCCTTGCCTCAAGGCCTCTTTTGATCCACCAGAGGATCTCACAGGCTGTTTCCTCAATAAAGGCTGAATACAAGTGCTGGGACAGTGTGAACTCCAAACAAAACACTTTCAAAACACAGCAGACCCCACTGGTTGGCAAAACAAGCCCACAGAGTGCCCAAAGAAACTTGCTGCTTGTGGGAGCCAAGGGCAGAAGATGCTGAGAGGTGACCAGGGTGATGAACCCATCTGCCCCTGCACTGAAGTGTTAGGGCAGCCACAGGCAGGTCAGGAGAGGTCCTTGGGCATGGCTGGCCAGGAGAATTCTGCCTCTAAAGCTCCCAGCAGGGGCACTGAGAAGAAAAACTCAAAAACCTCCCCAAGTTCAGTGGTTTAAGCTAATCTGTCTGAGACACCTCCTTCAAGCCCACAGGAAGCTTCTCCAGCACTGCTTACCTGTGTCCTGCAGGACAGATACATCGACCTGGAAGAACACTGGCATCTTCCCAGGGTTGGTGATCTTCAGAGTGCTGCTCTCAGTGAAACCCTTAACGACAGTGCCCATGTCCAGGACGTACTCAGGCAGCTCAATTCTGCAAGGAGGATTAAGGGCAGTCCTTTAACCACAGCCTGCCTACAGGTCCAAGTGGACAGCCCCAAATAAAGTGGCTATTTCTTCATTCACTGCTGGAAAAACTCAGCTCAAGCCCATGAAACCCATGGCCTGACCACCTGGCAAAGAGTTTGGGAAGTCAGGAGGAGTACAGCTCCTAGCTTTCATCAGCTACCAATGGTACCTGAAAATAAAATGATTTAAAATGGACACTGGCCACAGCTCCTCTGCCATGAAAGACCAGTACAGCTGAGTCCACTGCTCTCAGTGGAACTGCCTAGCCTGGTGTACAGCCTGAGCCTGAAATTGCTTTGGGGCCTAAGAATATGATTTGCCTGCACAGACAATCTTCATTGTTCTGCAGCCTGATCACATGAGATCTGTTCTGCAGAGCATCTTCTTCCTGAATTAAAGCCTCCCATGCTTGTGCTGCATCAGGATGGTGCAAAGGGACCCACCAAGTTACCTGAATAAGCCCTGCCGCCCCACCAGGGTTCAAGCCATCTGATTTTGGGTGTTAGAGGGTTTGCTGACACATGCAGTTCCCTTCTCCTTTTGTTTAGTGTGCTTGGCTAGTTGGAACCAAGACATCAGCTGGGAGTTGTCTCTTCCAGAGCTAGGCAGCAGGCACAGAATTCAGGCTGTCTGCAAGGGCTTGAGGGCCTGCACTGGGTCCCCCAGCTCTAGGGACAGAACCCCACACCTGTGGGGAGCTGAGCAGGCCAAAGCTCAGCATGGGGCTGGGGAAGGCAGGACACTGCACTGCTGACATGCAGTGTGTCACTGCCACCAGGACCACAGCCTTTCTGGAGTCCAGGCCATTCCCAGCTCTGCAGAGCCAAGGAGCTCTCAGGAGAAGGGGACATGGCTGGGTGATCCCACGGGGCACCTGGAGATGGGGATGGGGTCTCTACTCACTTGACAAGGCTCTGGCACAGGTGCTTGTCAGGGAACCTGCACTTCTGGGGATGGGATGTGAGCTCTTTCTGCAGCTCCAGAGCAGCCTTCTCTATCAGTATCCTCACCATGTTTATCTGCCACTGAGTGTTTGGCTGAGGAAAGGCAAGACAGTGGCTGGTTAGCAAAGATCCTTCCCAAGGCTCAGCTTGCACCTGAGAAAGGATCCCAGCCTGCTCTTGTGGGGAGGGGCTGGGGGGTCCTCCTGCCTGGCTGCTCAGCGTCTGTGACACCTCCTGCTCTCTTAGCCAGGACCTCATCTCCAGAGAAGTAACTCCAGCATCTTTGCCTTCCCAGATACTGGTAGCAAAGCTGCTCTGGCCAGGCAGACAGACAAGCCAGGAACCTTCCAGAGCTCCAGATACTTGCCTGCCCCCAGCCAGTACCAAGGCAGCTTGGACAAAACCTGTCTTGAAAGGGAACCAGGACCAGGCCTCTTGGAGATGAGCAGCACCAGCACAGCCCCACAGCACAATCAGGCAGGTGCTGTCAAGGTCTGTAAATCTGGCAGGGTTTGGCTTGGGACCAACAAACTCCCCAGCAATGACCTGCATCTCCTTCAAAGCACCATCCACTCCATCCCTGGAGCATGGCCTTCAGGATCTCTCCCTGGGGTAGCCAGGAAGCTGGCGCAGCCCCAGAGGAGACCATGACCAGAGCAGCAGCCCTAGGGGCAATGCTGAGGTGACACCAGCTTGTCAGTGGGCAGGGAGGTCCCAGGTGCCATCAGGGCACCAGGAAGCTGCTGTGGGCTGCAAGGGGCTCAGGTGACATGGAGAAGGTGGCATGTGCCAAATAGGGCTGCAGCTGTTCTTACTGAAATGCCAGAGACACTCAAGCAGGGCTGCAGGTCCTGAGTCTTCAGATTCCAAGTCTCCAAGGTCTCATTCCTTGGGCTCCGAGCCTTCTCCTGAACATCTTGTAATTTATTCCTCTGCTTGTACTGTTGCAGGTGTTTCAGTGGCTTCTCATCTTTTTCATTTTTTGAAGGAAGAGAACATCCACAAAGAGAAATGTGAGCAAAGTGCCAGTCCCATTTCAGCTGGGAAGTCCCCACTTCCCAACACTGGTTTCTTCCAGAAAGAATCCCTCAAGCCATCTATGGAAACTGGATGCTGCTGCTCCTCTCTGCATCCTCATGTCCACTCCCACCATCTCCCCCCCAACAAAGGAGCATCTCATCCCCTGCAATGTCACACAAATCCAACCCTGCCAGAAGCCCTGCCAGCCTCTCTTACAGCCTTGCCAAGCCTTTCAGTCCAGCCATCACCCTTCAGAACCCTGCCAGATGTGCTGGCAAACTCTGCAGGGTGGTTCCTGGGACAAAGCCCACATGGGATCCTCTGCTCAAGACTCATGAAGCAACCAGAGGGCTTGACTTGCTCTGGGATTCCTGCAACCCCCAAGGCTTGGTGGAGGTGAGCATGAGCTGCCCCATGGGCATCTGGGAGGGAACAAAAGCAGAGGGGCCCTTGCTGGGGGCAGACAGGCAGTGCCCACCTTTGATGTTCCAGGGCAGGTTCATAGTGATCATGGGGCAGATCGCTTCTCCTTTCAGGCAGATATTTTCTGGTTCCAGGTCACCCACTTGAAGCTGGTAAACCCTGCTGAAAGCTCCTGGTAATGCTGGCAGGTAAGAGAATTTCAGCACTTGCTTCTGGCCAGGTGCAATGAAGCCCTGCAGGGACAGGAGAAGAGGCAGGGAATGCATCAGAGTGTTTGATGGGGATGGCTCAGGGGACAGACAGGCTGAGGAGACAGGTCTCATCTAGAAGAACCCATCAGAGCACATCACCTTCGTGATAAAGATATTACAGTGTTGACTTTCACAACTGCTAGAGTAAAGACTATGTGGTTTATAATGTTGACTTTTATAAAAGAAGTTTTGCTAAAGCTTAGAATTCTTTTAATGTGAATGTTGTGTTCTGATACCAATGTTGGTGAAGAGTGGTTGTGATATTACCATTTAACCAGTGAAAGAATGGAAACCTGTTGAATGTGTTGAAAAGTAACAAATGACCACCACTAGGACAACTGCACGTGCTCCAAAAAGATGAGACAGAGGAAGAACTATGTTAAAATGTTTGAATATGTATAACAATTTGTAAATATGCATTAGGCTGATACAATGCCCAGGGTATATAAAGGGTGTTGCTGTGTTGACTGGCGTGTGCCTCCGGCTGCAGCTAAGCACCCAGCACTGTTACTTCTGCTTTATTGACTTTGTCCCCTATTGTCTCTTCTTAAATTTTCTTTAAATTTTAACTGAGGAGTGGCCTTCCCTTCTCACACCTTCTGCCTTCCTTGTGCCCAAAAGGTCGAGCCTCCAACCCCGGGGTGCAGTGTGTCCTCCCCAGGGCTCATAAGGCTGCAGCCCCAGCACAGCCCGATGTGAGCACAGCTCTGCTGCTCACGGGGTTTGCCCTCTGCCAGCAAGAGCCTGCCTCAACAAAAAACAGCTCTTCTGCTGCTGCTGCTGCTGTGGGAGGGCTGTCCCTGCTCTCAGCAGGGCCAGCAGCTCCTCTCATCCCCTGTAGGAGACAGGCATGAAGAAATGGGAAAGCCAGTCACTTCCTCTTCCCACTGCAAGGAGGGACAAAGGCAGTAGCGCTGCTTTGGCTCAAAGACATCCAGGCAGGGCTGAGGCGCTTGGACAGTGGTGGCATGCTGCTAATACTTGCTGAGTTTGTGCCTTATTTTTGTCTGAGAAATCTATCAAAAAGAATTCTCCTCTGCTCCCCTTACAACAGGACAGGACAGTGACCAACACCCTTGTGCCTCCCGCCGGTGTCTGCCCTGTGACAGCAGAGCCACCCAGCAGCCAAGGCCATGGCGGGTCTGTCAGGAGAGCACTTGTTTGACCTCCTCTGCCCCCAGCAGAAATTGCTTACAGCCCTCTCTCTCTCTCATGGCTGGCTTTGGGTTTTTCCCACTGACTTTTTTCTCCCTTCCCCTTCCCCCCCACACCTTTTTTCCCTTTATTACTCTCCTGGGTCACCTGACACAGGGCTGGGGTCATCACTTGTGCTACTTACAGTGGTGGGCTTGACCAGAAACACACCAGGCAGATGCTGGTCTGCAGGGCAAGGGTTTAGCACCCACTGGAATTCACTCCTGCCAGTGTTCTCCAGGCTGATTGTGCTGTGACCAACTTCATTAAATATCTGGAGAGAAGGCACAGGAGAGTTAAGTGACAGAGCCAGGCCTGCTTCTGGCAATCTCCTTCCTCTCTCCTGGGCTTGAAAGCAGACACATCGTGGGAGCAGGGAGCAGGGACCAGGGAGGAGATAGGGGCACTTGGGAACCTGGGGAACCCCCAGGCACAGGGCACCTGCACAGCACCAGGGAGCTCTGGCAGCACACAGAGCTGTGGTAACAACCATGTGAAGGCCAGCAAGAAATGAAGCAGGGCACACAGGCCCTCTGCACTCTGAGGGCTCACCAACAGCCAAGAGAAACAGAGACAGCACTGAGGCATTCCAGGAGAAAAGGCACCTGCATACAAGTATTGGCAAGCAACATGCATGCAACAAGGGACTCACAGAGGGCAACACAGACAGGGCCAGCAGCTGGAAATATCTGTGGGCTTTCTATTGGAAAAGAGTCAAGTGGGGATTATTCTGGGACAGTCTCTCCAACTAGACTGGAAGCCCAACTCCTTCCCTTGATGATTTGTGCCTTAAGCAAGAGCTTTAGACAAGAGCATCTCCTTGGAGATCAGGCTTTAGGCGTGGATCAGCAGAGGGATGTCTCAGAGACATGCCCGTCACAGCACCCCACTCAGAGCACCTGCCTGGCCCAGGAGGCAGCGTCAGGTCCCCTGAAAAAGAGGCATTCCCAACATTTTTGGAGATGGCCATTTTAAACCAGCTTGGTTGCCAGATGTGTCCTGTCACTTTAGAGCACGACACTGTCCCTGTCGAGGCGGTCACGACACAAAGCAGAGACCACAAGCAGTCTCAGTTGGCAACTCTTTATTTTTGAACATGGCTGATCTTTTATACACTGTCCAGTTGTTTATAGTTCTTATACCTGTACTATTGGTCACAATACATCAACATGATTCTATTGCTGTAACATAGGGTGACTTAACTAACTTTCTAAAAATACTTTGTCCAGCTGCAAAGGTGTTATCTTTCTTCAATTCCTCTCTTCTCTCGGTTTCCTTGGTGACAGCCTTGGAGAGAGCTCCTTATCAACCTTTTCTTGCTTCTTCTCGCTCCTTTAGCTGACAGGCCCGCTGTCAGCCCCTCACACAATTCCCCCTTTTTGTTTTTGAACTGTAGATACAGCTGCTATGGATTTTTGCAGGGCCCTTTGCAAAAATCCAAGCAGACAGGGGAAACACAAAACAACAATCATAACCATCCACAAAATTAACATTCCCTTTTCTTAATAGAATCATTCCTGTCCTTCATCCATCTATAAGTGGTTTTTTCAATTTCTTAACTACTTTATCCTTAAGAAAAATGGTACAAGATTGGAGATAACTGTGAGTCGGGTAGGGAACGCAAAAAGCTTAAGACATAAACAGCTTTATCTAATCTCACTTGAGGTGACTCCTGTTGCATTCCCCCTTTTTGTTTTTGAACCTGACATTTAAGAAGACCATGAGCCCTTTCAATGATTGCTTGGCCTGTGGGGACACGTGGAATGCCTGCTGAATGCTCAATGCCCCAAGCACGAAAGAAAACTTGCATTTTTTGCAAAGCATAAGCTGGACCATTATCCGTTTTTACGTGACACGGAACACCTAGGATAGAAAAGGCATGATAAAAATGACAAATAGCATCATGAGTTTTTTCTCCTGTGAATGCTGAAGAAACCATTGCATGAGAAAAAGTATCAACTGTGACATGAACATGCTTAAAGCAACCAAATTCTGGCATTTTAGTAACATCAGTGTGCCATTCCTCAAAAGCAGAAAGACCCCTAGGGTTGGTATCATAATACTGAGTGACATGAGTCATGTGACAGTCAGGACAAGAAGAAAGAATTGATTTTGCTTCACCAGGAGACAAATTGCTGCTGTAAAGCTTGATCACTCTGATGAAAAAATAGATGAGATAAAATTGCCTGCTGCAACACATTAGGTACAGTTTTGATTGCAGCAGCAGTTCCTAGAGAATCTACATAGGCATTGCCTTCAACAAAAAATCCAGGTAATGATGTAAGGCTGAGAATGTGCATGATGAAGTAAAGACGTTTTCGAGCACCCATAACTGTCCATAACTTCCCTAACACGATAAACAATGGTTTCTCTTGAATATTATACAACACTGATTGATCTAGATGCTTAACTAAATTGGCAACATAAATGGAATAAGTAACTATATTTACAGAACCAGGAAATAAATTAAAAGCCAAAAGAACAGCACAAAGTTCCACCAGTTGAGGAGATCCCTGCTGAATCATTGTCTCATATTCCCAGTGATCGTCCTTTTCCAAGCCACAGCTGCTTTTCTGATTTTCCCGGATCCATCTGTAAAAACTGTTATATCTTCCACTGGAACAGGAGAACAAATTTGTTTCCCTTCAAAAGGAATCTCTTTGGCCAGTGGCTGGGACCCCCGTATGGGTCCAGACCGAGGATGTTCTTAAGGGTGTAGTGTCAGTCGGCGATCACCAGATGTCGCTGTCGAGGCGGTCACGACACAAAGCAGCACCCACAAGCAGTCTCAGATGGCAACTCTTTATTATCGAACATGGCTGATCTTTTATACACTTTCCAATTGTTTATGCTTCTTCTACCCTAACTATTGGCCACAAAAAATCAACATAACACTCTTGGTGAAAAACTACAGTGACTTCAACTAACTTTCTAAAAATACTTCGTCCAGGTGCAAAGTTCTCTTATCTTTCTTCAATTCCTCACTTCTCTTGGTCTCCCTGGTTACAGCCTTGGAGAGAGCTCCTTATCAGCTGCTTCTTGCTTCTCAGCTTCTTCTCACTCCTTTAGCTACCAGGCCCACTGTTAGCCCCTTCCACAAATTCCTTTCTCTTGGTGCCTAGTCTGGATGTCTCCAGCTTCACTTGGCATTATGTTTTCTTTCTCTGTCTGTTCTCTACCATGTCCAAAGGATCCACTATCTCTGAAACCATCCTTCAGTCCCTCCCAGGGCTCTCCTCTGCTGTCCCCAGTCTCCACCCCAGTGAGCACAGAGCTCCTGTGTCCCTGTATAGTGGTCATGTGCCTGAGGCCAAGAGTGCCTGAACAAGAGGGACAGTTCTTCCCTATAAGAAGGAAACCACAGAACCCCAGGGTTTGAAGGCACATGAGAAGCAGTCCCCAGAGGCCAAGGGAAGCCAGACCTGTCTGTCCTTGCAGCTTTTGTCTGAAAGCAGCCCTTGGATAGCAGGGGAGTTTTGGAGCTGGAATTCCAATTTCAGCTGTGGGCTCTGGGACTGGAATGACAGCTCTCCATAGGAAGGAAAGAGTGGAGTGCCAGAGTTTCAAAGGCAGATGAGAGCTGGCCCTCAGGAAGCCTAGGGAACCTAAAAGGCCATGGCAGCTTTTGCCTGGGAGCTGCCATTGGATATAAGGAATTTTGGAGGCAGATTCTCAATTTTGGCCATGGATGCCAGGACTTGAAAGATGTTTTTTTCCATGGGAAGAAAAGCACAACCCGTCAGTGTTTTGAAGGCAGATGAGAGGTGACCCCCCAAGAGATCATGTCCTGCCAGAGCTGTCTGTCCTGGCAGGTTGCACATGGGAATAATCCTTGGATATCATCAAATTTGGAGGCGGAATCCCAATTTCAGCCATGAACCCCTGGAGGAGAAAGAACAGTTCTTTCCCACAGGAAGGAATGCACGGAGCTCCAGGGTTTCAGGGGCTGATGAGAAGCGACTCTCAACATGCCAAGGCCAGCTGGACCAGTCAGGCAGTCTCCAGGAGGCGCAGCCACCTTGACCTGTTCCATGTTCTTGCATCCTTGGGGCCCTACAGCATCACAATTGCCCCTTGGTTCCATGAGGCCCTGTAGGATCACCACAGATCTTGGCTCCCATGAGGCCCAGTGATATAACAATGGTCTCCTTGGCTCTGCAGTGGCACAATGGCCCCTTGCTTCCATGAGCCCTTGCAGTGTCCAAATGGTTTCCTTATTGCCATGGGACTGCGCAATGCCACAATGGCCCCTTGGTTCCATGAGGTCACAGAGTCTCAAAATGGCCCCTTGCTTCTATTGGGCTCCCCAGGATCACAGTGGCCCCTTGGTTCCACCAGGCCTGGATGTGTTACACTGGCCCCTTGCTTCCATGGGGACCCACAGTGTCCCAACGGCCCCTTGCTCCCATGAGGCCCTGGGATGTCACAAGGGTCTCATTGCTTCCACGAGGCCCTGCAGTTCCACAATGGCCCTTGAAGTGTCACAATAGTCTCACTGGGTTTCCCCGCTGGTTCACAATGGCCTCCTTCGTTCCATGGTGTAACAATGGTATCCTTGATTCCACTCTCAGAATGGCCCTGTGGTCTCATGGAGCCCAACAGCCCCTTATAGAGCCCCACAGCCCCTTATGGAGCCCCACAGCGTCCCTGTGATCCCCTTGAGTCCATGAGGCCCTGCCATGATACAATGACGCCTTGGTTATACAAGGCCCTGCAGTGTCACAATGGCCCCTTGGTTCCAGTGGGTCCTGAAGTGTCCTAATGTTCTCCATGGTTCCATGAGGCCCCACAATGTCACAATGGACTTTTGGTTCCATGAGCTTTCCTACTGCCAACAACAGTCTCCTTGGTTCCACAGGGTCCCAATGGAGCCTTTGCTCCATGAGGTTCAGTAGTGTAACATGGATGCCTTGATTCCATGAGCTTGTGCAGTGTCACAATGATCTCCTTGGTTCTGCGGTCCTACTGTGGTGGCTGTGTAACAATGGAACTCTGGTACCATGAGGTTCCATAGTGTCGCCATGGTCCCTTTGGTTCCACAAGGCCTTGCTGTGCCACAATGGCCCCTTGGTTCCATGCGGTTCTGTACTGTCAACAATGATCTCCTTGGTTCCGCAGTGTCACAATGGACCCTTGGTTCCATGACGTGCACCTGGCCTCCCACAGCCCCTCACAGACCCTTATGGCCCCTCATGGCCCCTCACAGCCACTCACGGCTCCCTCACAGTTCCCCATGGCCCCTCATGGACCCCTCACAGCCTCCCACAGCTCATGGCCCCTACAGTTTCCTAAGACCCCTCACAGCCCATCACGGTGGATGCCATGGGACAGAGAGAGAGAAGCAGCAAGCATTTCTCACAGCAGCTTGTGATAATTTTTAGGGAGTTGTACGGATGTGAAAATTTGTTAAATATAAACAATCTGCAGGTGGTGTTTTTCTACTTTGACTTTCTGTTCTTTTCAAGGATGGTGTATGAAGAAGGTGTTTCTGTTAACGAGCCAATCAAGTAGAATATATTGTATCACTCTAAAAAAACCACGCGGTTCTCTTGAATGAAACCTTCTTTTACACTTTCAGCATTACTGCCTCCCACCTGTTCAGGTGTCATTCTCGGGGCAAGAGTGACACCTCACAGCCCTTCATGGGCCCCTCACAGTCCCTCACAGCCCCTCACAGTTCCCCATGGCCCCTCACAGCCCCTCACATCCTCTCTCAGCTCATGGCCCCTTATTGCCCCTCACAGTTCCCCATGGCCCCTCTCAGCCCCTCACGGCCCCTCACAGCCCCAGTCCTGGGGCTCCTCCCAAAGGACGAGGGGTTGGGCCCTGCTTGTTCTCCTTTCATTTCAGTCCCTTCCCAGCCGGGAAAGCAGAAAGGCTGGAATGGAGCCTTTCCCCGGCGTTTCCCTCGGGGTTCATTGCGGGCTGAAGCTCTGTGCTGGCGCTGGGCCGAGAGCCAAGATCCCTGCAGCCGCCAGGCCTTTGCTGTCCCCTCGTGTCCGTTCCCTGTGCCCGAGTCCCGCCCGGCTCTGGCAGCAGCAGCAGCCGCAGCGCAGGGGGCGCCGGCCCGGCCCAGCCGGGGCTCCCGGCCAGGAGCAGCAGCAGCGCCGGCCCCTTGCCGCCTGCTCCTGCCTCAGCTCCTGAGGGCTTTTCCAGCTCAATTCGGGACTGGAGCAACACGCACCCACACACAGCCCTGACTCCTCAGGGCCCGCCTGTGCTGCCCTGAGCCAGCCCTCAGAGGAAGAAAGGATCCGGTTCCAGCACTCTTTTCAGCACTCTTTGACTCACCCTGAGCTGACAGCAGGACGCTGCTGGTGCCTTTGCCTTGGGAATTGGAGATCACAGCTGCTCTTGGCCCTCTTCTGCTTGCCACCTGAATTTGACCAGTACAACTGCACTTGCCTCTTTCAATCACTGCAACTCACTTTGCTTTTGTGATGTTGAACTCAGGGGTTTTGTCACAGGCATCACGATTAGCAGAGATTGAAATGCTCGCAAGTCCTTGAGCACTAAGGTGAGGGGAATGAAAGCCTCACAGACCACATTTGCAGCATTCAAACACAGCCCTACTGCTGGTGCTGTTGAAATAGAATCAACTTAAAGAGACCTCCACAGAAATTGCCTCTGGAGTGGCAAATCAAATGAAAAAATCCACCAGGAGAAAGAAAAACCGGAACTTGACTGGCTTCATTGCTTCCTCAGAGCAGCAGAAAGTGGAGATGCCCAGAGGTATTTCCAGCTGCTGCTGATCCCAGTTGGAGCCCAGCCCTCTGCAGAGTCCAAGCGGGAACCTGAGCCCAGGCCAGGGAGCTCCCAGAGTGTCCTGGAGATTCTTTCTCTGCATTCATTCAGGCTTGCATTCCTCAGCAAGTGGCCAACAAAACCTCCTGTTTTCTTAGGTGAGAACAGGCACCATGAAAAACTCAGCAATGGCACAACTCCCCAGCCCACGAGGAAAAGAAAGGACAAGTTGTCAAGTAATCCAAACATTTGTCTTGCTTTGCTGCAGAAGTCCTGCTTCACTCATGGTGTGGAAAGCCAAGAGAAGGCGCAGTTGGGGGCACATCTTGTGACAGAAGCTGCAGTTCATTCTCCAGGAAAGGTTCTTGAAAAGGGCAGACAGGACTGTGGAGAAGATTCCTGGAAAAGTGAAACAGCTTTGCAGAAGTGAAATGAAAATGGAAAGGAACATTCCAAGATGTTTTCCTCTGTTTATTTCTATGCTCTCCTTTTCCATGTTGCACTACTTCTCCATGGCTCGAAATCCAAATGCATCTCACTTCTCAGATGGATCACTTAGTGAGTTTTAGACCCTGTAAAATACCATGAGCTACACACAGTTTGCTTTTTCCTGGTTTTATTGGAAAGCAATGCCGGGGCCATAAGTGCAGTGCTTGGGTCAGGCACGAATCCTGCAGGCAGGGAATGTGCCCCGCCAGTGTCTGAGCCTCAGCAGGGACAATGCACAGCTGGGAGCGAGGGATTTCTCTGCCCCTGTGCAGGAGTCAGGACTCTGCATCTGGGCTCAACAGGGTGAGGTTCCTGTGTTTGGACAAACTCAGGGGCTGCCCCGAGGGCCGCAAATGGGAGAGTTCCCAGCTCAGAGAGGCCCCAGTAGAGGAGGGGATCTTGTCCCTCCTCGAGGCCTCTTAAGGGTCTTCAGGCCCCTTTGAAGTGGAGGTTTTCTCTTTTTAGGGTTTTTTTGGGGGGGATCCCACCACCCAAATGTGTTTTCCCTCCCCATTTAAGCGTCTTTGTGGGGCCGCAGCCACACAAGCCGCTTTCAAGAGAGGATCATTATGGCTTTAAGTGACATTTCTATTCCCGCCCCCCCCCCCCCCCCCCCCTCCACTCCAAGCCCCTGCTGTAGGGGATGTTTTGCCTCCAAGGGTGATTTTTGGGGTTCTCGTACCAGCATCGTTTTAAGGGTACTCATTATGGTTGGGTCCCACTAGAAGTCCCCTTAAAATGGCAACACCACTCCCGCTGATTCCGACAGTGGAGTCGGAGCAGGGCTGTCTGTGCAGGCCCACAGGTGCCACGGGCTCTGCAGGAGCTGGCAGAGGCTGCCCAGCAGGGAGGCCATGGGGCACAGAGCCCCAAGGCTGCTGTGAGCACCACGGCACAGGGGCCCTTCCCAGCCGCAATGCTCCTGGCCTGGGCTGGGCCTGCACAGGGGCTGTGCCACCATGGCTGGGCCAGCACAGGGCCACAAAGGGGCCACGCAGCTGCTGCAAGGGCTGACAGCAAGGCCAGGCACAGACAGGGAATTGCTGAGCATGGCCTGTGCTGGGCAGGGCTGAGTGTGCCAAAGGCAGAGCTCAGCTGCCCTTGGGGGCTGCAGGAACTGTCAAGAGCCCAAAGAGCCTCCATGGCTGTGCTGGAGACCAAGGCTGCAGGAGAGAAATGCAGGGCTGCTGTGGAATGGGAGGGGATGGAATTCCAGCAGAGACATCAGCTTGCAAGGTGCTTTGCTCTCCCTCAGCTCCTCTCTGAGAGATGCCAGTGCCAGCTCGGCACCTCAGGCTACTGAGGCTCTACAAGGAGAACTGCCTGTTCATGGGCACACAAGTGATGTCTGCCTGGAAAGGGGCACAGGTTTTAATACCTGCTTGTTTCATCATCTATAAGCAAATCTTTATTATCTGTGTCACTTGAGTACTTTGAAGAACTGGCCAAGTTTTCCCACCAGCAAAAGGAATTTCCTGGATCTAATGTTTTCTTCTACTGATGGCAGGAGAAGAAATACTGATCATCCCCTCTAGCTTTGCCACCAACATTCGGTCTAATATTTCATTCCCTTCTTCCTTCAGGTGCTTCCATCTCTCCTGGTTAAATGGCCGTGTCTAAGGACATCTCTTCATTTAGAGCAGCTGCATCTATGTCCTTCCCGTTTCTCCCAGATTTCCTCCTGCAGCATTTGACTGGTCATTCCAATGCATCTCCCTTGAATTGCTTCATGCTTTGAGCTTTCAGAAGTTTAAATATCTCCTTACTCAGCATCCTGGGTGTATTTTTATCTTTTATATCACATGTTCTTATGCCTTTGTCTAATATCCTTCCTGTATGGTCATCCCATGTGGATGGCAGACATGCCAGATGCAGCTGGGATGTCAAAGGAGCTGAGGGAAGGGTCTGGATGTCTATTAAATTTTATCATTTTCACAGTTTTTTATGTTGGACAAGAAGAAAAACCTTTCTGTGCATCTCAGTCTTAACAGTTTCTCAAAGGACACAAACCTGATGAGTTGTGGTTCTCACTCCCGTGGCTGCACTTGCACCTCTCTCCATAGCCAGAGCAGAGCTCCCTTGTCCCAGAAAGTGCCTGGCAGCAGAGTGATGAAGGAAACTGTCAAGGATTTTTTGCAGATAGGGGAGTGTTTGCAGGACAATGGCCATGATAGCTGATGCACAATTCAGCCTGCTTGGGATAATGGACAATGAACATGTTTACAAACAGTAATGGACATATTCAGAAAATGGGGTTGGGATATCCTTGAAAAAGATACAAGAAGAGTCATCAGGACTCAGCAAGTTTGTTAGTGAGCTTGGAAAAGTAAGAAAGAAGACAGTTCATGGGTGGGACAGAAAACTACAGCCAGACGCCTGAAAAATTAGTTGATCCAACCAGCATCCTATTTTTGACACGTGAACAGGTCAGTCTAATCTATCGTGTATTAGCTAGAGATGCGTGGACACATGAGAATGATTATAAATATATTTTATATATAATATATTATAAATATTTTATGGATAATAAATTTGGCTTCACTGGATCATATTGGTTATGGTGTGATGTCCCTGAACCTCCGCATCCCGCAATTTTTCCCCCACAGGAAAAAGGACAGGCTGTGGGGATCAGGAGCACGGCAGAGCCAGGGAGAAGAGTGACTTTTGCATTTGATGGAGCTGTGCCTTCTCTTGGCTTTGTTGGCTGACAATAAATGAACATCCCTCTGTGTTTCAGGCAGCTCCTTCTGCAAGAAAAGCAGGTGGGAGTTGGAGCCAAGGAGCTGAAAGCTGCAGGTGCAGCCTGGGCTGGAGGCAGCTCAGATTTGCACAAAGGCTGCTCTGAATGCCAGGGCTTGGATGGGGGAAATGGTGGGGAGAGAGTAGAGACAAAGTCTGACTGATTGTCAGCCATGAAGGGTCTTGATTTTCATATCCATTCAAACAGCATGAGGAGGTACTTGGATTAAGTGGAAATTGGAGATTGCACATATCCATGTATTAACAGGAAGAAAAACCTAAGCAGGGCCTAAAATTCTTTTCTCACTGTCATTTTAAATATTATAAATTCAGTTTAAATACACTACAATCCTCTGGGCCGTAAAATTCAGCAGCAGCTTCTGCAAGTTGCTGAGGATGTCAGCTGCCCCCACTGAGGCCATCCCTGCCCAGGGACTGTGGGAAAATGTACAGACAAGGAGAGCGTCCCTGGGGCTGTGCAAGCAGCATTCAGAGGCACCAGGGGCCGCAGCTGGGAAATGGAGTGTGGAATGTGTCTGGGAAAGCCCTGCCTGGGCTGTGCCAAGCAGGACAGACAAGCCCTGGCTCCCATTCCCCAAACAATTCTCTCAACAAGAGATTTTGAAGGAATTAACATTTTTTGTGTCCTCTGAGTTGGATGTACTAAAGAAATGCCTACAAAAGATTCTCAGGAGCTGAAAAACAACCCGTAACTGGATTCCAGTGTTGTTCAGGTGGAAATTTCAAGAGGATGTCAGGTCAAGATCTGTTCTTGCCTTGTGGTCAGCCTAAATACCCCTTAGTCTTCCTGGGCCCTTCTCTCTAGATGGGACTTGGGGTCATTTGGTCATTCAGGAGCTGGGCTGGGGGCTCCAGAGGTGGGTGTTAGGCATTGCCTGGGGTGTGCCATGGGCTGGAAGAAACTGCTGGGCTGGGATGGAGGCTCTGGGGGGATTGGGGTTCCAGGGCAGGGCAGTGCTGGGGTCACAGGGCCAGGAAAGGATTGACCGGCCCCTTCCTCCCCCACACATGAAATGATTCAAGCCAACAATCTCTTCCAGTCTGTAACTATAGGTGGTGTTGGAGATGGAACTGAAATTTGGCCTTGGGCACCTGGCTGAGAAGGACAGTGTCATTCCATAGGAAGGAAAGCACGGAGCCTTCCCCAGGGCATTGGGGACAGATGAGAGGTGACCCTTGTGAAAGCACTGCCAGACAGACTTGTCCTGGCAATATGGCTATGGGAACAATGCCTGGACATAAGGAAATTTGGAGGTGAAATCCCAGTTCTGGTCATGGGTGCCAGAGGAGAGACAGTTCTTTTCCATAGGAAAGGAAAGCACGGAGCCCCAGTGTTCCAGCAGCAGATGAGAAGAGACCTTCAACATGCCAAGGTCAGCTGGACCAGTCAGGTGGCCCTGGGAGGCCAAAGCAGACAGACCTGTTCTGTGTTCCCTTGGTTTTATGGGGCCCTGAGGTGTCACAAGGGTGCCTTGGCTCCATGGGCTCCCACAGTGTCACAATTGCCCTTAGGTTCCTTAAGCACCCTGCACGGTCACAAAGGTCCCAACAATTCCATGAGGCCTTGCAGTTTCACAATGGTCTCTGTGGTTCCACAGGCCCCACAATTTCACGTGGCTCCTCTGTTCCGTGAGCCCTGCAATGTCACAATCGACCTTTGGACCATGGGGGTTTGAGGTGTCACAATGGTCTCCTTTGGCTCCACAGTGTCACAATGGACCATTGACGACAGGTGGCCTCTCTGTGTCACCCTGGAGCTTTGGTTGCATGAAGCCCTGCAGTGTCACAGTGGTCCCCCTTGGTTTCTCAGTGTCACAATCGACCCCTGATGACAGAAGGCCTCACAGTGTCACAATGGCTCCTTGGTTCCATGCAGCCCTGCAGTGTCACAAAGGCCTCTTGGTTTCATGAGACCCCAGAGTGTCACAATGGCCTCCTTGGTTCCATGGTGCTGCACAGTGTCACAATGCTTTGCTTATTCCATGGGGCCTTGTAGTGTCACAATGGTCTCCATGATTCCATGAGTCCCGTCAGTGTCACAATGGCTCCCTGGTTCCATGAGGCTGTGAAGTGTCTAAATGGTCTTTCCCTGGTTCTGAGATTGCATGAGGCTTTGCAATGTCACGTGGACCTTTGGTTCCATGGGGTCTCACAGTGTCACAAAGGCCCCTTGGTTCCATGACACCCCAAAGTGCCATAATGGTCTCCACAGTTCCATGAAGCCCCACGGTGTCACAATGGACCCTTGGTTTGATGGGGCCTCTCAGTGTCACAGTGATCCCTACATTCCATGGAGTCACACAGCATCAGTACAGTCCCCTTGCTTCCATGAGGCCCAGCAATGTCACAGTGGTCTTCATGAGTCCATGGGACCCCACAGTGTCACAATGGTCCCTTGGTTCCATGGCCCTGTGCTGCTGCATTCCCCCCTCCCCTTCTCAGGCCGCCCTGCCAGCTGGGAAATGCTCCTTGGGCCTCGGCCTTGGCCAACAGCCCCTGGGCTCAGCTCCTCTGCAGCTCATCACAAACACTGTCTGCTCCAGGCACTGCTGCTGCCCAAACAGCTCCTGGCTCCTTTAGGAGCAGCCCTGGGAGCTGCTTCTGTTCCCTCAGTGGCACAACATCCCTGTTCTCACACTGCCAAAGAAAGCTGCTGATGCCAAGTGTGGCCAGGATGAACCATTGCTGGGACTGAAGCCCCTCTCGTGGGGCCCTGCAAACAGCGCTCCAAAAGGAGCCCTTGGAGCTCTCCCGGGCCAGCGACTCCCTCTGAGTGGGGCCTCTCCCAGCCGGGAACTCTCCCGTTTGCTGCACTCGGGGATCCCAAACAACCACAGAGCCTGGGCCGATCCCCCCACTCCTCCAGGCTCAACCCTTCACCCTCTGGGGAGATGCCAAAGCATCAGCAGTGAGCATTCCCTGCCCTCAGGGGAATTTCTCCCAGGTGCCTTGCACTGACTCTTTGTGTCTGTGTGCACACAGGAGTGCCTGTGCTGGGGAAATGTGGCAGAAATGCTGCTCTCTGAGGGGTTTGAGTGCCTTGGGTAGCTGAGCCAGTCATAACTGTAAGTAAGGGTGAATCACAAGCTGTAAGCTAAGTTAAATGCTTCTAAGAGTTCTTTTGCTACGTTGTTACATTTAATATAATCTAAGTTGAATATTATTGTTATTCCACTTTTAAATCATTGTCATATATTTTAAGTAAGGTTAAATACTGTTAAAGACTGTACATTTTCTAAATTGTGAAGTCTAAGGTATCAGTCAAGTCCTGTTAAGCTTGAGCTCAGTGTAGGTTTAGGGCAGTATACCTTTCATTGTTGCCCTTACTGTCTTTTTAGAACACACTCAGGCACACAAACATTGATAGTTCTTGGTTCATTTTTGGTTTGATTGCCTGGATTTTGTTGGGTTTTGTTGTTGCTTTGTTTCCTCGGTGTGGTTGCAGTGTCCAGTCAGGAGCTGAGTAAGTCTTGCCAAGGAACTCTGCGTTGGTGTCGCATAATAATAAATCTGGTTTTGGCTGTTTCCTTGCTGGGGATTTTTAAAGTTCTCTAAAGCCCTCATTTATAACAGGGCGAAGAAGCCCTGACCCAGGCTGTGGCCCTTGGGGACACGAGGACACTGCCAGGGGTCCCTGTCCCCCTGTCCCTCTCTGCAGTGCTGCCCTTGCCAGGAGCTGCCTCTGGGCCAGAAGCCCGGCCCAGCTCAGCAGCACAGACACAGCACTGTTTGCATCAGACTCACCACTCCCTCAGAGTGTGCTCAAAGCCTCCTCAAAACTCAAAACCAGATTCCAAGTCCAAACTTTCTTTTACTTTCAAGGGGTCCCAGTGAGGGACTCAACTCATATGAATGTGTCCTGGGTTGCAGGGAGGGCAGAACACTGGTGGCAGTGATGACAGGTGGGGACAAACAAGAGAAAGGTGTCTCTGATACTGAGCAAACCTGCACCTCTGTCCTTGCAGGCTGTTGTCATCTCCTAGCTGTCCCACCTGGCTGGCCCCTTCCTTTGCTGACAGCTCTGCCTGCTGCCTGCCTCTGCCTGCCCACACAAAGCCTTGGGCTGCTCCAGGCTCCTGCTGGGGAAGGGGTCGCACTACAGCCCTGCCCTCGGAGGGAAATTCTTTTCTGCTGGTGCCCAGTCTGGGCCTGCCAAGCTGCCCTTGCTGCCATGATTTCCTTCTCATGCTTCTATCCTCTAGGAAGAAAAGCCCCAGCCTCTCTGAAACCACCCTTCAGCTCCTCCCAGGCTATTCGTTTTCTGTCCTCTCTCCACACCCCTGAGCCCAGAGCCTGCAGCCTCTACCTGCTGGTTATATGATGAGGCCTCCAAACCCCATCTTGGGAGATGTTTGGGTCCTTTCCAAGGTGTGTGAAAATTGAAAAATAGTGGTCCAAGGTATTTTCTCCCAAATCTTGCAGTGGCAGAACAAGGGTCAATGTGTCTAAAGCGAATGAGGCTGGATTTACATTTGTTAGAAGGAGGAAATATTTTACAATGATGAGTGTGGAACAAAACTGCAACTGTTTTTCCAGAAAAGTGGATTCCCCACCCCAGGAATTGTCCAGGAGCAGGAGCTTTGTCACAGCCATTCCATGGTGTAATACCACAAAGAAACAGGAGATATCCAAGGGCTATCGTCTCCGGGCTTTCCTGACCTCTCCCTAATCAGCTCTCTGCCCCTGTAGTACTCAAAGAACAAACAATATTTTCCTGGCACCGATCCCAGAATATCCAGTTCCTGTGGTTCCTGACTTGTAGTATTTAAATTTTCCATGATTGTAAATGCTTGAACTCCTGAAGGATTTTTAGGGATTTTTTGGTTTTCACACCATATTTCTGTGATTATTCCATTTTCATTAGTACACCAATTTGACCAGGCCTTACTTAAGTTGCCATAAATTTGAGCTCTGGTCCATTTTCTGAATTCTTCCATTGAGTCTAAGGGAACTCCAATTAAGCAGATACAAAATGGATCCAAAGGTGTAGCTAGTGATAAGCAAAAGGATTCTTGCCCTGTTCTGTTAGCCCATGTAATTCACATGTTAGCTCCCTGCTCTATATTGTATATTCCCTGTGTCTCCTTAATCACTGCACTAAGCCACATTGTTAATATCTGCCAGACTAATGCCATTGTTGCAGTTGTCTATGATCACGCCTGCGCTTTGCCCAATGTTCTTTGGCCTGTTCCCACTCCCATTCACTAATGTGATGTATTTGCAGTATTGCTATTCCCACTCCACATTCAGTAGCTATTATCTTGCTCCCTAGTACAATTTGGTTTACTAGAGCAATGAAAGCAAGTCTAAACTGCACCCACAGTAACAATCTCTGCTCATATGTTTCTATCAAGGATACATCCTGGAGAAAACTCTGATATCCCCCCAATTTTGCCCTAAAAATTTAGCTAATGTTTTTCTTGGGGTAAGAGTGTTAAGGCGGTTAGAGCATCTATTGCATATTAGGTTAATAGGCCTAAATTTTTGCTTTTTCTCTCGAATCAAGGCTAATCTTGACAAACTTGTCGCCAAGTTTTTAAATTACACTTTATACAATGAACCTTAAGCCACGGCTTGCATGCACACCCATGCAGTTAACAAGACTTTTCTATCTGATTTTCAACTTGTGATGGAAGTGAGGGTAAATGGAGTCTATTTACATCTAACCCATGTCTGCTGAGCCTATCTGGAGTTGCTAGTAATCCCTCAGCATACTCCAGCAAACTTGGTAGATATTCCGACTGTTGTTCAGCTGTCAGGTGTTGAAGAAGTGGATTCAGGGCTGTCTGGGATTGGTGTTTTCGCTGACTCTCCGCCTCTGGACACAGCATAGGTTGATGACAGTGTTTTCAGGTAGGGCTTCACCCACTTGGCTGGGATCCAACGAATGCCTTTATCTGTAAGTAAGCACATATAACAACTTCTTATTAATTTTACTGTGGCTGGTACTTCCCACACCCTGTTTCTGGGCTTTTGAACATGACCTGAATACCATCAGGCAATTCCTCCCTTGGATTATGTGTGAGGGCATGATGCACAAGAATAGGCGGATCTTCCCTATCTCCTGTTGTTCTAAGGTAATTAAACACAAAGATGGCTTTAACGTTTTTTTTTCCTCAGGGGATAACCCTGTAGTTCCCCCTTTTTGTTTTTGCAGCATGCCCTTGAACGTCTGATGAGCATGCTCAATAATTGCCTGACCAGTAGGATTGTGAAGAATACCAGTGTCATGTTGAATACCCCATAAATTACAGAAATGCTTGAATCTTAAGGAACAGTAAGCAGAACCATTGTCAGTCTTAATTGCTAAGGGGACACCTAATATGGCAAAGCAATTGTACAAATGCTTCTCAACATGATGTGCTTCCTCACTTGTTAAGGGAGTAGCCCATATAACACAAGAATAGGTATCAATGCAAACAGTTCTGTGGTTTCACTACAGAATGATCAATCTGCCACCTGAGATATTTCCAAGGAGCAGAATGCTGCACCTTATCAGGAGCAATTTTTAATGTCCTCTCCTCTAGCAAAACTGTCATGGTTTTTAGAACAGTTACAGAGTCGAATTGTTTTCCAGCCACCAATATATCATGCATGTAGTGATAGATGATATACTCAGGAAATTGTTGCCAAACAGGTTCTAACGCCCAAGCGACATAAATTTGGCACATCACAGGGCAATTTCTCATGCCTTGGGGAAGACAGGTCCATTCATACCTTTTGTAGGGTTCTGCCTTATTGATAGATGGAACAGAAAAAGGAAAATGGCTTGTGTCATTGAGATGAAAGGGAATGCTGAAAAAGCAATCTTTAAGATCAACGATCAATAGATTCCATGGGTCAGGTATCATAGTAGGAGATGGAAGACCAGGTTGCAAGGCACCCATACATAACATTACTGCATTAACAGCACGTTAAGCCATGTAGCAACTTCCATTTCCCACTCTTTTTCGGGATGACAAAAATTGGAGTGTTCCACGGGCTAGTGGATGGTTTTATGTGCCCTTCCTCTAGCTGTTCTTGCACTAATTGTTGAACTATGGGCAGCTTTTCCTTTGACAGCGGCCACTGCTCAATCCATGCAGGCTGATCAGTGGTCCAGCTAATTTTGAGGATTGGCTGCCCCCCAGTGGCCGCTGCTAAAAAGGCTGTGTGACAATGGTGGCTTGTAACTGCCTTAACAGGTCCCTGCCAAGCAAACCTAGTAAAGTACCAGGGGTGGCATGACATAAGGCCTTGTAGATGCATTTACTCCATCTGGAAAATAAAGGTAATTACATTTTTGCTCATTTGAGTTGCCTGAGTCCCGCCAATACCTGCAATGCCTAAAGTAGAGTTGACCAATGCCCAGTCTTTTGGCTATATTGTGTTTGAAATGATGGTTACATCTGCTCCAGTGTTGATTGTGAGTTTTACAGTAATAGAATTGCCATTAGGATGTGTCAGGGTTACCTGTTTGTCTGGATTACCTCTTGTGATGTCCATGGCCCAATATGCTTCTGGGTTACCTGCGGAACCAAAGCTTCCTGTTCCCTGCTCTTTGTTGCCTGCACAGGGGACACAAGACTTAAAAGGAACAAGCTGAGCAATCCGTGAACATTTGGGAATAGATACAGGAGGGAAAAATGTTCTAACCATAATTTTAAAATTCCCTTGATAGTCTGCATCAATAACCCCAGGGATTACATCCAATCCCTTTCTACTGGCAGATGATCTACCTAACAGAAAAGCACTAAGCCCTCCCCACAAGGGTCCTTTTACATTGGTGTCTATCAGGTGCACAGCAGAGTCCGTGATGGTCACGTCTACTGTGGTTTCCATGTCCACTCTGTCGCTTCCAGCTGTTGACAATTTGAGTGAGTAAAGTCCCCTTCCTCCTCCATGGTGGGAGGCTGAGCTATCCAGGCAGCTCTGATTACTTGTTTTTGCATGGGAGGAGAAAACGTGTTGGCAAGGCCATTTCCCTGGAAACAACATTCTTTAATATGGTGGTTATCTTTTCTGCAGATAGAACAAAATTTTTTCATAATGTCAAAGCAGCACTGACTCCTAACATGTCCGATTTTACTACATCCAAAGCACTTAATGTTCTTTCCTTCTGCTCCTTTTTCCAGTTTAGAAAGCCGTGATTTTACTGCATCCTGTACTGCAGCAGCTACATAGGCTGCTCTTTGCCTTTCTGTAGTCCTAGCCATCAGTTCCAGCATTTCTGTAACATCAGCTCCCTTCTTTAATGTACCCCAAATTTGCCGAGTTTTATCATTAGCATTGTCAAAAGCCAGCATATTAAACATTTTCACCTTTGTGTCTGGATCCAAATCAGGATGATCATGAATGGCTTCATGCAATCTGTCCACAAATTTATCAAAGTCCTCATTCTCTCCTTGGTGAATTTGTGTAAAAGCCTTGGTGTGTAACCCATCTGGAAGTGCAAGGATAGCCTTCTAGGCTAGTTGTTGGCTCTTCTGTAAAACTTCATCAATGCTCCTAGCCTGCCCAGGGCCCTTTGCCAAGTAACTGTCAGCTGTTAAACCATACAGAGGATCACCCTGTGCCTGAGGTTTTGCTGCTTCCTGGACACACTTTTCCTCCCAGCTTTTATGGAACATCAGCTGCTGGTGGGGTGGCATTATAAGTCTTATTAGGGTATGCACATCCGCTGGAATAAATGTGTTAGAGGTAAAAATATAGTGCAGCAGTGACTGTGCAAGCTGGGATTTTAAACCAAATTGTGAGATTGCATTTCTTACCCTCTCTAAAATCTTCCAATCAAAAGGTTCCCAAACTCTACCTGCAGCATTAGTTACTACAGGAAAAGCCTGTATATCATTTGTGAGAAAAGTCCCTTCTACAATAGCTTCTCTAATAACTCCCTGCCACTTGTGTTTCTGTGCTGCTTCTATTTCAGAGTCACATTCCAATTCTAACTCCACATTCTTTACAGCATGAGAGGGAAGATTTTGTTTAACCGGCTCGGATGCTGGCTCAAAGACAAAATGAGAGGGTGGTAACAGCTTTCCTGATTGTCTGTCTGAACCCACAGTCATCGGTAGATCCATTTTTTCAAAAGAATAGTCACTTTTGGGGACAAGTGGATCCTTTTGTTGAATTACCAATTTTTGCAAATTGTCCACTAGAGATCTTAAATCCTCTTCAACAGAAGTCTTATTCATAACAACATCTCCTTTCTTATCCTTTCCAGCATGTTCAGTCTCTAAGTTACTCTTATCAGCAATTTTTTCACCTTGAGTACAACTGTCCTTTGTTCTGCAGACTAACAAGCCTGAAGAGGCTTTTTCACTGCGAGTGCTAGTGTCCTTCAGCCTGCAGACTAACATCTCTGAAGAGGCAGCAGCTTCCTCTTTCTCACTAGGAGCTGGAGGAGCAGAAGGTGAAATGCTCAATTCGGAGCTGAGGGGTTGCGGGCTGTGCGAGGGAATATCTAAGGCTGTAGAAAACAGTGGCTGAATTCAGGACACCAGGAATGCCTGAGGCCTATCTGGCTCAGGGGCAAGGGCAGCACAAGCTGCAGCAGCAGCTTTCCTTTCTGCCTTTAAGGCCTGTAAAACTTCCATGACGATTTTCCACAAAGTAGCCTACTTAGATGCCTCTTTTGTCTCATTCCCCCCGGATGCAATGCAGTCCCACAACCTTCGCCCCACAGCTTCCCATGTCGAAATATCAAAAGCACCCTGTGCTCCTGCTATGAGATTATGTTCCCAAGCCCAGTGTAACAGTCCCTTCAAATTGGAAGCATCATACTTATGTTCTCTCTTAGAGAGGATATGTTGGAGAAGTTTCTGAACACCTTCCCTTTTATGTTCAGACCCCATCTCCTCCCCGGCCACTCACCTTGATCAGGGCGAGATTCAAGTCATCTACGACTGGAGCTGCAGTAACCTTTTCGTCTCACCGGGGCAGTGAGGATACTTTTGACCGGCTTCTCCGCTCCTCGAAGGCTGGCTCCTATCCTCTGCACAACAGCCAAATTGCCATCCTCGAGTCCCTCTCAGGGTTCCCCTGATCTCCACCAGAAATGTGGGGGGAAAATTGCAGGATGCGGAGGTTCAGCGACATCACACCATAACCAATATGATCCAGTGAAGCCAAATTTATTATCCCTATAAAATTATATTTATAGTAAATCTCTACTTCCACGCATCTCTAGCTAATACATGATTGGTTAGACCTAGCTGTTCACGCGTCTAAAATAGGATGCTGATTGGATCACCTAATTTTCCATGTGTCTGGCTGTGGTTTTCTGTCCCATCCAAAACCTGTCTTTTTCCTTACTTTCCCAAGTTCCCTGACAAACTTGCTGAGTCCAGATTACTATTCTTCTTGTATCTTTTTCAAGGATATACTGACCCATTTACAATATATGTCCATTATTGTTTGTGAATGTGTCCATTGTCCATTATCCCAAGCAGGCTGGATTGTGCATCGGCTGAATATGGCCATTGTCATGCAAAAACTCCTCAATCTGCAAAAAATCCTCAACAATTGTGGTTTTTTATCCTATTAGTATTAAACTTTTATAACTTCTAAGCAGTGAATTCTGTGCTTCACAGTTGTGAAGGAAGGAGCTCCCTACCAGGTCTGCAGGCTGCAACAGCTTTGCTCAAGAATGCAGATCCAAAGTGCTCTCTCTCTCTCCTTTAGCTCTCCCTACTTTGGGGTAATTTCAGTTTTTCCTTGAGCTGCTGGATTTGTGGCTAATGATTTCCTTGGCCTCAGAGCTTCTGCTGCTTGTATTTTTAATGTATCTCACTACACCGATCAGCAGACTGGCACTACATTGATTTAATGCTTGGAGACAAAAAGCTCAGACTTCTACACCGACTTTTTGCTGGGCTTTCCTCTCTTGCTTCAAGAGTCACTCAGTGTTGCCTCCAGAGCACTGACACCCTGCAGCAAACTTATCCATGGACATCAGCACAAAGCTGGCACAGCCGGCTTGGTGACACAAGTCCCACAAGGTCAGGTTTATTCCCTGCTCTCTTGCCACAGCAGAGGACTCAGTGTCAGAGCCTCTGGAGAAGCGTGGAGGGCAGGGCTCAGGCAGGTTGTGCCAGTGCAGGATTTGAACTAAAGGCATCAGGAAGCACCAAGCCTGCAGACAGGAACTCAACCCTTCTCATCTCCATTCCTGCCAGAGGCAGGCTCAGAGCAGCCATCTCACACCTCTCTAAACCAAAGGGGGCTCTGTCCTTACCAGGCTCCTCGGGCTCCTGGGAATTGTTCCTGCAGCTTTCAGTGCCAGGAAAAGCTCCCTCTGCTGCAGCTCTGTCCACAGGCTCCCCTCCTGAAGACTCAGGGGCAACAGTAATATTGCCCTAGAAAGAGAAAGAGAAAGAGAAAGAGAAAGAGAAAGAGAAAGAGAAAGAGAAAGAGAAAGAGAAAGAGAAAGAGAAAGAGAAAGAGAGAAACCCTTCTCACCACTAACACAAAACATCTGGTCTAACAACTCCACGGCTCAAACTTTTAATTTCTTGTTCCTAACAAGGACTCTGGGCCCCAAAGCCCTTCAACAATCAGCAAGATTTGACTTCTCAAACACAGTCCAAAGGCTGTCAAAGCTGACAGTGTTGGATGTGAGGGTTACACTGAACACATGGAATGGCTGCTTAGGAGGAGTCCTGCCAGCTCCTGGCACAGGTTTGTGCTCCTCCCTCCACAGCCCAGAGCACAGCAATCTCATCCAGGCTGCAGCTTGGCAGGGACAGTGTGGGAACACACATCTCTTCTCACAGAGATGCCCAAGAGCATGGGGACTGATCTCTGCAACATGGACAGCAAGACTGGCCAGTTTGCCCAGCTGAGGAGTTCCCAGAGGGAAACTGCACTGCAGGCACCAGCTCATTGAGAGGACAAGAAAGCTGCAGCTCCAGCCCAGCCCCAGCCAGAGCTGTGGGAGCGCCTACACGCATGGCAGGGCTCACACAGCAGCAGCAGCAGCTGCAGCCCAGCCCTTGCTTTGCCTTGGCCTTCCCACCAAAAGAGGCACAGCCCACATCTGCGGCTGGAACAGAGGCACCTCTGGCATGCTCCTCTCTTCACAGGACACTCGGCTTTCAGAGCCAGTTCTGCAACTCTTCTCTTCTTTCCCATCAAACAAAGCCTCTTAGAACCTACAAAGTTTCCCCTTCCTCACCACAAAAGCCCCTGCACCAGGGATTCTTCCCAGGAAAACCAGCATCCAAACTTGGCCAACAAAGGCTCACACCTTTTCATCCTTACTCAGAGGGGAAGACAGTTTCATTCCCTCTTCTTTAGGAAGTTTTGATTTACCAAGCAAAGCCTTCCCTGTCCATTCCCAGCTGAATTCAAGAAGCCTTTGCTTCTCAGCCATGCAACAACATTCACAAGCTCTCAGTCCAGCCCCTTTCTTCCCTGTCCAATGCAGTTACCTGAGCAGAGGGAGCAAACATCTCCTCCAGCGTCTCAAGCACCATGTCCGGATCCAGCAGTGTCAATTCCTCTTCCCCAGCAGTATTCCACTCCCAGCTGGGGGCTGTCCATGCTGCCAAACCTGCACTGCCAGCTGGAGTGCTGGGGGCTGAAGTGTCTGGGGTGGCTGCAAGAATCCAAACACATTGGTCAGGCTCAGTGATGTGTCTTTGGGATGCAGAGCTCTAGTGCCTGCCTTGGATCAAAGGTCACAGGAAACACACAGCAACCTCAGTTCCAGAAATGTATTCAGACTTCCCAGGGGATTGGAGGAGTGAGTTCTTCCTCTTAAAAATATTTCTCCTAATTGACATGTACAGAGATTAAAGCATCGATTGTAAATCTGATATAGACACACACACAGGAACACCTTATAATCACAGCCTTTTGCATTTTCCTTTCCCAGCAGCTTTGGGATTTGGGAAACATTTGATTTCTCATCACAAAAGACCAAAGAAAGTGGATTCACCCAAGAAGAGCCCAGATCTGCAAACATGCATGGTGAACTTGTACTGTGAGTTGATTCAAAAACAGCCTTATGGGTGAGGCCATATTCTGCAGCTGCAGCTGTTGTGGGGCACACAGCGCTCCTTTCAATGGCACAGCTTGAATTGCAGGGCAGACAGACTTAAACATCTGCAATATCCTATCACCATCCTAGTTTGGCTTCATTCAAAGAAAGGGGAGAGTACAACTAACACTGACCACTTGTTAGGCACTATCTTTCACCTTGCCCTTGTACCGCTACAGAGAAGCTTTCTGAAAATGCCCAGAACACCCTGCAAAGCTGTAGCAAGGAGAGGCAAAGCAGGCAGCCAGTCTTTCTTTTTGAGGTTCCCCTTCCTAGGCAACTTGACATTTTCTACCTGATTCTCACTTGAGATCTACCCATGCTAGAGCACTGCAGGAAAGCTCTTTAAAGGGTCCTTAACCAGGACCTGCTTGGAAAGCAAGGGTAGAAACTCTTTCCCTACCTGATGGGCTGCAGGCTGGCAACTGCTGCTCTGAAGATGTGCAGCTGCTCCTCTCCAGAGAGGCCATGGAAGGGTTGTGATGGTCTATGGGAACCAGAGGAACGATGAGCTCAGGGTGGCATTTAAGCTCCATGGGAACAAGCAGAATGATGAACTCACAATGCAGATGAAATTTGGCTGTGCCTGGTTCCTCCAATGAAACCCCAAGAAGTCCAGGTGAGGCAAACACCTTCTTGGGAGAAGCTAGGAAAACCTCAGAGTCCTGAGCGCCTGCACTTAGCCTGGAAGGGCCTGGAGGCAGCTCCAGATCCTCAGGTGAGGCAGCACGGAGGTCCTGGTAGGAGAGCACTGTGTAGCAGTGAGGGAAGGAAAAAGGAAGCAAAGGGAAGGCTGGGTCATTCTGTCTCTTTGGGTGTGTTTCCCTTGGCAGCAACTGTACTTCTGTCAGGGAAAACAAAAGCTCCCTGAATTGTTAAAGCTGAAAATCACAGACAAAGACTCTCTAACTAGTCAAAGCTAGAAAGTGGTATGTTCGTTACGCCGGCGGGCGACACAGGGGAGGGTCATTCCCGAAATGCGTGACCGCTGACCGGGCTCGGCACGGCACGGGATGGCACAGCAGGTTATGGCAGGACAGGGAAGGGCAAGGCTGGCAGGGCAGGGCAGGGCAGAGCACTGGGAGCAGTGAGAGGCTCTGTCCCCACACTGCATCCTGTGCCTGGGTCACCATCGGTGACAGAGAGGAAGGACGTTGCTCTGTCTTGGCTGGGGAAAGGATGAAAAGGGGGGATTAGAAAACATTCCTTTGGTCTCCTTTTCAGCAGACTAGCTGGTTTTATCTCATCATGTCTGCCTGTCTTTAGGAGAGGTGGCACATTTCTCTGGATTTGGAGTCAGCTACAGCAGCAGGAAGGGGCAGCAATTTTGTCAGCATTGATATCAAAGCTAAAGTGCTGCCCCATGGATGGATGTTGCTTTATTCAAGGGATTTCTGGCCTAGAGTTGTAGCGAACTCACACTGGTGTCTTCCCAAACAGCGTTGCCTTTTTCTTTCCTCAGGAATCACCTCTTCTTTTTCCTCCCCCCATCCAGGGAGAGTTCCATGCAAATGCCTCCTGCAGCCAACTCTTGTCACTGTAGACTGACAAAGGAGATCTTGCAATGGAGAGAGACTGCCTAGAGCTGCTGTGGAGAGCTGAAGGGAGAAGCTTTGACCCTTAGTCTTGAAGTCTTCTTGGGGATCTGCTTGTGCTCCACGGTACGGAGACACCAAAGGGCTTCATCCAAGCCTTGCAGATTCTTTGCCGAGCTTCCTGACACACCACAGAGACTTTGGGGTTGTTGTATTGGCAAACAAATTTCAGTCTGGGGACTTTTGGAAATGCTTCAATTATTCTTTTTTTGCCTTTCTGCAGAAATATTGTCATCATCTATTGCTTCCAGAGATTCTTTTCCTACATTTGGGGAATTCCTTTTGCTGCTCTTCCAGATCAGGCCAATTCCCAGGGCTCCTTCCCAAAGCGAGGTATAGTCCGTGGCCTCCACTCTCTTGTGGGTGCTCTTGTGGGAGAGGAGCTTCTCTTTCCTGCCTGCTTTCCCCTTGGGACAGGTGGGTGTGTGCCCATTTGATAAAGGCAGGTTTAAACTCTGAAGCAGTTGTGTTCCAAACTGCTCCCTCCTCAAGCTCTTCTCTGGGTATCCTTGGACAAAAGGCCTCTTGGTGGGAGCTCCCTGTGGGCAGGTTAACAAAGGAGGTTGATATTTCAGGGTTGTGACTGCTGAAAGCAGTTGATTGCCGGAGGCGTCTAGAGCTGAGAGTGGCTCCTTTTCTCACCTGCCTGCAGAAAAGGAAGTTGCAAAGTGGGGATTTCATTTGTGGAGATGGCCACCAGGGGTGTTTGCCAAGAGATGGGCTGGCAGAGAGGCAGGTCTCATGCTAAACTGGCTGTGTGTTTGTTTTGCTGGTGAGGACAGTCAGACATGCAGACACAGACACCAGCTGAAGGAATTGTGTCATTTACTGTAATGCAAAAGTGCAAAAAAGGGTCAGGAGAGGATAAGCTAAGCAATGCACCTCAGCATTATTACGGAAGGTTGCCTCTGGTGATTAAGGAAGATACATCACCAGGTACCCCAATCCTTTCCCCTTCACCCAGAGCCTCACATCAGCTGGGGAAGCTGTCCCAGCCAAGCCCTGCGGAGCCACGGCCGGGAACCGGGAAATCCTGCGGTGCCTCCACCTTTGCCGGCCTCGAGGCTTCCGACTGCGCTGTGAGAGTAGCCCGGCTGTGATAGTGCTGCACGAGCAATGTGCCAGAGCTTCTGCCGGGGGACAGCTGGTTTCATTCTCCTCTTGGTTTTCTCCCCGAGCCTGCCTAGGAACCAAGGGAGCTGGCTTGGAGCCAGCACCCCCAGGCAGGGCCAGATGTGGCCTTGTTCAGATTCTAAATGCTGGAAGGTTTCCCCAAGGAGCAGATACCCAGATCCTACTGCTAGCAACAATCTGTTACTGGGTGGATACACAGATCCAATTGCTGTCTGCGTCCTTACCAAGTGCACCAGTAGGACTGAGTTGCTGAGCAGGTGCACAGTTCCATGCAATGCCTTGTGCCCCTGGAAGCTGCCCATCCCATTGTCTCCTCTGCAGAAGACACAGGCTATGAAAACAAGGCCAAGTTGTTACCTAGGTTTTTTTCCGTCAGGACTTGTTAGACACAATATTTTTCCAAAGGACTGCATTTGTCTCTCCTCAGCTTTCCTACTTAAAGAAGGGAGCTGAAGGAGTTTCAGGCATGTGAGTGCCTGATCTCTCTTTCCCTCTAAAGGCTCTGCCTCTCAGAGCCCCGGTTACCTGCCAGCGCTTTGGCACGGGAGTCATTCATTCCCTAAACTTCATTCCCTAACCACAAGTGGGCTTCAACTGCAAAGCCTCTCTTTGCAATGAGATTGCTTTTGCCCAGGGGTCATCAGAGCCTGTGTCCTGAAACAGACCCAGGAAAAGGAGCAGATCCTGCTGCCTTCTGCTACTGCTGATCCCAGCAGCAGCTGCCCTGGCAGTTCCTTCAGGGAATTTCACATAAAGGGCTTCCATCGTATTCGTGCTTGCGAGACCTTGTTGCTTCCCAGCTGTCCTGCATTTTTGGGCATCTCAGCACTTGTGTCCATGGCCCTTCCTTCACCCGGTGCCTGCAGCAGTCACAGTCACTGCTGCCTCCCCCTTGCTGCAGCTCATTTGCCAAAGCGCTGCCAAAGGCAGCGGAGCTGGCTCCGGATGGATCCCTGTTGGCTTCTGGTCTCTGGGATGAGCTTCAGGGGGACACTTGGAGCACTTCCTAAAGAGCTGCCCGTGGGAGGTGGGGCGCATTTGTAATCCCTGCTGTCAGAAACTGAAATACTGAGTATTGTTTATGGTTTAAACATTTTCAGGAAAGACTTTTGCCTACTACAGCAGAACTGTGTTCCAAAGCTGCAGAGATGAACACCACACCCTGAATGGGGCTCTGAGAGGCCCTGCAGGGTTCTCTGAGGAAAAGGAGATAAAGTAACAGTTCGGGGGCATTCAGGAAGCACAAACCCAAAGCCTTCATGGGGAGATGTCAGCCCCACAGCTATCAGCTGCCAGCTTCACACAGAGCCTGGCACCAAAGCCTGGGCGGAGAGAGGCTTCGGGTGTGTTTTGGAAAGCCTCTGGTGAGAGGCAGTGGCCGCCCATCCTCTGCTGGGCAGAGCAGCCCAGCTGTGGGGCCCCTTCACGGGGGGAAAGCTCATCCACAGCAGAGGGGGTGATGTGCCCCATCAAAGGGCCCCCCAAAGGGGTCCCCAGACCCTGCACCAGAGCCCTGCAGTGTGACACCACAGACCCTCAGTGCAGCAAGGGACAGCGTCCCACTGGCCTCCTGCAAGGGAGGCACCTGGGCATTCCCACCTGCCCAAAGTGTGCATTAATCCAGGGAATGCCACACTGGTCAGGACGGGTGGCAGTGGCTGTGGGACCCTCACCACCACGGCGACCAGATGGAGGAGAGCAGCGAGACAAGGCTGGGGCCCTTGGAGGGGTGATCATGCTGTCACACATAAGCCCTGTCACTGCCTCCCTGTCCCCCCACCTCCCACCCACACTTCTTTCTCCTCCTTTCTTTTTATTTCTCTTTGCCTCTTTTACTATTCAATAAAATACCCCAATTTAGCACAAATCCCAAAACAGCCATCGCAGCTGACAAATGGCATTTCTTGCAGATTGCCACAGTGGCACTGCTGATCCACAAATACACGAGAATCAATTTCAGCTGAAAAATGTCATTTATTACAAATTGCTACACCTGCATTGACAATATGGAACTATACAAATCTCAATTTAGGTAATAACAGAAATTTATTGGATTATTACAACCAGTCTGTGTTAAAATATACAAATACTAACTTCAGTTAACAAAACTGAATTTATTGCCAACCTCTACAACAATTCACTATACACAAAGATCAATTAGGCGATTAACAATTTATTACATGTAACTACAAATGTATATACAGAAATACAGCCTAGACAGAAATACAAAACTATATGTTCCCTGTCTCAATAGCCCTGTACCATAAACTCACAGAATTATACATAGAACGGTTAGAATTATACAACTATAGCACTCCATACCTGATGGAATCTAAATAAATACAAATATATACACAAATACATAGAAATGTATCTATAAAAATACACAGATGTAAATATAGATTGAATATTACATATTATATACAATGTATATATAAAACGATGGATAACACAAACCTATCCGGAAACACAAAAATATCACTGTGCCAAGCTATCAATAAAAATGCATCAATTCAAATATACAGCTATTCATATGCATACATATAAAAATAAGAAGCCAAACATATATCCCTATGCAAAAACCAATATAACTATTTAAAGACCCACATGCCTAAAAATGCATCAACAGAAATAAATAGAAACACAACTGTATACATAGGAAACAGAAGTAAACACAGATATAACAACATCCATGTATACTTAGATATATATATATACACACACACATATGTAACTACAGACATATATGTATGTATACTCATACATATATACAGAGCATACATCCCTAAACAACATACATACAGAAATATTCCTACACAAATAGGAAGCCACATAGATACATATCCAAATGAAAATCCCTCTCTGTGTGCAATTCTAGACATGACTACACAGAGCTCCAACAGAGGGATCCCAGCTGCCCCATCTCCAAAGTCTCTCCCTCGGTCTCCTCCTCCCGTGCAGAGCAGCTCTCCTGGACAGGGACAGCAGATGGGACATCTGGCAAGCAAAGGGAACACTGAATGAGTATGGGGACGCTTCCCTTGGCAGCAGCTGCACTTCCATCAGGGAAGAGGAAATCTCAGAGCCTCCCCAGGAGGGTCGGACAGAAAAAGCAGCCAAGCGGGCCAGGCTGTGGTGAGCGCAGCCGCGGCGGGAGCGTCCCGCAGCCCCGGCAGCCCGGCACAGCCGGCACAGCTCCCGGCCCTGCTGGCACGGCTGCCTTGCCCAAGGACAGCCCCTGTGCCGGCCGGGGCAGCTGCGCTGAGCAGCCCCAGCACGGGCAGGGCCCGCTCCTGCCCCGCCGGGCAGTGCCCACGGCCACAGCCCATGCTGCCCCCAGCCCCACCCTGCCTGCCCGGGCCTGGGGCCTCACCCGGGCTCTCTCCAGGCTGGCAGCAGCAGGTCCCCGCTCACTGCTCTTGCTGCTGGCCTTCAGCTTCTCCCTGCTGCCTCCTGTCAGTCTCCGGCTGCCTTCAAGGTCTTCCTCGCAGCTCTGGCAAAAGTGGAGGCTCTGGAATTGGTTCCAAGGCCTGGCAGAGCTGCAGTCCCAGAGCCCTCTTTGCTCCCTGCTGCCCCTCTCCATCCCCTCAGCCCCGCCATGCTCTCGCTGAACCCCCAGCCCCCTTCAGTTTCTTCAGCCCCTCACAGTCCTCTCATGTCCTCAGTCCCCTCTGAGCCATCCTGTCCCCTGAGACCCGCCAGCCCCTCAGCCTGTGCCACTTCCCTGTCACCTCCAATGCCACCATGGCCCTCGGCTGCCCCACAGCCCTCAGCCCCAGCAGCAGCTCAGGGTGCCCGTCCCTTCAGCGCCACCGCCCCCTCAGCCCCCTCAGTCTCACCGTCCTCCAGCAGCTCCTCAGGGCACAGTGCCTGGGGCCAGCGGCAGCTCCCAGCGCTCCAGGGACAGCCGGGGCTGCAAGTGCTGCTCCACCCGGCCCGGCCGCCAGCTCGGAGCCAGCACAGGGAGAGGGGACACAGGGGGCACAGGGGGAAAAGAGAGAGGTGAGAAAGGCAGCCGAGGGGGAAAGAGGTAACAATGCAGCCTAGGCCTACACAAACAGCAATCTATCCATCAATCTTTCCCTCTAGACATTCATATTCCTCTTACTGTATAAAACACTCATTGAAAAATGTAACTACATATACATTTATTTTTTTTTTACACTACAGAAATCAAAATTTTACTCTGAAAATCTATGCAGATCAGTCAATATACGCTCCTATAAACAGAACACTATAATCTATAAATGCAACTATAACTATTGATAAATATAACTATAGAAATCTATAAACATATTTACAAACAGAGGAGTTTTACCTGCCCGATGGTCACGGGCTCTCCCCCGTCTCTCCCTGCCATGCAGGGCAGCCCTCCTGCAGATGTTGCTCAGATGGTATCTGGAAAGCAAAGGGAACGCTCAGTCAATATTGGCCCTTGTGCACCTTTCCCTTGGGCAGCAATTGTCCTTCTACCAGGGACTGTCAAAGATGGCCTGAAAGGCAGACTCTCACTCGGCAATTTGAAGCCTGCCCTTGAAAGAACAGGGATCATTCCAAAGGTTCAAAAGTGTCTTTCAAAACACTGAAGTATCTCCATAAAGTCTCAGCACTCGCAGTGCAAAGGGCACCCAGGAGAGCTTGAAACACGCTGGGCCCCAGGTGCAACAAAGAAGCCCAGCCTTGTTCTTTCTCTGTGCTGACACAGAGACCTCAGTCCTCACTGAAATGCCAGAAGCTGAGGGGTGCTGGGGGCTGAGTCATGAACCAGCTCCATCACCTGGCATCTACCAACTGCCCTCTGCAGTGAGCAGCAGCTGCTCCAACTCCACCATCAGCTCTGGCAGGAAGGGCCAGGAGGGACAGAGCTCCCTACGAGGCCTGCAGGCTGCAGCAGCTTGGCTAAGGAATGGATCCAAAGCGCTCCCTCTCTCCTCTTAGCTCTCCCTAAGCAGGGCTCATTCCAGCTTTCCCTTCTGATACTGGACTCACTGTCATTTTTCAATTGGTTGGCCTCTGATGTTCTGCTCCTTGTTTTTCTTGTGGGTCAGCACTAATACCAGCTGACTGCTACTACACTGAGTCACTGATTTGGACTTCTACCCTGACTTTTTGCTCTTTTTTCCCCCGGTTCCTTCAAAATTTGCTAAGCATGGCCTCCCCTGTCAGCCTGCAGCAAATTTATCCACCAAATGCAGCACAAAACTGAGACACCCAAGTTGCTGACACAACTCCCCCAAGGTCAGCTTTATTCCCTGCTCTCTTGCCACAGCTGAGGACTCAGTGTCAGAGCCTCTGGAGAAGCGTGGAGGGCAGGGCTCAGGAGGTTGTGCCAGTGCAGGATTTGAACTAAAGGCACCAGGAAGCACCAAGCCTGCTCAGAGCAGCCAGCTCACACCTCTCTAAACCAGTGTGGGCTCTGTCCTTACCAGGCTCCTCGGGCTCCTGGGAACTGTTCCTGCAGCTCTCCGTGCCACAGGAAGCTTCCTCTGCTGCAGCTCTGTTCTCAGGCTCACCTCCTGAGGAATCAGGGCCAACACTGACATTGTCCTGAGCAGGAAAACAGAAAGAAAGGAACACAAAGATCACTCACTATTTGGCTGGAAACACATCAGGGATACAAGAACTCTCCTTCTCCACTCCCAAAGGACAGGGAGCACGGAGGAGGAGGGAACACTGCCCACATGGTTCACATAACAAGCCTTTTAAAGTCAGCACTCAGGTGGCCAAGGTGAAACTGAAGCTCTTACAAAATGACCTTTGAGACAAAACATGAGCACAGCAAACCAGAAGACACCAAGTGAGGGGACGTGCCCTCACGCTCTGACCCTGCCTTATCCCAGAGCTGGCAGAAATCAGCCAGCACAAAGCCAGGGGCTCTCCCTGCTGCCAGCACGGCTGCCAGCAAGGGCAGAGCTCGCTCCCAGCCCTGCCCAGGTCTGTGTGCTGCAAACCCCCACACAAAGCACACATTTCTGCCTGGCAGTCTCACCACCCCCAGCCCAGCGCTCACACAACCCAGCACAGGGTGGTGCTTTTCGGAGCCCTCTGCCGCTGCCCCGTGTGTACGATCCAGGCAAACATTTATGCACCCAGGGTATTCCCAGGATCACATTTGGGATCAGTGGCAAAAATCTGTACTTCGGGAGAGTAGGAAAAAAACCAACCCAAAAGACAGGAAAAGCCAGACAACCCAGCAGTGTTTCTATTCCACTGAGGAAGGAAATGTCCACAATGAAGCACCTGCAAATTACCTCTGGACACACAGATATTCTCACTATGACCAGTTCCAGAATATTCATCTCTCAGCCATTAGAACCCTAAAGATTCTAAAGATGGTTCTGAGCCTGCAACGTTTCCTTTTCTTATGGAATAAAATGCTTCTGAAAACTGCTCTGGGTGACTTTACAGTAGACAAAAGTCATGCCACTTGAGAATAAGGGATGGGTAAATCCAAATAAATCCCTCTCCCCACCTTGAGTCTGCCCTGCCTCATAAGCATAAATGTACTGTGGGCACTGGGTCACCACATGAATAGAAAGAGAGACATTCTTTGGCAACACGTATAATCATCTGCAAAAGGACAGAGAGCTGCAGCTCCGGCCCAGCCCCAGCCCCGGCTCTGGGAGTGCCTACACGCACGGCAGGGCTCACACAGCAGCAGCAGCAGCTGCAGCCCAGCCCTTGCTTTGCCTTGGCCTTCCCACCCAAAAGAGGCACAGCCCACAGCTGCTGCTGGAACAGAGGCACCTCTGGCGTGCCCCTCCCTGCACAGCACACTTGGCCTTCAGTGGCAATTCTCCAAACACCCTTCTCCTCTTTCCCACCAAGAAAAACCTCTTCTTCATTTCCTCTTTTACAAATCTTTCTTTACCAAGAATAACTAAATCACTAAATAATGATGAAATAAGTTCAAGTAAAGAAGCCTTTGTATCTCAGCCATGTAACAACATTCCAAACCTCTCAGTCCAGCCCATTTTATCCCCATCCAATGCAATTACCTGAGCAGAGGGTGATCTTTGAGACAGGGAGTTCCTGATCTCCCGAATCATCTTCTCTACAGCCAGGCCAAGATCTTCTGGTGGCCATTCCTCCTGCCCAGCTGCGTCCTGTGCTGAGCTGGAGGCCCTCAGTGCTGCACAAGCTGCAGGGCCAGCTGGAGCTGAAGTGCCCGGGGTGGCTGCAAGAATCCAAACACGTTGGTCAGGCTCCACAGTGTGGCTGCGGAACACAGAGCTCGAGTGCTGCCTTGCATCAAACATCATGGCAAGCAGCCAGAAAAAGCAGGCAGAGAATCTTTTGGCCTCCTAGGTGCCCATTCCTGGCAGGCTTGACAACTTCTGGCCGAGAATGACAGAGAATTGTGCAGAACTACTTGGAACGGTCACTTTCCATAACCTTTTGCAAAAGCAAGAGCAGAAGTCTTTTCCTACCTCGTAGGTCGCAGGCTGAGAGCTGCTGCTCGCCGTGGAGCCCGAGGAAATGGCAGGGCGGGATGCCGAGCACCTCCCGCTCGGCGGGCGGCGGCCGCTCCCCGTAGAGCTCCTGGAAGCGGCTCGGCCCCTCCCGCCGCGCCGGCCCCGGCTGCTCCCTGTGCAGCAGGTGGAAGCCGCAGGGCGGGCGCCGGGCGAGCAGCGGCCGCTCCGCGGGTGGCTGCTGGAGGCGGTCGGGCCGGGGGCTGCGCAGCTCCCGCCCGTCCGGCAGCGCCCGCTCCCTGTGCAGCAGCAGGAAGCCGCTGGGCGGGCGCCCGGCCGGCAGCGGCGGCCGCTCCCTGGGCAGCGGCTGGAAGCGACTGCGCCCGTGCCGCCCGGCCGGCAGCGGCCGCGCCCCGGGCAGCTGCTGCGAGCCGCAGGGCGGGCGCCGGCGGCCCTCCCGCCCCGCCGCCGGCCGCCGCCTGTTGGCCGCGCTCCGGCGCTTGATGCGCAGCAGGAGCTCGGGCCGGTCGCGGCGAAAGCAGGGGTTGGCGTAGTGCAGCCAGGCCCCGGCGTCGCCCGGCGCAGCCGAGCCGAGCCAGCCCGGCACCTTGCGGAAGCCGTAGCGGTACAGCTGCCGCACGAAGCTGCGGAACTGCGTGGCCCGGAACGTGAGCGGCACCGGGGCCCGCCCATGGCCACCGCCCCTCTGGGCGTCGCCCGAGCTGAGCAGCTCTCGCTCGAAGAGGGAGCGCTCGATGAGCAGCCCCTGGGCCCGGCTGTCCCAGCACACGGAGCGGACGCGGGGACTGTTGGCCAGGCGCCACAGCTTGGCGGGGAAGGTGCTGGCGCGGAGCCCGGCGGGCAGCGGCAGCTCCGCCATGGCGTCGATCGCCGACTGTGGCCGCAACGCCCGCAGCGCAACGGCCGCGGCTGCGCCGGCGGCGCGCGGCCTGAGGGGGGCGCTGCGCTCGGGCCCGCGCGTGCCCAGCGCGGCCCCGGCGCGGGCCGGACTCGGCGGGGACGCGCGCGGCAGAGCCGGGGCTGCGGGCACAGCGCGGGCGGGGCGGCTCCGGGGCCGGCCGGGCTCGGCTCCGCACGGCCCGCTGCAAACCCTCTCTTTCTCTGCCTCCAGCCATCCTGCCGCCTTCGCTGTGCGGCACAACCCAAAAGCACCTGGAGAAGGAAAATAGAAAAGCCGCTTCCCATCCCCTCTTGATACCCACTGTTATTCCTGCCCAGGTCCAAGACTTCTCATTTCCCTTCCTTGAACTCCATCAGATTCCCCTCAGGCCAATTCTTTAGCCTGCCGAGGTCCCTCTGAATGGCACAAGCATTTGGGCTATCAGCTGCTCCTGCCAGTTTTGTGCTGTCTGCAGACTTGCTGAGGCTAAACTGCTCCTCCAGGCCAGCCAGGAATGAAGACATTAAAGAGTATCTGCCCCAGCATCAGCCCCTGGGGCTCAGAGCACCGGGACTTGCCCTCCAGCTCTACTTTGTGCCACTGATGACAGCTCTCATCCATCTTTCAGCCTTCCTGGCTCAGCATGTTGGCAGTTGGTGTTTAAGGCTGCTGTAGGAGACTCTCCAAGGCTTGGGTAAAGCTGGGGCAGACATCATCCATCGCTCCACCCATATCCATCAGTTTGGCTGTCCTATCACAGGCATCAGGTAGGTAAACCATGACTCCCAGTCAACTTCTCCATTGGTTTGGAATGGTTTTCAGGGTTAGTCACTCCATCCCCTCTCAGGGGATAGAGGCAAGGCTGACTGACCTGTATTTTCCTGTCCTTCTTACTTATGTTGGAAGAAATCCGTCTATTAGAGCAATTCTGGCTCTTTCTAGCTAGGCAACTCCAGTAAAAATAACCAGTAAGAAAAATCGAGCTCTGAATAGAATCTATTAAATTATTATTTCTACTACCTTTCTAGGCCACACGAAAGATCTTGTTTTCTTTCCAGTATTGGATAGCGGATTTAAAAAAACCCAAGATAAAATTCTCCTGAATAGAATATAATTATACCTATTTTTGCAAAGACACATAACTTAGATTTTCTTTCAGGATTAGGCTGAGATGAAAGGACTTGAAAGCTTCCAGAATTTTGACATTTTTTTGTCTCCAACTGGAAAACTGTTTGAACACGGTGAAGATGTAGTGCTTTTGAAGATGCAATTTTGAAGTTTTTTTGCTTGTATTACATATAAAAGTACCTACAAGAATTTTAGGAAACCTGTAGCACAGATTCCTTACTTTCAAAATGAGGAAATGCCAGAGTTTGTTTGATCTTCAGTTTTTTTTATCTTGTATTTCTGATTCCCATATTTTTATATGCATATGTACCTTTCTTTAGTGTCATGGTCACATAGTCCGTCTTCCTTCAGATCCCAAAATCATCAGTGCTCAGAATAGCTGATAAACAACTAATCAATATTCTTTTCCACCTCTTTTGTTTCATAATAAACTCAGACACCATTTATGTTTTGGGAATCCAGGAAATTCCAGGGACAATTCAGCTCTCAAGCCCTGTGAATTCTCTCTTCTCTCCTTTTCCATTCCCCTTTTCCTTCATCTCTCTCCTGAGCTCAGGGCCCTTTCTCCTCCTGTCAGGCCCTCTGTTTGCTGCACTCCAGTGAAGCTCTCAGCTGTTATCGCCAGCTGGGGCTCTATGTACAAATCACAAACGGGACGGGACTGCTGTGGACGTGCCCTGAGCTGTTTTATTTTTGAGCATCAGTCTCATTACATGGGTATGACAATGGGAAGATGCCAGCAGCTCACATCCCAGGCAGCTGACCAAGAACTTAATGTTACAACTTACTTTTTAAGTTTTTTGACCAATCACACAAAGCAGAAGCATATTGACAGTAATTCTATCCAACCCCTATAAGCACACGTACCTTTGGATAAAACAATTCTTGCTTATTTTGAATACAATACCTGCTTGTAAGCTTTAAAACACAATGCACAGAGGTCCATTATTAAGCTTCAAACTTCCTAATATCTTGCCAGATAAACTTTTCTGTAGCTTAGGGAGTTATCCTAGACAAGCGTTAATACACAGGCCATTGTTCTATTTGTCCTTGCTTTTCTACTTTTTAACAATTTTTCTGCTTACCTATCTCATGGCTACTGCTTAGCCCTAATCGCAGTTCTGCTGTCTCTGAGGCCTGCCTTTTCCAGCTTTTCCAAAACCCTCTGATTTTGTGGGTTTCCACAATTCCCGCTCTTGATTCATCGAAAAAGAAACCTTCATAACCGTGTCCTTTGTTGCTACCTTGTGTTCCACAACCTTGCTATAATATTTCTGCTTTTTACCTACTTAAAGCACCTTTTTGCTTGCCGTAAGCATTACTATATTACAACACAGCAGTTTAATGCTGTGAAAGTCCAGTCAGTTCGAAGGGCATAAATCATGTTGGGCAATAATTACGAGTCATTGTTGGAAAAAGTCTTGTTGGTTCCAAGGTCTTAATTCAAAATCTTCCTCCATGTCTATACCTTCATCCACCATCTCTGTGAGATTTCGAGAACTCTCGGTGAATCCATTTCCTACGTCTCTCTCTTGTGTAATAAAAACATCTTTGATAGTTTTGTCCATCATCTGTCGCACACACTGAAGTATGCAAGGTATTACTACTAGTATCACTACCAGAACACCCAATCCATAGAGACCTATCTTACAATGTTCCCTTAGCCAAGGTGCAAAGCTCCATTCTGGGAACAAATCATCTAACCAGGACCCACCATCTTCTTTCATCTGAGCTGTCAAATCTTTCAGCTTTTGTATGCTTTTGTGGATGGATTCAGAGTGATCAGACAGCTTCATGGAACACAATCCTTCAAATTCCTCACAGCCATGTCCATGTGCCAGTAAAAGAAAATCAGTTGCTGCTCTATTTGGAAGGTTAGCATGCCCAACACTGTTAACATCTGTCAGCATATCACTGATTGCAGTACATGTGGCATTGGTTCATTTACTCAGCCAACATCCAACCTGATCTAATTGTTTCAGTGCCATTGCTGAATCCAGTTGGGGTAAAAACAAACCTGCTGAAACCCTTATGGCAGCTTTCCAAGGCATGAAATCACTCCTACGGTTTTCATCATAATGATAAGCAGATCTTGTTCCCCTATGTTTCTTCTTAATGAAGAACTTTAGCAGTGGGTGCTTGAGCAGTAGGTGCTACCACAGTGAGCATTCCAATGCTACCTGGGCCACCTTCAAGGTATTGTGGAATGCCCTGCCAAGCCCTATCTCCACAAATGAGCCAAAATCCTTTTGGTAATTGTCATGGATATTGGTCAGCCTTGGAAATCACATCTCAACTGTTTGAATAATTACATCAAAACCTTACATTTCTGTATGCAAAATAATGGGGAGTAACATTGTACTTTGGAGGATCACCTTCCTTCCAATCATTAGCTGTAAATGTAAGGCAAAAACCCATTTTTAAAGAACCAAGGATTTCTAATTCTTGCTGTTCAGATACTGCTTTGGGAAGTTCTTTGGCCCAGATGTTCCAATTTAATATAGGATTGCTCCCATTGTCAATTTCACCAGGCTCACCATTAAATTGCTTTTTGATCAAAGGCAAATCCTTTAGTGGCACACCGACTAGACAGGTTGAGAAAAATTTTTCTGGTTCCGAATTAGACAAACATATGGTATCCGAGCCTGCTGCCTTGGCTAAGGTCACCCAAACATTGGTTTTTGGTTGTTCCACAGGCAAATCCGCACTACAAGAAGCAATTAAAACCCACCAACAGCAGCATATGATTTGATTTCGCTCCATCCTTTTCATGAGCTAATTTTTGGCAAAAATTGTCCCACAGATTATGAATTAAAGAACTTTGCTTTTTGACCTAAAAACAAGATTTTATCTTTGAAAGTCTCATAGAGGGGATCTATAACATAACAAAACGAAGACCGTACCTTTGCCAAAAATCAGCTCTACAAAACCCACAATTGACACATTTATAAATAGCATAAAATCAGAGTTTGCAGGTTCCACAGATGCACAAGGTACGTCAGGCGTGACCCGGGATTCCTCTGCTCAGCTCACGTCTGCGTACTTGCTTCGTCAGTCTTGGACTCGTCAACACGCTCTGGGGTGAGATATGGTTTGACATTTTTGGCTGGGACCCACTTAATTCCTGCACCTGTAGAGACAGAAGCATAACCCTCTGCCCCAAGGGATTAATCGAAAGGACCTTCAATTTGTTCTGTTTCAGGGTTTCTAATAAAAATGAGGATTTTCTTTCATCTTTGCTTGTGTGTTATTTGAAAAATGCCTAAATATTGGAGGATCAGGTTCTGCAACCGAGCTTTTTTGTATGTTTAAAAAACATACAAAGCTTTGTTCAACCTCATCTATGGTGTGACCTCTACTCCCCTTCTCAGTTGATCTAGAATGCGTTATAATGTCTGATGTGTCCTCTCAATAATTGCTGGACTTGTGGGAGAGTGAGGAATACCAAAGATGCGCCAAAAACCCCATTCTTTTAAAAATGTTGCCAGGGGCTGATGCTGGGGCAGATACTCTTTAATGTCTTCATTCCTGGCCGGCCCGGAGGAGCAGCTGACCCTCAGCAAGTCTGCAGACAGCACAAAACTGGCAGGAGCAGCTGATAGCCCAAATGCTTGTGTCATTCAGAGGGAGCTCAGCAGGCTAAAGAATTGGTCTGAGGGGAATCTGATGGAGTTCAAGGAAGGGAAATGAGAAGTCTTGGACCTGGGCAGGAATCACCGCGGGCATCAACAGGGGATGGGAAGCGGTTTTTTTATTTTCCTTCTCTCGGTGCTTTGGGGTTGTGCCGCAGAGCGAAGGCAGCAGGATGGCTGGAGGCAGAGAAAGAGAGGGTTTGCAGCGGGCCGTACGGAGCCGAGCCCGGCCGGCCCCGGAGCCGCCCCGCCCGCGCTGTGCCCGCAGCCCCGGCTCTGCCGCGCGCGTCCCCGCCGAGTCCGGCCCGCGCCGGGGCCGCGCTGGGCGCGCGCGGGCCCGAGCGCAGCGCCCCCCTCAGGCCGCGCGCCGCCGGCGCAGCCGCGGCCGTTGCGCTGCGGGCGTTGCGGCGACAGTCGGCGATCGACGCCATGGCGGACCTGCCGCTGCCCGCCGGGCTCCGCGCCAGCACCTTCCCCGCCAAGCTGTGGCGCCTGGCCAACAGTCCCCGCGTCCGCTCCGTGCGCTGGGACAGCCGGGCCCAGGGGCTGCTCATCGAGCGCTCCCTCTTCGTGCGAGAGCTGCTCAGCTCGGGCGACGCCCAGAGGGGCGGTGGCCATGGGCGGGCCCCGGTGCCGCTCACGTTCCGGGCCACGCAGTTCCGCAGTTTCGTGCGGCAGCTGTACCGCTACGGCTTCCGCAAGGTGCCGGGCTGGCTCGGCTCGGCTGCGCCGGGCGACGCCGGGGCCTGGCTGCACTACGCCAACCCCTGCTTTCGCCGCGACCGGCCCGAGCTCCTGCTGCGCATCAAGCGCCGGAGCGCGGCCAACAGGCAGCGGCCGGCGGCGGGGCGGGAGGGCCGCCGGCGCCCGCCCTGCGGCTCGCAGCAGCTGCCCGGGGCGCGGCCGCTGCCGGCCGGGCGGCACGGGCGCAGTCGCTTCCAGCCGCTGCCCAGGGAGCGGGCGCTGCCGGACGGGCGGGAGCTGCGCAGCCCCCGGCCCGGCCGCCTCCAGCAGCCGCCCGCGGAGCGGCCGCTGCTCGCCCGGCGCCCGCCCTGCGGCTTCCACCTGCTGCACAGCGAGCGGCCGGGGCCGGCGCGGCGGGAGGGGCCGAGCCGCTTCCAGGAGCTCTACGGGGAGCGGCCGCCGCCCGCCGAGCGGGAGGTGCTCGGCATCCCGCCCTGCCATTTCCTCGGGCTCCACGGCGAGCAGCAGCCCTCAGCCTGCGACCCACGAGGTAGGCAAAGACTTCTAGCCTTGCTTTTGCAAAAGGTTATGGAAAGTGACCGTTCGAAGTAGTTCTGCACAAGGCTCTGTCATTCTCGGCCAGAAGTTTTCAAGCCTACCAGGAAGGGGCACCTGGGAGGCCAAAAGATTCTCTGCCTGCTTTTCCTGGCTGCTTCCTGTGCTGTTTGATGCAAGGCAGCACTCGAGCTCTGTGTCCCACAGCCACACTGTGGAACCTGACCAAGGTGTTTGGATTCTTGCAGCCACCCCGGGCACTTCAGCTCCAGCTGGCCCTGCAGCTTGTGCAGCACTGAGGGCCTCCAGCTCAGCACAGGACACAGCAGGGCAGGAGGAATGGCCACCAGAAGATCTGGGCCTGGCTGTAGAGAGAATGATTCGGGAGATCAGGAACTCCCTGTCTGAAAGATCTCCCTCTGCTCAGGTAATTGCATTGGATGGGGATAAAATGGGCTGGACTGAGAGGTTTGGAATGTTGTTACATGTCTGAGAAGCAAAGGCTTCTTTAATTGAACTTACTTCATCATTTTTATGTTTTTGGTTATTCTTGGTAAAGAAAGATTTCTAAAAGAGGAAATGAAGAAGAAATGAAGAAGAGGTTTTTCTTGCTGGGAAAGAGGAGAAGGGTGTTTGGAGAATTGCCACTGAAGGCCAAGTGTGCCGTGCAGGGAGGGGCACGCCAGAGGTGCCTCTGTGTCAGCAGCAGCTGTGGGCTGTGCCTCTTTTGGGTGGGAAGGCCAAGGCAAAGCAAGGGCTGGGCTGCAGCTGCTGCTGCTGCTGTGTGAGCCGTGCCGTGCGTGTAGGCGCTCCCAGAGCCGTGGCTGGGGCTGGGCTGGAGCTGCAGCTCTCTGTCCTTTTGCAGATGATTATCCGTGTTGCCAAAGAATGTCTCTCTTTCTCTTCATGTGCTGACCCAGTGCCTGCACTACGTTGATGATTATGAGGCAGGGCAGACTCAAGGTGGGGAGAGGGATTTATTTGGATTTACCAATCCCTTATTCTCAAGTGGCATGACTTTTGTCTTCTGTAAAGTCACCCATAGTGGTTTTCAGAAGCATTTTATTCCATAAGAAAAGGAAACGTTGCAGGCTCGGAACCATCTTTAGAATCTTTAGGGTTCTGATGGCCGGGCTGTCGCAGAAGAGATGAATATTCTGGAACTGGTCATAGTGAGAATATCTGTGTGTCCAGAGGTAATTTGCAGATGCTTCATTGTGGACATTTACTTCCTCAGTGGAATAGAAGCACTGCTGGGTTGTCTGGCTTTTCCTGTCTTTTGAGTTGTTTTTTTTCCTGCTCTCCCGAAGTACAGATTTTTGCCACTGATCCCAAATGTGATCCTGGGAATACCCTGGGTGCATAAATGTTTGCCTGGATCGTACAGATGGGGCAGCGGCAGAGGGCTCCGAAAAGCACCACCCTGTGCTGGGTTGTGTGAGCGCTGGGCTGGGGGTGGTGAGACTGCCAGGCAGAAATGTGTGCTTTGTGTGGGGGTTTGCAGCACACAGACCTGGGCAGGGCTGGGAGCGAGCTCTGCCCTTGCTGGCAGCCGTGCTGGCAGCAGGGAGAGCCCCTGGCTTTGTGCTGGCTGATTTCTGCCAGCTCTGGGATAAGGCAGGGTCAGAGCGTGAGGGCACGTCCCCTCACTTGGTGTCTTCTGGTGTGCTCTGCTCATGTTTTGTCTCAAAGGTCATTTTGTAAGAGCTTCAGTTTCACCTTGGCCACCTGAATGCTGAGTTTAAAAGGCTTGTTATGTGAACTGTGTGGGCAGTGTTCCCTCCTCCTCCGTGCTCCCTGTCCTTTGGGAGTGGAGAAGGAGAGTTCTTGTATCCCTGATGTGTTTCCAGCCAAATAGTGAGTGATCTTTGTGTTCCTTTCTGTTTTTCTGCTCAGGACAATGTCAGTGCTGGCCCCAATTCCTCAGGAGGGGAGCCTGAGAACAGAGCTGCAGCAGAGGAAGCTTCCTGTGGCACGGAGAGCTGCAGGAACAGTTCCCAGGAGTCCGAGGAGCCTGGTAAGGACAGAGCCCACACTGGTTTAGAGAGGTGTGAGCTGGCTGCTCTGAGCAGGCTTGGTGCTTCCTGGTGCCTTTAGTTCAAATCCTGCACTGGCACAACCTCCTGAGCCCTGCCCTCCACGCTTCTCCAGAGGCTCTGACACTGAGTCCTCTGCTGTGGCAAGAGAGCAGGGAATAAAGCTGACCTTGGGGGAGTTGTGTCAGCAACTCGGGTGTCCCAGTTTTGTGCTGCAGTCGGTGGATAAATTTGCTGCAGGCTGACAGGGGAGGCCAGGCTGAGCAAATCTTGAAGGAACAGGGGGAAAAAAGAGCAAAAAGTCAGGGTAGAAGTCCAAATCAGTGACTCAATGTAGTAGCAGTCAGCTGGTATTGGTGCTGACCCAGAAGAAAAAGACGGAGCAGAACATCAGAGGCCAACCAATTGAAAAATGACAGTGAGTCCAGTATGAGAAGGGAAAGCTTGAATGAGCCCTGCTTAGGGAGAGCTAAGAGAAGAGAGGGAGCACTTTGGATCCATTCCTTAGCCAAGCTGGTGCAGCCTGCAGGCCTTGAGGGAGCTCTGTCCCTCCCGGCCCTTCCTGCCAGAGCTGATGGTGGAGTTGGAGCAGCTGCTGCTCACTGCAGAGGGCAGTGTGTAGATGCCAGGTGATGGAGCTGGTTCTTGACTCAGCTCCCAGCACCCCTCAGCTTCTGCCATTTCAGTGAGGACTGAGGTCTCATTGTCAGCACAGAGAAAGAACAAGGCTGGGCTTCTTTGTTGCACCTGGGGCCCAGCGTGTTTCAAGCTCTCCTGGGTGCCCTTTGCACTGCGAGTGCTGAGACTTCATAGAGATACTTCAGTGTTTTGAAACACACTTTTGAACCCTTGGAATGGTCCCTGTTCTTTCAAGGGCAGGCTTCAAATTGCCAAGTGTGAGTCTGCCTTTCAGGCCATCTTTGACAGTCCCTGGTAGAAGGACAATTGCTGCCCAAGGGAAAGGTGCACAAGGGCCAATATTGACTGAGTGTTCCCTTTGCTTCCCAGATGCCATCTGAGCAACATGTCCAGGAGGGCTGCCCTGCATGGCAGGGAGACACAGGGGAGAGCCCATGACCATCGGGCAGGTAAAACTCCTCTGTTTGTAAATATGATTATAGATTTCTATAGTTATATTTATCAACAGTTATAGTTCCATTTATACATAAGAGTGTTCTGTTTATAGGAGCGTAGATTGACTGTTCTGCATAGAATTTCAGAATTAAATTTTTATTTCTGTTGAGTAAAAAATAATATATATCTATATATATGAAGTTACATTTATAAATGTGTATAGTTATATAGTAAGAGGAATATGAATGTCTAGAGGGATACATTGATGGATAGATTGCTCTTTACATAGGCCTATGCTGCATTGTTAGCTCTTTCCCCCTTGGCTGCCTTTCTCACCTCTCTCTTTTCCCCCTGTGCCCCCTGTGTCCCCTCTCCCTGTGCTGGCTCCGAGCTGGCGGCCGGGCCGGGTGGAGCAGCACTTGCAGCCCCGGCTGTCCCTGGAGCACTGGGAGCTGCCGCTGGCCCCAGGCACTGTGCCCTGAGGAGCTGCTGGAGGACGGTGAGACTGAGGGGGCTGAGGGGGCGGTGGCGCTGAAGGGACGGGCACCCTGAGCTGCTGCTGGGGCTGAGGGCTGTGGGGCAGCCGAGGGCCATGGTGGCATTGGAGGTGACAGGGAAGTGGCACAGGCTGAGGGGCTGGCGGTTCTCGGGGGACAGGATGGCTCAGAAGGGACTGAGGGCGTGAGAGGACTGTGAGGGCTGAAGAAACTGAAGGGGGCTGGGGGTTCAGCAAGAGCATGGCGGGGCTGAGGGGATGGAGAGGGCCAGCAGGGAGCACAGAGGGCTCCGGGACTGCAGCTCTGCCAGGCCTTGGAACCAATTCCAGAGCCTCCACTTTTGCCAGAGCTGCGAGGAAGACCTTGAGGACAGCCAGAGACTGACGGGAGGCAGCAGGGAGAAGCTGAAGGCCCGCAGCAAGAGCAGTGAGCGGGGACCTGCTGCTGCCAGCCTGGAGAGAGCCCGGGTGAGGCCCCAGGCCCGGGCAGGCAGGGTGGGGCTGGGGGCGGCGTGGGCTGTGGCCGTGGGCACTGCCCGGCGGGGCAGGAGCGGGCCCTGCCCGTGCTGGGGCTGCTCAGCGCAGCTGCCCCGGCCGGCACAGGGGCTGTCCCTGGGCAAGGCAGCCGTGCCGGCAGGGCCGGGAGCTGTGCCGGCTGTGCCGGGCTGCCGGGGCTGCGGGACGGTCCCGCCGCGGCTGCGCTCACCACAGCCTGGCCCGCTCGGCTGCTTTTTCTTTCCGACCCTCCTGGGGAGGCTCTGAGATTTCTTCTTCCCTGATGGAAGTGCAGCTGCTGCCATGGGAAACGTCCCCATACTCACTCAGTGTTCCCTTTGCTTGCCAGGTGTCCCATCTGCTGTCCCTGTCCAGGAGAGCTGCTCTGCACGGGAGGAGGAGACTGAGGGAGAGACTTTGGAGATGGGGCAGCTGGGATCCCTCTGCTTCAAGTGCTGTCTGAATATCCATGGACATGCACCTCGACAGGGATTATTACATGGGTGTTTTTATATGTAGATTGACATTTGTATAGGAATATTGGATGCTGTTGTATATAGGTATGCATATATATACATATATGTTTGTAATCACATCTATGTATATATAAGTATACATAGATGTTGTTATATCTGTAGTGTTTAGGTTTATATCCTCTGTTTACAGTTGTGTACATATGTATTTATATTGATGCAGGTGTAGGTATATGGTTTTTAAATAGGTAGATTGGAATTTGTATTGGAAGATAGGTGCATTTTTAATACATCTACTGAGATATATATGTTTATATATGTACATAGATATATTTATATATGTATATATATTTACATATATATTGTATGTAGTATGTGGTGTTTAATCTGTATTTACATCTGTAGATTGTTATACTTGTAATTGTATTTTTATATGTGCATATATGTATGTATTTAATTCTATTTTAAGATGTAAGAAGGGTATACTTGCATATTGAATTCTTATTGTAGGGCTATTTAGAGAGGGAACGCATATTTCTGTATTTCTATATGGGCTGTAAGTTTCTAGTGATATGTAATAAATTAAGTTGTTAAATGCATAATTGATCTTTGTGTATAGTAAGTTGTGAATAGTAGGGGTTGGCAATAAACCAAGTTTTGTTAAATGAACTTGGTATTTGTATATTTTTATATAGACATGTTGTAATAATTGAATAAATTCCTGTTTTTACCTAAATTGAGATCTGTATAGTTCTGTATTGTCAGTGCAGGTGTAGCAATTTGTAATAAATGACATTTTTCAGCTGAAATTGATTCTTGTGTATTTGTGGATCAGCAGTGCGGATGTGGCAATCTGCAAGAAATGCCATTTGTCAGCTGCCATGGGTGTTCTGTGATTTGTGCCAACCAAAGCCATGAGCAGATGGAAATGCTGGAGGATTTTGGCCATGGAAATCTCCGGCCATGCCCAGCACATGCCCCACCTGCACTCAGGCTGGGCAAGGGAAGCGCAGATTTGGGCTGGCAGCAGAGCCACACCTTGGCTCAGAACTGGCTGCAGAGGCTGCTGAGAAAACCCCGGGACTCCACTGAGCGCTCAACTCCTGCTCTGTGGATATGCAGATAATTCAGTCCATGTTTGGTTCTTTACATACAGACACACACAGGCAGTGCTCACTGTGTCTAAGCAGTGCAGTTGTAGCAATCTGTAATGAATTTCCCTTTTAAACTGACATTGGCTTTGGGGCACGTGTCATTTCCATGATGAGTGACCACGTGTCCTGGTTCAGGGCAAGTTTGGGAGAAAACCTCCAAAAGGGGGCCCCTCCAGAAAGCAAACCCACACGGGCCCTCCCCCAAGTGGTTTGGGAAGAATTCCTGGGAGAGAAGTGGAAAGAACCTGTTTAATTAACAGGCCAAGCACACCCCACACAGAAAAATGAACAATATCGGATGATAGCCCTCTTTCACCGCTCTGAGAAAGATGACAATTTCAGAAAGTCTCTCTTCAGGGTGGTTCCTCTGTTATCAGTCCCTCCGGTGCTGGGGCAGCTGCTGCAGCCACAGAGTGCAAACTCTCAGTGTTTCCCAGGTCCCAGTCCGGAGCAGGCTCGAGTAGGTCCAGAAAAGGGAAAGGAGAAACAGTCCAGGAAGAAATTTGGACTCCTTAGCTTAACTAACTAATGAGCAGAAGCAAGAGCAAAGTGAAAAGCCAAGCAAAAAGCAAACACCACACCATGTACAGCCCCGTCTGCGTGTCCCGCCAGCCGTGGGGGAGCGGCTGATAGCAAAACCAAAACAAAACATTCACTCTTCAGAGCCAGTCTTGAAGGCACAGAACAGAATATCCAGCATAAACAGAACACACAGATGGGGATACAAGCATTGTAACATCACCCTAGGACACCACGTCAATGTTTGTCCCTATTTCTTCACTGACCCTGAAGCTCTGACGAGTGTATGACAGGCCGTGGCACCCAATTCCTCACGGGTCTGTCCAGCTGTGGGTAATAGACCCATCTTGTCTGTGAAACATCCATCTGAGGTTATTTGTCTGAGAGCTGTGGTCCATCTCTAGAACCTCCTTGGCAGCACCATGGCTGGGGGGAGGAGGGGAAAAATGTAAGGGGATTCTGGCATTTATTCTCTTTTAACACATATTTGCACTCAGCTGTAGCCTGAACTTAGTAAGGAAAAGGATAGACCTTCTTTAGTCATGCAGTGTGGGATAAATGGTGTGGGAATAGGCACAAACCAAGCTGCAGGAGCAGCTTCTTCTTGGTCCTAACAGGACATTGTGTACAGGAAAGCACCACAATCTGAATGATTCACCTCTTAGGTAAAGCCACAGTGGTTCACCGTGTAAAACGACCTGGGGATGGAAATGACAAACGTCCCTGGGCTGGGGCAGAAGCCTGGGAGTCAAACGCTTGGAAAAAGAGACCAGGCAAAGGCAGCCCAAGGCTCGGGCACGTCCTTGGCCCCAGGCAAGAGGGAGCTTGTCCTGCCAGCCCGGGCAGGGACTCCAGGCAGAGGAGCTGGCCGGCGGCAGGGAGCAGCTCCTGCTGTCCCCGCGAGGGCAGGACTGGCCGGACGCAGGAGCAGTGGGCGCAGCGCGGACGGACAGCGGAGCCGCTCCTGAGCCGCCAAGGTGACCCCTCCTGATGCTGCAGCCACAGCGCAGTCACCTGTCCTGCAGGCTCTCTCTGGCTCCCTGAGCTCCAACCGCTGCAGGAGCCAACCTGACCATCAACTAGAGAAATTATAAGACATCAGAACTTGTTGGCTCATATGTATATATATATGTATGTTTGTAATTTTATATGTTTGTAACATTCATCTATCTGAAGAAAGGGTAACCTTAAGAAAGTGTACTTGTTTTACAACAGCACGGTTCCATAGAAATTGATTTCAGATTATTTTCTGAGGTTCCTATAGTAAATAGACACTTTGCTAAAACTTTTAGGGATGAGAATTGCTGGGCTGGTTTAAAATCGAATCCAAATTCTATTTCATTCTGTGCAATATTTCCATTACATCTGATTAATATCCAGGAATAAAAAACAAGATTTCTCTTTTCTTCTCATATTCTTTTTCTAGGAAACAAGACATTTGTATAATTTTGATTTTTATTTTAAAGGCAGTAATCCACTTGACTAGTTGATACCTTTGAACTTCTTTATCATTTGCAACTACCCATGGTTCTCAGGAACAGAAAGGTTAAAGGAAGGAAAGAGAGCAAATCTTTTAAAGCAATGACCTGAGACCTTATCTTACATCACTATGTAATCACTCAGTTAAACACACCATTACCTAAAATCATGTATATATGTACTTAGTATGCAGTATCCGCTGAATAAATCCTGTACATAAACAAGTTCTTGTCTACATTCATTTTTTTTGCTAGCTCCATGTTCTGTTCTTTCGCAGTAAAATCAGGAAGAGAAACACGGCTGTTCTTTGAAAAATTAATCCACTAAAATATTGACAACCCTGAAGTTTGATTTAGGAGAGTACAAACAATAATTTTAATTGTCACCAAAGAAAAACAAAATTGACACCTCATCTGTGGTAAACAGCAGACATTGTTACCAGTAGGTTTGCACAAACTACCGGTAGGATGTTGTCTAGCAGTGAATATGAAGATCTCATCAATGATGGGGATAAGAGACAGTGACCCTTGAGGATTCAAAGAATCATTTGATAACAGTAAAAAGAATTTATCTTGCTCATCTTAGTTACACTTAAAATGTATTTTATATGGACTAGATTTATACTGATTGAAAACTCATCACTTCTTGTATCTTGCTGAATAATTAATGCTGATTATTTTAGTCTCAGCCCACAGATTTAAAAGACAAACCCATTGCTACAGCTTGCAGTATGGAACCAGTATCACTTGATTTGTCACTGGAGTATCAGAAAGTGTTGTAAATGACATCGACTGCCATCGTGAGGCATTCCCAGGAGCTGTTCAACATTGCAAGTAAACACAGGTCTGCTTTGCAGTCTGTCAGCAAATTTGCTGAGAGCAAAACAAATCTCTGAAATTGCTATGGCTATAAAGCAGAAAATGTGCCAGTAGAGAGAAAGTGATTCCGTAAGAAATCATAAAAATGACAGTTAAGCAGAAGTGATGCAGAATTGTAAACACAAGTGGCCAGTATCATCATATCCTGTTTAGAAAGGCAGAAAAAGTCAGTACATTCCAAAGTTGATTGTTGTACTCATTCGTCTGGGGGTTGCTGAGGCAGCAGCAATGCAGTTCAATGTCCAAGATTTGTTATAGTTCAGAGCACGTTATAAAATCTCTTGATTGTCCATGTGCAGCATGATTTATTCTTTCAGCTAATATTTGTGCTCTTGGTAATAGGGTCGTGCAGCCATGGATTGTAAGAGACAGTTTGGATCACAGACTTTATGGTTTCCATCTAGGAAAAGTAATACTAGAAAAGCTTTAATATTCTTAACATTTTATTATTTTAAGCCATCTACACCAAGAATTTTACTCCGATTTTTGTCTTGGAGCAGCTCTTCTGGGCTGCTCCAAGATTTTATAGGAAGGCTTGTCAAATGTGTGATAAACAAGTATCTAGAATTTAGTTCTGTGGTCTCAGCACAGCCATCTAATAGTGTTTTAAGTGCAAAATGTCCATAAAGAGCCTACAGATACCACCCAAGACCTGCAGAAGGCATGTGTCCTTTTGGACAGGCAAATAAAAAATGGCATCGCCCCTTAAAATGCTCTCAAACACTCTTAGGCAGCTACATAAAGTTTCTGTAGTAGGACTGCATGTTCTTTGCAGCCCTTATTTCCCCCAGTAAAAATGAGCTGTGTTACAGCTGATATTTAATAATTTCAGGCTGTATTTTAGTTTCCCATGTAGCTGTGCCTGCACGGGAGCTGGGTGTCCAAACTGTCTGTAGAGCTGGTGGAGATCTCATCCTCGGTTCAGGCGCCTTCAAGAGGGCACCTTGATCAATTTCATCAACCCGTGGGACCTGTTGTGCCTCATTTGCTGCTCCAGAAGGAAAAGGGTCTCCCATACACACATGGGATGCAGGGCCTCGAGTACAGGGGATGAGCTGCTGAGGTGGAAGGTACACTCGTTTTCTTTAGATCTATATCTATATCTGTATCTCTGTATCTCTATCTATATCTACATATGAAAATCTAGCTCAGCTCGGCGGCATGAGGGGCTGCAGGAGATGTTGGCAGCTGCAGGCGGGCTCAGCTGGCACTTCTGCTCACAACTCCCAGGATAAACCCAGGAGGCTTTGTTAAGGAGGTCTCCATTGGTGGGAACACAGCTTCATGAAGGGCACTGACTTCAGGAGTCTGACTTTTGAAACAAATTAATCCCTTTGCTGAATCGCTGTGATATTTGGCAGCTATGAATGCTTACAGTGAAACTCACTGAAGGAGAGGGTCACACATGTATGTGACGTAGCAATAAAAACCAAAAAACCACACAAGTGGGATGCACTTTCTGGCTCTCCACTGTGAGCTGTCAGCACTTTTTGTCCCTACTCGTGTGGCTGCTAGAAGAATAGAAAGGAGAACTGCAAATTCAATTTTAAGACTGGTGTGAAATACAAAATAAGACTTACAGAGAGCAGAGGAAGGATTGTGATTTATAAGCATGTATCTCATTTTTATTGGAGAAAACAGAGACTGATTACAAAGGATATGCTGACCAGTTCAATGTTTTCTCTGTCATCTTTTCACAAAGCTTGCCGTTTCCAACCCACTGCAGTCAGCAAGAATCCCTTCACTGTCCTGAACTGAAGAAACTTTTTTATCATAATAGAAGGCACTTATGCATGGATATTTATTAAAGATGTGATAGCCAGTCTTGTCTTTTTTACATTTATTCTGGTTTTTCTATCATTCCTTTCAGTTAGCGACTTCAGAGCAGCAGCCTTCAGATGCCTTCAGCAATTGCTTGACACGGTTTCACACTATTTGATTCTGTCTGTATTTAACATCACCCTCTGGACAGTATTAACTGTACTTTGTGCTTTTCCTTACTTTATTTGTACAGTCTTACTTAAAAAAAAGTGAGAAAAAAAGACATGAAAACTTGTACAACTTGAAATAAAAGTCACAGAGTCATAGCCATTCACTGCATCAAATGGGTTAATATTTGTAATAAGTGTTTCTGTGTTTTTATTCTCAACTCTAAGTTTTTTGTTGATCCCTATATTGCTTCATCGCCTTCCCTGAAGTGCAACCTTCTCATGCAGGTCTAGGGAATTCCTCAATGTAAACACTCTTTTTCTCTTTGGAAAACCAACATTTTTTCTTACCTGCAAATCCCAGATCAAGTCAGGAGAGGATGTTTTTCCAGTATCCCTTAACTGCTTTATTAAACACTGCTCAGAGTATGTAAGGATCACCATCTAACACATGAAATGCAAGTTGGTCCCTTCAGGCTTTACTCATTTTGCGGCTCTTGAGGCTTACAGAGGGATTATCCACCAGTTCCTGAGGAAAACAGCTCTTGTCCACACCACTTGCCAGACCAAACAGCACTGTGGAAAATCATGTTCTCCTGTGTTATAAATGATCAAATCAGCAGCCAAATTTATTAAAAAATTGAACAAAGATTTATTAGATTAACAACAAAAATAGAATTTCAAAAAACCACCACAGCAAGGGCAGTGTCAACCCCAGAAGTTGGCGCTGGGTGAACCTGGATCTGACTGACAGAGTGCCAGGGTATTGTGGAGGAATGGTTACAGGGTAGAGGTCACTCTGACATACTTTTGTTAGCTGACCAAGGAAGGACTGGGAAAGTACCAAACCTAGCTAATCTGAGTTTCTGCACCTGCAACAACATTGTGTCCTTGAGTATGGCAGTAGTATGATAACAGTAATGAGGATGAGATGTGAGGAGTAGAAATGTAAGTTCTCAAGAATGAGGAAGAGCTGATATTGTAGTATAACCAATAGATTTTTTAGTTTACAGAATATGATATAGATCTAGCAAAAGAACTTCTGGGATTGCTTGCTTATGGAGTGGCGTAGGTTTAGAGATAATTATGGGTGGCGGTGCTAGATGATTGCAAAATTGTAAAAAAGTTGTTTAAAACGTAGCAGATAGTTGCTAATGCAGTAAAACAACATCAGGCTGAGCAAAAGGTTGCTCAGGCAGCCTCTGCTTGCCGCGGGATACCTCTCTCCCCCCCCCCCCGCTCCCTCCACGACCTTGCTTACCGTGAGAGATACCTATCCCCTCGCTCCCTCCATGCCGCTTGGCTTGCAGCGGGGGTAGGCGCAAGCGTTAATTGGACCCGAGAAACTGAAGGAGGCTATTCGGTCGGCCCGGGTGGGGCTGGACAGAGTAAAATCCCCAGGGGGTATTCCCTCATAAATGTGAATTAAACAAGGGAGAGAAGAGCCATTTAGGTTGTTTATTGACAGAGTTGCGAATGCTATTCAGACAGCTTAAAGGGACAGGCTAGGCCGTAGGCCACGCAGAATCAGGTGTCAGCTGCTCTTGCTACCTTGCAAGTGTCTGTAAATCGGCCTCAGAGAAAAGGACCATGACGACTCTGCTTTAGAATCGCTGGCTATATGAACTTCTGGTGCCGGCACTGCCAGTCCGACACACACAGAGTCACCCTACGTGTCTCGGGAGACGGGAAGCCGAGTGAGAGGGTCGCCCCACGTCAACACAAGTGGGTGCCCAGGATCCGAGCACCTTCCCAGCACAAGTGCCTCCTCCCTCTGCCCCACAGGGCTTGGACTTGGCAACCTCAATAGACTGTACTTTAATAGACTGCAAGTCACAGCGTATTCCCATGGGGATTAAGGACCCCGTTACAGCAGGTGGACAATCAATGGGGGCTTTATTGATTGGACGCTCGTCTACCAGCATGGTGGGACTTACTGTTCTTGTTGGCCTTATTGATGCTGATTGTACGGGAGAAATGCAGGTAATGGTACCAACGTTATTCCCACCGTTGTTCATTCTGGCTGGATCACGAATTACTCCCTTGCCTCAGTTAACTGGAGGAACTTTACCACTGGACAAGCAGACGTGGTGAGGGTAGTTTTGGCTCCACAGGAACAGTGGCTTTGTTAACTGTGGACTTAAAGCATCGTCCTAAAAAACATATTGACGTTCAGTATCGAGGCCACACCATCACTCTGATTGCACTCCTGAACACCGGCACAGATGTCAGCATCATAGGGACGCAGAAATGGCCACCTCAGTGGCCCACTTATGCAGCAGATGCAACAGTGGCAGGAGTAGGAGGACTCACTTGCATGGAAATCCCCTCTGCTGAAAATTCTTATAGAGGGAAAGACTGTCACCTGTGCAGTTTCTGTAATACCACTCCCTGAGGGTGTCCATGCCTTGCTGAGCCGCAACGTGTTGGCACAATTGGGACATCTTACCACAGATCTCCCTTTATAAAGACTGTCATTGCATGGACTTTCCTGATGGAAAACAGACGATCCGGTGTGGGTTGAGCAATGGCCTTTAAAAGGGGGAACAAAACTATTATAGATTTGTACTGATAAATGATGCTTGTGATTTCTGGTATTTTAGTGGCTAGTCAAAATATTTACAAATAGAGGTTTAAATAGAGGTTTATATAATTTATACTAACATCTGGTATTTTATAGGTGACTATAGAAAACATCTTCAGCAATTTTCATATGACATAAAAAAAAAAAGAGAGAGAGAGAGAAAGTTAAAAGACTATTTTGCAGATGAATACTATAAGGCCTATATGTGATCTCTGCATATGAGGCAACAGTCACAGATAACTCAATAACAAGTGGAATTGCAACAAATGAGCTTTTTACAAATGTGCCTTTCCATCAAAAGGTTAAAAAACAAACAAAAAACACTAAAGCAAAAATCACTGTTAGTCTGAGGCTTCTGAGCACACGTTTTTGCTTTGCACCAAGTAGTTTGCTGAGTGAAGCCTACCATTAAATGTACCAATTTAATTTAAAAATATTTCTTTCTTTATGAAACAAATACCATAATGCAACCGTCTGGTGCAGTTATACTACAAGGAAGGTGTCAATTTCATCAAATGACCCTATTCAATTGCCAGCAGGTTACTTATTAATATGTGGAGACCCTGCCTGGCCTGGTATCCCATCTATGATGTGAGGGGGTCCATGTACAATTGGACGGCTGTCTCTGCTTACACCAAACACCTCCATGATATTGAATATGAGCCGCCGCCATTATAGAAGTAAAAGAATGGCCCATGCATTTACTGCTGACTGTAAAGATGATGTAAAATTTTGGTCCCCAGGGGCCATAATTGCAGCATCCTTTCTAGCTCCAGGGGTGGCAGCCGCAGGTGCCCATGCCACCCTAAATAAGTTGGGATGCTGGCTTGCGAAGCAAACCAATGCTACTTCTATGGCACTTTCTAGCTTTTTGCTTGATGTTGATTCTATTTGCCATGCAATGCTTCAAAATAGAGCTGCCATTGATTTTCTTTTGCTTGCACAGGGCCATGGTTGTGAAGAATTTGAAGGCATGTGTTGTATGAACCTTTCTGACCATTCTCAGTCTATCCACTCCCAGCTCTCTGAGTTGCGGAGGTTGACTGGAAACTTACAGGTAGAATCAGGCCTTGGTATTTGATGGATGGCTCAAATCTTTAGGCCTGGGGTCCTGGCTACGCGCTATTGCTAAGGCTGGTATTATAGTAGGCATTATAGCTTTGTTAATAGTGTTAATTTTGCCTTGTTTTTGTATATCCTTGCAAAATATGGTGCAAAGGATGATATCTGCTGCATTTAATCAAACCTTGCTTGTGCAAAAAGAAAACAGGGGAATTGTAGAGGAATGGTTAAAGAGTAGAGGTCACTTTGACCTTCTCTCATTAGCGGAATGAGAGAAGGTCAAAGTGACCAAGACTGGGAAAGTACCGAACCCAGGTTATCTGAGTTCTTTGCACCTACAAAAACATTGTGTTCTTGAGCATAGCAGTAGTACGATAACAGTAATGAGGATGAGATGTGAGAAGCAGAAATGTAAGTTCTCAAGAATGAGGAAGAGCTGATATTGTACTAAAACAAATAGATTGTTTAGTTTACAGATTATGCATGAGCTTATTACATGTTGTGTATAAATGTTTGGTGCTTATCAATAAAGTCGGAGCTTGCTGATTCTTACATTAAGAGTCCCAAGACTTCCCTCACCATGACAGAGAAGTGTTCTGAAAGTTTTGTTCTGATCCTTATCACTCTTTCTTTTATTTTTTTTAAATAAACTTTTCTTTGTACCTTTTATACCTTTTAAAAGCTTTTAGCCTACATTGCCTTTCTCCTAATCCTATCTCACAGCAGGAAATAAGTAAGGATATTCTAATGAGTACACTGGAAATTAGTCAATACTAGACCCACCACAATAATTGCTTCATTCTCCAAGAAATCTCAAATTGGCAAACCAAAACCACTACAGAAACATTTCTGATGAACTGCACTAGAACAGAGGAAAATCAAGGCAGAGCTATGGTTTCTCAGAACTTGCTTGATCCTAATGAGCCCTGTGGTGCATTTGGAGCTGAGCCCTTGAACCTCAGGACCTGAGAGGAGATTGCACAAACCTTTCCAGGAGTCAAAGTCAGAGGAAACACCCAAAGGTTCTCAAGGCATGAATGGGTCCCACTGACGTCCATCCCCAACACAGGCTCCTCATGAACTCCTTGGAAGAGAGAATTGGAGGCCAGGATGGCACAAAGACTTCTCAGAGATTCAGTGTAGAAAGGAAAATACAAACTACCTTAAAAACCTTGAGTATCACAAAGTATTAATGAGCCCCAATGAGTGTCAGTACAAAGCTCTCAAGGGACTCCTTAAAGCAGATAATTGGGGCCATGATTGCACAAACCTCTCACAGAGTCTGTATCAAAAGGGAAACACCAAGTACCTTAAAATAAGTGAAGTACCTTGAAGCATTAATGAGCCCCACTGAATGTTGTTACTGAAAAAGACTCTCCAGGGACTAATTACAGCAGGTCATTGGAGGCCATGATTGCACAGACCTCTCAGAGACTCCAAGGCAAAAGCCAAACCCAAAGTCCTTTGAAATACCTGCAATCCTGGGAGCATTGAGGAGCCCCCAGGGCCATTCCTGAGCAAGGCTCCCCAGGGACTCCTTCCTGCAGATCCTTGAGACCACTGGGATGTGGGCTAGGGAGGATGCAGAGGGAAGGACAAGAGGCTGACAGTGCCCAGCCTGGCTGGGACTGTGCCAGGAGGCCCAGTGCCTCAGGACAAGGTGTCTCCTCCCAGCCCTTGGTGGCACAACCCTGCTGTGGCCCAGGGCACCAAGACTTGGCTTCTCTTTGTTCCCACCTGTCATCACTGCCTCCAGTTCTCTTCTCTGGCTTGGGCCTGGGGACACTTTCTCTGTTGTGTCCCTCAGTGGGACCCATTAAAAGTCCAAGAAACTTTGGAGTTGGATTCTGACTTGGAGTTCTGGAGAGGTTTCTGCAGTTTCCTCTCAGGGACTGATATTCAGGGCCTCAGCACAAAGCCCCAGAGGCTCATTAAAGTCCTTGTGCTGTGTCTGGGCTGCTGAGCTGGGCTGGGCTCCTGGCACAGAGGCAGCTCCTGGTAACCAAGAAGAGCTTCAAAAGCACATTTCTCTTGATGAGCAGCTCTTCTCCCAGCCCAGCAGGCTGGGGCACTGCCTGCAGCCACCCTGGGCACAGCACAGAGGCACAGAGAGCTTCAATCAGTCAGGGCTGGGAAGGTGCTGAGAAGTGCCTGAGGCACAATCACTGCCAGCCCTTGGCACAGGAACCTCTGGCTGCAGGACAATGCAGCTGCAGCTCCTGGAGCCATCTCCTAAAGCTGGAACATCCCAATGCCTGCAGACTTTGTGAGTACATTCTCTGATTCTCTATTGTGCAGAGCAGCCAGGGGTGCCCAGGGCTGTGCTGCAGAGCAGGGTCCTGCAGCCCAGGGTGCTGGGCTGGGGCAGGGACTCTGATGCCTGCCAGGGACAGCTCTCAGCCAGCTCTGGCATCTGCTTCCAGTGCAGGGGGACAAGATCTGGGTGGAAGGAGACAGCTGGTAAGGCTTGAAAGTGTTCTCCTTTTGTGCTGAGGATGCTGCATTGTTCAGGACTGTTCCCAGCAGGACATTTAACTGCAGAACATTTCCAAGTAGATTATACAAGGAGCACTGAAAGGCAGGGGCTGCATAAAAAGGGAAATCCTGCTTTTTTATTCTACTGCTCTGGGTTGCCTGGACGGGAATCTGCACATAGATATTCATATCTCAGCTCAGGCTGAGAAAAATGAAAGAAAATTCTCTCAGATGGTAATTAACCAGGCAGTGACAGAAATCAACATAGGGTTGCTCTTAGAGGCAGCATCAGTGTCATTTTCCAGCCTCCTCAGGGTTGCTCTGACATTGCCATCAGAGCCTGTAGAGCCGGAGCTGCCCCTGGGCAGTGCCTGAGCTGGGAGGGGTCTGCAGAGCAGAGCTGAGCCCCCAGGGCTGGGCTGAGCTCTGGCAGCACTGGCAGGACCCAGCCCTGGGCACTGGGAAGCAGATGCTGGCAGGGACAGCTCCAGGCAGCAGAGCCCTGGGCAGGCAGTGCGGGGAAAGTGCCACCAGGCTGTGCTGGGATATTTAAAGTCCTCTCCAAACCCAACTGTTCCATGATTACTTTTTTTACAGATCCCCATGTGCAGCCCCAGCAAATGTCCAACAGCAGCTCCATCAGCCACTTCCTCCTGCTGGCACTGGCAGACACGTGGCAACTGCAGCTCCTGCACTTCTGCCTCTTGCTGGGCATCTCCCTGGCTGCCCTCCTGGGCAATGGCCTCATCATCAGCGCCGTAGCCTGCAGCCACCACCTGCACACACCCATGTACTTTTTCCTGCTCAACCTGGCCCTCACTGACCTGGGCTCCATCTGCACCACTGTCCCCAAAGCCATGCACAATTCCCTCTGGGACACCAGGAACATCTCCTACAAAGGATGTGCTGCACAGCTCTTTTTGTTTGTTTTCTTCGGTACAACAGAGTATTTCCTCCTGACCATCATGTGCTATGACCGCTATATGTCCATCTGCAAACCCCTGCACTATGGGACCCTCCTGGGCAGCAGAGCTTGTGCCCACATGGCAGCAGCTGCCTGGGCCAGTGCCTTGCTCTATTCACTGCTGCACACGGCCAATACATTTTCCCTGCCCCTGTGCCATGGCAATGCCTTGTCTCAGTTCTTCTGTGAAATACCAGAGATCCTCAAGCTTTCCTGCTCCAAATCCTACCTCAGGGAACTTGGGCTTCTTACCATTAGTGCCTGTTTGGTATTTGGCGGTTTTGTGTTCATTGTTTTCTCCTATGTGCAGATCTTCAGGGCTGTGCTGAGGATCCCCTCTGAGCAGGGACGGCACAAAGCCTTTTCCACCTGCCTCCCTCACCTGGTTGTTGTTTCTGTGTTTGTCAGCACTGTAGTAGTTGCCTCTCTGAAGCCCCCCTCCATGTCCTCCCCATCCCTGGAGCTGGCCCTGTCAGTTCTGTACTCGGTGGTGCCTCCAGTCCTGAACCCCCTCATCTACAGCCTGAGGAACCAGGAGCTCAAGGCTGCAGTGTGGAGACTGATGACTGGATGCTTTCAGGAACATTAAACTTCTGGCAAATTTCTGCAAATCACTTGTAATAAAATCATCTTTGCTACTTGTTGTTGCTTTCATTGTAGTTTTTATTTCCATTGTTTTAATTCTCTCATATTGTCTATGAAGAACTTTCCTTTCACATGCCGTTTCTCATTTTGTTTCTCTCCACCTTCCCTGTGGCCACAGACTGTGTCAATGAGGGGCTACGCTCTCAGTGGCTTTAAGCGAACTAAAGGATCTCCCAGCAAAGTTTTCTGCAGAGATGCCCTTTTGTTGCCTTTTCTGGAGCTGCAGCAGCAATGTCTGTGAGCAGAGCTGGGGGCAGATCAGCACTGGCACAGCAGCAGTGCCCAGGAGCAGCAGCACTTGGTATTGCCAGTGCTGCTCCTGTGGCCCATCCCAGCTGCCTTGGTGGCCCTGATGCTGCTGCAGAGCCTGAGTGCTCTCGGGGCCGTGCACAGTCCTGGGGTGGCAGTGCCAGGGCTGCAGCAGGGACAGGCCATGGGCACTGCTGGGGCAGCACTGACGCCTCACGCCAGGCCCTGGGGGCTCCAGGCTCCTTGCCCAGGCTCTCTCAAGAACACGCCCAGGCCAATGCTGAGCACAGAAAATTCCCGTGAGCAGCCCCAGGGTGGCCATGGGCAGGCTGGGGGCAAACCGCAAGGCTGGTGCTCTGCAAGGGCCCTGAGGAGACAGGAAGGAGCAGCAGAGCAGGGGCTGATCCATGCCCAGCATGCTGGACAGCCCAGGGCAGCGTCCCAGAGCATCCTCATGGAGCTGCCAACAACATCCCTCCTCTGCAGCCCTGGCTTCTCCCCCAGCTCACACAGGTGCCCCATCCTTGCAGACACAGACATGGCAGCACTGGCTCAGGAGCCCCTGTTTGCACTGCACAGAGCAGGGGGGAGCACCCCCATGCTGTTGCTCTGGGGACATGAACCTGAGGGAGCACAAATGCCATCAGCCCCTGGGGCCAGCAAGGGCTAGGGAACACCAGGGAAACCACTCAGCTTTGTCCTGGTCTCTGCAGTCAGCCAGAAAGTTTGTTCCCATCAGCTGGGAGTTTCCTATGCCACTGCAGACGCTGTTGCTCAGAGCCAGGGCTGCCTGGCAGCCACCCCCAAACTGCCCTGAGCATTTTCTTTGGCTTCACCTTTGCTTTCTTCACTCTTCCCTGGTAGAAATTTCTTCCTATTTCCCACCCCTGTTCCCTCCCCTGCTAACAGCCCATCCCTGTTTGCCCTTTCTTCTCTGGCCCCACTCCCCATTGCAGTTCCTGACTTGGCACCATGGGAATGTCCCTTGGGCAGCTGGATCATCCTACAAGTGCTGCAGGAATTGTCTGCAGGCTCCTGCAGTGCCTGGTGCTGCTCCATTTCCACAGGCACCACAGGCCAGAGGGGCACATCTGGGCTGCTGTGTCTGCCTGATGGTCTCCCTGTTCTGGGCAATGAGGAGGAGCTGCAGAAGCTCTGCAGGACTGACAGGATGGGCTTTGGGGCTGGCAGGAGAAGCTGAGGGATCTGGGCTGCTGGAGCTTCTGAAGAGGAGGCCAAGGGCTCCTCCTGCAACTCCTCCAAGGGTGGTTTCAGAGAATCCCAGAATCAGCAAGGCTGGAAAAGACCTTGGAGATCATCAAGTCCAAGCTGTGCCCTGACACTGCCTTGTCTCCCCTGAGCCTGCTCTTCTCCAGGATAAAGAGCTCCATCTCCCTCATTTGGTCCTCTTGTACTCCAGGCCCCTCCCCAGCCTTGTTACCCTTCTCTAGACACGCTCCAGCCCCTTCATGTCCTTCCTAAATTGGGGCCCCAGAACTGGACACAGCACTCGAGGTGCTGCCCAAGCAGTGCTGAGCACAGGGGAAGAATCACTGCCCTGCTCCTGCCGGCCACACCATTCCTGAGCCAGGCCAGGAGCCATTGGCCTTCTTTGGCCACCTAGGCACACTGCTGGCCCATGTCCAGCCTGCTGTCCATCAGTCCCTGCAGGTCCCTTTCTGCCTCGCTGCTCTCCTGCCCCACTGTCCCCAGCCTGTAGTGCTGCAGTTGTTCTGGCCCATGTGCAGGACCTAGAGCACTTGGACTTCTTAAACCTGACCTTGTTGGATTTGGTCCCTGGATCCAGCCTGTCCAGAGCCCTGTGCAGAGCCCTCCTACCCTCCAGCAGATCTACACTTGCACCCAGCATGGTGTCACCATGGTTCCATGAGGCCCCAGAGTGTCCCAATAGTCTCCATGATTCCACGAGGCCTCCCAGTGTCACAATGTCCATTTGGTTCCATGGCACCCCTTGGTGTCACAAAGTCCCATGGATCCTTGGGCCCCACATTGTCACAATAGAGCATGGTCCCCCAAGGCCCTGTAGGATCACAATGGACTCCTTGCTTCCATTCAGCCCCACAGTGTCAAAATGGCCCTTTGGCTCTCTGCTGCCATGTCATACACAGTGTCACCATGGTTGTCTTAGTGCCACCAGGCCCTGCAGTGTCACAATGGCCCCTTGCTTTCCCAGGGTCCTGCAATGTTACAATCATCAGAGAATCAATCAGGCTGGAAAAGACCTTGGAGAGCATCAAGTCCAACCTGGAACCCAACACCACCTTGTCACCCAGGCCATGGCACTGAGTGCCACATCCAGTCTTTCCTTAAACACTTCCAGGGATGGTGACTCACCCACCTCCCTGGGCTACCAGTTCCTGTGACCTAACACTGTGCTGCCCAACAGAGCTGAGCACAGGGGAAGAATCACTGCCCTGCTCCTGATGGCCACACCACTCCTGATCCATAGGAGTGTCAGGGGTTGGATGAGGGAAATGGTGGGGAGGGGGTGGGGAAAAATTGTTATTGATTGCTAGCCATGGAGGGACTTAATCTTCATATTTATTCAGTCTGCATTAGAAGGTGCTGGGGGTCAATATCAACAGGTCATTGCTGATACCAATCTATAAATAGGAATATAAAACAGGAAATAACAGTTCACTCTGCATTGTTTCCAATAAAATATCTTCACTTTGAATTCACTTCTGAAGTCGGTCTAATTAACCACAGAAGAATTGAAAATTTAAATTATTCCCAGGGGTTTTTCTTGTTCAGGTATTTTGAAAAAATATTTTGTGCTTTTCTAACTGAATTCCTGAACTTAAGATCTCAAGAAAGAAGAGGCATCTGTAGGATTAAAATTCATCAGCAGCCTCCAAGTGGCTGAGGATCCATCCCCATCAGAGCAGCAATGAACATAAATGGGCACAGCTCTGTGGCTGCCCCAGCTTTGTGATGGGCCCTGGGCCTGGAGCAGGAGCAGCTCTGGAGGGCCCCAAGGCCGGGGCACTTGTGCTGCCCTGGGCAGATGGGATGGCAGCAGGGGCTGCAGAGCTCTCAGCACCTCAGCCAGAGGAGAGCAGAGCACCCAGGGAGCCTCCTTGTGCCTTGGCCAAGCCCCTTCCCCCATGGCTGGGGCTGAGTCCTGTGGCAGCTGCAGCTGCTGCTGTGCCCTTGCCAGGGGCTGAGGCCGTGGGGCCAGTGCCCAGAGCAGCCTGGCCTGAGCAGAGCTGTGGGGCCAGAGCTGGCTGGGCTGGGCTGGCCAGAGGCCCTTGGTGCTGCCCAGAGCTCAGGGCAGCTGGGAGAGCTTGCAGGGAGCTGGGCTGGGCTCAGAGAGCCTGGCACAGAAAGCATCAGTGTCCATCTCAGCCTGGCTGAGCGTGCAGGGTCAGGACTCAGGCCAGGCCTTGTGGGGCAGGGCCAGCGCCTGTGCCAGGCATTGAAAACAGGCAAGTGCCCCAGAGAGGAGGCTGCTCTGTGCCCTTGGGGGCAGAGACAGAGCAGGGAGGGGGCCCAGGACATTTGTCAGTGCCAGCCTCTGTCCCCAGCCCCTGGCAGCCCTGGCTGCTGAGCCCAGCTTTGCCCTGGGCTGAGTTTGGCCGTGGCCCAGCTCCATCCTCCTGCGGGGCTCAGGGCCTGTTCCCGGCCATGGCCAGCCCTGGCTGCCTCTCTGCTGGCCCAGAGGCCGGCAGAGCCCGGGGCAGGGCTGTCTGTGCAGGCCCACAGGTGCCACGGGCTCTGCAGGAGCTGGCAGAGGCTGCCCAGCAGGGAGGCCATGGGGCACAGAGCCCCAAGGCTGCTGTGGGCACCATGGCACAGGGGCCCTTCCCAGCCGCAATGCTCCTGGCCTGGGCTGGGCCTGCACAGGGGCTGTGCCACCATGGCTGGGCCAGCACAGGGCCACAAAGGGGCCACGCAGCCGCTGCCAGGGCTGACAGCAAGGTCAGGCACAGACAGGGAATTGCTGAGCATGGCCTGTGCTGGGCAGGGCTGAGTGTGCAAAAGGCAGAGCTCAGCTGCCCTTGGGGGCTGCAGGAACAGTCCAGAGCCCAAAGAGCCCCCATGGCTGTGCTGGAGACCAAGGCTGGAGCAGGGAAATGCAAGGCTGCTGCGGGATGGGGAGGACATTGAATTCCAGCACACACCTCAGTTCTCTGATGATCCTGGCACCATGCTGTTGGTGCTGCTCTGCTCCTGTTTCAGACTGGAGCAGAGCAGATGTTGATGGGACAGGAGCTCTGCAGGGCTTTCAGGGACCTGCAGCTTGCAAGGTGCTCTGCTCTCCCTCAGGTGCTCTCAGAGAGGTCCAATCCCAGCTGGGCACCTCAGGGCACAAGTGGCACTGCCTGTTCATGGGCACACAGCTGATGTCTGCCTGGAAAAGGGCACAGGTGTCAATACCTGTTAGTTTCATAATATACAAGCAAATCTTAGTTGTCTGGGTTACTTGAGCTCTTTTAAGAAATGGCAATGTTTTCCCACCAGGCACAGGGATTTCCTGGAATTGTACTGATGGCAGGTGAAGAAATCCTAATCTTCCCGTCTACTTTTGTCACCAATATTCTGTCTGTTATTTCATCTCCCTTTTTCATCAGCTGTTTCCAGCTCTCCTGTTTAAATGGCCATGTGTAAGGACATGTCTTCACTCAACCAGCTGGATTTATGCGCTTCCCATTGCTCCCAGATTTTCTCCTCCAGATGCTCTCCGGTCATTCAAGTGCCTCTCAACTGACTGGCTTCATGCTTTGTGCTGCAGTAAGTTGACCAGTCTTTCTGAAGTTTATATATATATCATATTATTTAACACAATTATCTTAATTGTGTTTATATCTAGAATTACCTTTTCTTATGTCTTTGCCTAAAATTGTTCCTGTACTGAAATCCCTGGGAGATGGGGGACATGTCTGATGCTGCTGGGACATCCCAGAGAACTGAGGGAAGAGCTGTTATGGTACTTAAACTGTTCAAATGTTCAACTTGTGTTTGTTGGCAAGAAACCTTTCTGTGCCTCTGAGCATCACCAGTCCCTGAGCCCAAAGAACACAAACCTGATGAGTTGTGGTTCCCACTCAGGGGCTGCACTTGGACCTTGGCCCTGCACAGGAGAGCTCTTCAACCCCTTTCTCTCTTTTCCTCCCTCTGGGCATGGAGGGAGCTCCTGACTTCAGCGTGTGACTCGCTGAAGTGCAAAGAGCAAATCTGGGCAGAATCAGGGCAGGGAGGGTTTGGGGAGGACCTTGGGATCTGTGCTGGGCACAGAAGGTGTTTTCCATTGCCCTGAGGCTGTCTGCTCTGGAAAGTGGATTTTATATCCAGCAGAGGGATGACTTCTGCATTTGATGGAGCTGTGCCTCCCCTTGGCTTTGTTGGCTGACAAGAAATGAACATCCCTCTGTGTCTCGGGCAGCTCCTTCTACAAGGAAAGCAGGTGGGAGTTGGAGCCAAGGAGCTGAAACCTGCAGGTGCAGCCTGGGCGGGAGGCAGCTCAGATTTGCACAAAGGCTGCTCTGAATGCCAGGGCTTGGATGGGGGAAATGGTGGGGAGGGGGTAAGGACAGAGTCTGACTGATTGTCAGCCATGAAGGGTCTTGATTTTCATATCCATTCAAACAGCATGAGGAGATACTTGGATTCAGTGTCAATTGGAGATTGCACATATCAATTTATGAACAGGGAAAAAAACCTAAACAGGACCTAAAAATAGAGTGTATTCACTTTGAATACAGTTCTGAAATCTGTAGAATTAACCACAGAAGATTTGAAAATTAAAATCAAAATATTCCCAGAGGCTTGGCTTGTTAAGGTGTTCTGAATATGAATGAGCCCTGGGACACTGAATTCCTGCACTAAAGAGCTGAAGGCTGAACAAGCCTCTGCAGCAGTGAAATGCAGCAGTAGCCTCCAAGTTGCTGAGGATGTCAGCAGCCCCCACTGAGGCCATCCCTGCCCAGAGGCCATGGGGGAATGGATAGACAAGGAGAGCGTCCCTGGGGCTAGGGCAGCACAACTCAGAGGCACCAGCAGCTCCACCTGGGATATGTAGTGTGGAATGGGGCTGTGCCAAGCAGGACAGACACACCCTGACCCCCATCCCCCCAAAAATTCTCTCAATTAGATATTTAAAATGAATTACAACTGTTTGTGTACTCTGAGTTGGACACACTGGAGAAATACCAACTAGAGATTCTCAGGAGCTCAAAACAACAAAGCAGCCTTTGCTGGCAATTTTATAAAATTAGAGTAACTTGGCAAAAGGTTTACTATGACATTCAATCAACAAAAAACACTTCTCAAAGCATTAACTTGGCCCATTCAACTTCATAAACTCTAAGCCTGTTCAATTTAAAATCAGTCAAAATTTTCAAAAAGAGGGAATTAAAAAGAGACAAAGACAAGATACAGAGAAGCACACACACAGCTACCAACTCCTGGATTCCAGCGGTGTTCAGATAGAAATTCCAAGAGGAGGTAGGCTCAAGATGTGTGCTTGCCTCATGGTCAGCCTTCAATACCCCTTGGTCTTCCTGGGCCCTTTCCCCAGGTGGGACTTGGGATCATTTGGTCACTCAGGAGCTGGGCTGGGGGCTTCAGAGGTGGCTGTGGAGCATTGCCTGTGCTGTGCCAGGGACTGGCAGGCACTGCTGGGCTGGGATAGAGGCTCTGGGGGGGATTGGGGTTCCAGGGCAGGGCAGTGCTGGGGTTCCAAGGCAGGGCAAGGCTGGACCTGCCCCTTCCTCCCCCAGACATGGAATGTTTCCAGCCAACAATCTCCTCCAGTTTGTCACAACAGGGAATGTTGGAGGTGAAATCCCATTTCTGGCCATAGGTGCCTAGAGGAGAAGGACAGTTCTTTTCCATAGGAAGGAAGTACAGAGCCCCAGGAACTGGAAGACAGGTGAGACCCTCAGTAGGCCAAGGCCAGCCAGACTTGTCAGAATTGGCAGATGATTCTGGCAGCACCCTTTGGATTCAAGGAATTTTGGAGGTGGAACTCCAATCTCAGCCATGGGCATCTGGAGAAACAGGACAGTTCTTTACCATAGGAAGAAAATCATGGAGCCTTCCCCAGTGTTTTGGGGACAGATGGGAGGTGACCCTTGTGAAACCACTGCTAGACAGACTTGTCTGGGCAATATTCCTATGGGAGCGATCCCTGCAGATAAGGAAATTTGGCTTTGAAATCCCAATTCTGGCCATGGATGCTTGGAGGAGGGGGACGGATCTTTTCCATAGGAAAGAAATCACGGAGCCCCAGTATTTTAGCAGCAGATGAGGAGAGACGCTCAACGGGCCAAGGTCAGGTGGAACAGTCAGGCAGTCAACAGGAGGCCAAACCTGCCAGACCTGTTCTGTGGCCCCTTGGTTTTATGAGGCCCGGCAGTATCACCATGGTCCCCTTGGTTCCATGGGGCACCACAGTGTCCCAATGGTGCTTTGATTCCATGGGGTCCAGAAGTGTAACCATGGTCCCTTGGTTCAATGGGGTCCCAGAGTGTCACAATGGCTCCTATGTTTCATAAGGCCCCGCAGTGTCACAATGGTCCAAAATATTCCAAAAAGCCTTGCAGTGTCACTATGGACCTTTGGAGCCTGGGGGTTTGTGGCACCACGATGGCCTCTTTTGGCTCCTCAGTGTCACAATGGTCCACTGATGACAAGAGGCCCCTCTGTGTCACCCTGGAGCTTTGGTTCCATGCAATCCTGCAGCGTCACAATGAACCCATGGTTCAGTGGGGATCCACAAAGTCAGCATGGCCCCTAGGTTCCATGAAGCCCTGCAGTGTCACAATGGTCTCATTTGATTGCCCACTTTCACAATGGACCACTGATGACACGAGGCCCTGCAATGTCACAATGGACCTTTGGTTCCGTGCAGCCCTGCAGTGTCACAAAGGCCTCTTGGTTTCATGAGGCCCCACAATAACACAATGGTCCTCTTGGTTCTGTGGGGACCCCCAGGGTCACAATGGTCTCACTGGTGCCATGAGCTCTCACAGCATCACAATGCTTTGTTTATTCCATGGTACTTCACAGTATCTCAGTGGTCTCCATAATTCCATGAGTCCCCTCAGGGTCGCAATGGTCTCCTTGGTGCCATGGTGCCCTTCAGTGTAACAACGACCTCTTGGTTCCATGAAGCTGCGAAGTGTCTTAATGGTCTCTCCATGTTCCTTGCAATGTCACAATGGATCTTTGGCTCTATGGGGCCTCAGAGTGTCACAATGGTCACTACATTCCATGAGGCCCAGCAATGTCACAGTGCTCTCCATGATTCCATAAGGCCCCACAGTGTCACCATGGTTCCTTGGTCTCACAGGGCCCCACAGTGTCACAAGGCTCCCTTGGTTCCATGGCCCTGTGCTGCTGCATTCCCCCCTCCCCTTCTCAGGCCGCCCTGCCAGCTCAGAAATGCTCCTTGGGCCTCGGCCTTGGCCAACAGCCCCTGGGCTCAGCTCCTCTGCAGCTCATCACAAACACTGTCTGCTCCAGGCACTGCTGCTGCCCAAACACCTCCTGCTTCCTTTAGGAGCAGCCCTGGGAACTGTTTCTGTTCCCTCCGTGGCACCACATCCCTGTTCTCACACTGCCAAAGAAAGCTGCTGATGCCAAGTGTGGCCAGGATGAGCCATTGCTGGGACTGAAGCCCCTCTCGTGGGGCCCTGCAAACAGCGCTCCAAAAGGAGCCCTTGGAGCTCTCCTGGGCCAGCGACTCCCTCTGAGTGGGGCCTCTCCCAGCCGGGAACTCTCCCGTTTGCTGCACTCGGGGATCCCAAACAACCACAGAGCCTGGGCCGATCCTCCCACTCCTCCAGGCTCAACCCTTCACCCTCTGGGGAGATGCCAAAGCATCAGCAGTGAGCATTCCCTGCCCTCAGGGGAATTTCTCACGGGTGCCTTGCACTGACTCTTTGTGTCTGTGTGCACACAGGAGTGCCTGTGCTGGGGAAATGTGGCAGAAATGCTGCCCTCTGAGGGGTTTGAGTGCCTTGGGTAGCTGAGTCAGTCAGGCCTGTAAGTGAGGTTAAATCACAAGGTCTAAGTGAAGTTAAATACTGTTAAGAGCTGTTCTTTTGCTAAGTTGTTTAATATATGTTATAAACGGAATTTTAATATATGTTATATATGGAGTTAAATACTGTTAAATGTTATCCCTCTGTTAAATTGCAATGTCATAGATTTTAAGTTAGGTTAAATACTGTTAAGTGCCGTTCTTTTGCTAAATTGTGAAGTTTAAGGTATCAGTCAAAGTCAAGTCCTATTAAGTTTGAGCTCTGTTAACCTTTTGGTCTGTATTCCTTTTATCCTTGCCCTCACAGTCCTTTTGTCACGCACACACACAGGGACAGTTCTCAGTTCATTTCTGCTTTGATTGCCTGGATTTTGTTTGGTTTTGTTGGTGCTTTGTTTCCTTGCTGTGCCTGAAGTGTCCAGCCAGGAGCAGAGTGACTCTTGCCAAGGAACTTTGTGCTGCTGTCCCTTAATATTAAATCTGGTTTTTGCTGATCCCTTGCTGGGGATTTTTTCAGCGCTCTCAAGCCCTTTTTCGTAACAGGGTGAAGGAGCCTTGGCCCAGGCTCTGGCCCTGGGGGACACAGGGACACTGCCGGGGGGTCCCTGTCCCCCTGTCCCACCCCCAGGGCCCCGGCACCCCATCCCCGTGTCAGGCTCTGGGGTCGATCTCGTGGAACATCCTCTGGGGGAGGCTGCGGTGCTGGGGGCGGGGAGACCCAGGGGGACAGGGGACCCCGCTGTGCACGAGCAGGGTTGGACTGCTCTGGGGGGAACTGTGAGGGGGAACAGGGCAGAGTGACCTCCCCAATGACCTCACACAGCCCCTGCGATGTCACAGTGCCCCCTGTGATGTCACACAGCCCTCCTGTGATGTCACAACCAACTCTGGGATGTCACACAGCCCTCTGTGATGTCACAGAGCCAACTCTGGGATGTCACCCTAGAATGTCATACAGCTGCACTGTGACATCACAGAAGACTCTGTGATGTCACAAAGTCACCCTGTGATGTCACTGTCTGTTCCATGACCTCACAGCCTGCTCTATGATGTTACACAGCCACCCAGTGATGTCACAACCCACTCTCCGATGTCACAGAGCCACCCTTTGTGATGGCAGGATCTGCCTTATCACCTCACATCCTACTCTATGATGTCACAGACAGCTCTGTGATGTCACAATCCCCCAGTGATGTCACCAAACCCTCTCTTTGATGTCATACTGCCACTCTGTAATGTCACAGCACAAACTTTGACATCACAGCCTGCTCTATGAGGCCACACAGCCATGCCATGATGTCACAGCCTACTCTGTGGTGTCACAGAATCTCCTCTATGATGCTCTACCTGCTCAGTGACATCTCACAACAAACTCTGTGATGTCATAGACCAATCTGTCACCTCACACAACCCATTCTGTGCTTTCACACAGCCCCTTTCTGACATCACGGCTGCTCTGTGCCTCTCTGACACAGCCACAGAGGTGCTGCTGTGACACAGCCCCCTCTGGGACATCTCACAGCCTCTGCCAGTGCTGAGCCTCTGTGAGCTAAGGTTCAATTCCACCTGTCCAATCTTTTATACATAAACCTTTAAGAAATTGAAACCAGCCACTCCCAGTCTCCTCTCTTAGAAAGAATTTTAGAATTCTAGGGGCCCTGCAGAGATTTGAGGATCCATGGTGGCTGTTGGGTGTCATTTCTCCACCTCTTGTCTCAGCAGGAGTTTCTCCAATAAAGAAATAAAACTGTTGCCTGAAGCTCCCACTCTGCCCATGACAGGAACCCCTGTGAGTGTCCGGGACATCCCGGCTCTTGGGCAGCCTGGGGACTCCTGGGATGTCACCATGGAGCCCCCGTGAGTGGCTGTGACAGATCGATGGCTTTGCAGCCCAAGGTCCCCTGGGATGTCACCATGGAATGGCTGTGACTGCCTGTGACCACATGGCTCTTTACCGTCCCCAGAAAGCCCTGGGCGGTCTCCATGGAGACCCTGCCTCTGCCTGTGACATTCCAGTGCTTGAACAGCCTGGAGACTCTTGGAAAGTCCCCATGGAACCCCTCTGAGGACCTGTGACAAATCTGAGCCTTAGCAGGGGACAATCATCAACCCCCTCTTGCTGTGGTCAGTTTCCATGGTAACCATCACCAGTCCCTTGTTGCTATGGTCAGTTTCCATGGCAACCATCACCAGACCCCTGTTGCTATGCTCAGGCCCTTGGCAACTCCATGGAGACCCCATGCCAGAGGTGGTTGCCATGGACACCAGCTCAGGCCTGCAGACAGAGCCCATTCCCATAGCAACCATTGGCAGTCCCATCCCCAGGCTCATGGGATCCCAGAACCGCAGAATTGGCTGAGCTGGGAGGGACCCATCAGTGTTGCCCGACAGAGAGACACGAAACAACTAGGTTGTTTAGTGCGGTGCTTTATTGAGGGCCCTGGGGTCTGAGGACTAGCGTCCCAAGTCAGAGCCCGCCGTTCCCCTTTTTCGTCAGGTTTTTATATCCTTTTACAAAGTGGTGTAGATACAGAAGTACACAATGCAGTTACATAAACCTTGTAGATATTATTTCTAAAAGTCATAAATTCTATACGCTTGTCTACTCAAAACTATAGGTTACCCCCCTTTAATCCCCCTTGCTTGTCTTCCCACCACCAGGACCCTTTATCATTGATTATACTTTAACCTTTATCATTTATTATTTCACTGTGTTCTGCATGCTCTACTAGATCCTTTAATTATTAGTTTGTGGTTCTTAGTATATTCCCAGGCCTGTTTCCCAGGGCCTGCTTGTGAACTGCTGCTTTCTAAGCCTTAGCATAACTACTGCTATTGCTATATCTACATTAGTTCTTTTCTTGTTATTTCGGTATCATCAGGATCCTTGAGTCCAACTGCTGGCCCTGCACAGGACACCCCAACAATGCCAGCCTGGGCCTGGCAGCGCTGTCCAAACGCTGCTGGAGCTCAGAGAGCCCTGGAGCTGGGACCCTTCCCTGGGGAGCCTGGGCAGGGCCCCAGCAGCCTCTGGGGAAAAACCTTTTCCTGAGATCCAACCTAAGCCTGCCCCGAGTCAGCTGCAGCCGTTCCCTCCATTCCTGTCCCTGGGCACCAGAGTGAAGAGGTTCCCACAGCCCCAGCCAGGGACCTGCTCCCAAGGCTGTTGCCATGGCCACCAGGGCTGGGACCAGCTGGGATGCTCGGTTTCCTGCTCCTGCTAAAATTGCAATGCCCTTGCTGCCCTCCCCCCTCCCATGGAAAGGACAAAAGGCAACGATCCCGGGCTGGGATAAGAACAATTTATTGGGAACAGAAATGAAATAAGCAACAAACAGGAACAGAAACAATACCGATAACAGAAGGGTAAGTAAAACTATTTACAGGAAAAACAACATCAACAGCTGGTTCTTCCTGGCCACGCATTTTCCCTGCCTGGTAAGGTCACCCTTCTCCTCAGGGAGAGAGAGAGAGAGTCCCTCCTCGTCCCTTGCAATGACCTGAGGTGGGAGTGAATGTAATGTCACGGCCATGGCCAGACCCTCATGTTCTTCAATCCCACACCATGTCATTGGCAGGGGCAGGAAAAGGGACAGGTGTTTTCCCAGCATGGATAACAGGCAACATGGATCATCAGGGCTCTTCCCAACAGGGGACCTCCAATGGAGGATGAAGCTGGAGAAAGGAACAAAGCTCTTCTTGCAGTTGGGGCAGACGCAGGGTTTCCCTTACCGGTGCCTCCGTTGGTGTCTGGTCAAGTTGGAGCTCCAGGCAAAGCTCTTCTCACACTGGGGACGCTCATAGGGCCTCTCCCCAGTGTGGATGCTCCGGTGGGTGACGAGGTGGAAGTTGTGTTTGAAGCCCTTCCCACACTCAGGACAGCGGAAGGGCCTCTCATCTGTGTGGATCCGCTCATGCAGGAGGAGATTGGAGCTGGTCTGAAACCTCTTCCCACACTGGGGACACTCGTAGGGCCTCTCCCCAGTGTGGATGCGCTGGTGCCTGATGAGGTTGGAGTTGCACTTGAAGCCCTTCCTGCAGTCGGGGCAGAGGAAAAGCCTCTCCTCTGAGTGAATCCGCTGGTGCTGGAGGAGATGGGACCAGGTCCGAAACCTCTTCTGGCACTCAGGACACTCGTAGGGCCTCTCCCCAGTGTGGATGCGTTGGTGGGTGATGAGGTTGGAGCTGCAGCTGAAGCCCTTCCCACACTCCCCAGACTCATAGGCCCATTCCCCGGTGTGGATCATCTGGTGGCTGATCAGGTGGGAGCTCTTGCTGAAGCTCTTCCCACACTCCACGCACTTGTAGGGCTTCTCTTCTATGAGGTTCTTCTGTGAGACTTTGGCCTCCCTGGTCTCCATCCTCAGCTGCTTGTCTGGGGGAGGGAGGACAAAGAGAGGATGGGATTTGCCTCCATGCCAGAGGGAAGGGGAAGGAAATCTCCCCAGTGCATCCCCAACAGAACAGTGGTGGCAGCAGGGTTGTCCTGCAGCTGGGGGCTGTGCTGGGCTGGGAGATGGAGGAGAAGAGAGGGGAAAATGGGGAACTGACTTCCTCCTCACCTGCCTCGGTGTCCTGGGGCTTCTTCCTCTTCCTCGCAGCCTCCCCCTCCATCACGTCAAGGTTAGGAAATGGGAAATCCTGGTTTGAGGATAAAATACAATGGATAAGCGCATTAAGTTAGGGGGTTCCTCCTGCCCAAGTCCATCTTTAGTGTTGTGGCACATCCACAACGAGCTTCTGTGGGCAACCTGCACTCCCAGAGCCCAGAGCACACTTGCTTAACCTGCTGATGGACAAGGCCAGAGATGAATCTTTGTGCAGAGCTCCAAACTCAGTATACTGCAACATATAGAGGACAGGGACAGAGACACAATGGGGCTGAGGACACAGGGTTTTATACAGGGGGGAAAGGGGCGGATCTGAGAGTCAAGGGCCAATGGGAACTGAGCACAAGTGGTGCAGAGGAGGGGCAGCCAACTGGAGAACCAATGAGGTAACAGGGGTGGATCATTGCAGTAAACTGGGACCAATAGGGGACAAGAGAGGGGAGAACATTCTAGGAGGAGTACATATAAGGAAAAAACAGCATTGAACTGGGTGATACCAATGGAGCCTGCTGCATTACCATGAGCCTGGAAATGCTGATGGCTGAGACCATTGTACTCAGAGGGGTGTCTCTCTTTGACCCTGGTCACCTTTGCCCTGAGGTATTGCAGTTCCAGTGCTGGGCACCTGGACATCCACACTCTAGAACTCACTGGGAATCTGGTGCCCATAGAAACCTCCAAAACAATGAGATTCTGTCCACCAAAATTCAGCAAAAAAACTCAACCCTGGGTTTCCCATCTCTGGTCTCACCACTTTGGGCTCCTGGAGGACACCCCTGTCTGGGTAGCTGCGGGTCAAGTTTGTATTGGTGTTCCCTGTCTGGGCTGCTGGGGCTCCTGGCAATCCCACAGGTTCCCCTTCTCTGGGCTCACCACTTTGGCATCACAGGCATCCCAGCACTGTCTGGGGTCCCTGTTTCAGGGTCCTGGGAAATCCATGGTTTCCCCCTGTCCATGCTGCCAACATGTCCAGGTTTCTGGAGCACCCCCAGCTCTCGTACTGCCCGTTTCTGCTCCCCCATTGCCGGTTTCCCTGCCAGCCCTGCCGGTGCCGGGCGATCCCCACGTGGCTCTGGGCTGACAGTGCAGCCCCTGGGCCGGGCAGAGGCAGCCCCAGCGCGGGGGGACCCTGCATCCTCCGCTGCCTCGGCAGCTGCGCCCAGCCCCGGGCACAGAGCTCCGGCAGCCCCCGCCGCCCCCTGCCCACGGAGCCCCGGGGACCCCCGCAGCCGGGGCTGGCTCCGAGCGAGGCAGCCCCCGAGCCCGGCTGCGTGGCCAGGGGGGCACGGCGAGCCCGGGGCCTCTGTGCCAGCGCTTCCCCCGCTCTCGCTCAGCCTTTGCCCGGCCCGGCCCCCCGAGCCCCGGCAGGCCCCGCACGGCCGGGCCGGGCCGCTCCCCTCGGAGCCCGCTGCGGAAACGGCTGGGCCGGCCCGGCCACACGGACCCGCCTGCGCCGGGGGCCCACGGACTGCCGAGCGCTGCCCGGGCCGCCCGGGCCTCGGCCCCGAGCACAGAGCTCTGCCCGGGGCTCCCGGCCCGAGGGGCGGCTCCGGGCCCGCCCGGCCGCTCCCGGCTCCCACAGCCCGCCCTGGGCCGCCAACAAAACATCCAACAACAAATCCACAAACCAACCACTGCCACCCTGTCCTGCTGCGCCTTCCCAGGCACCCCAAGCCCGCGGCAATGCCCCCAGTGCCCCGGGACAAAAAGCTGCTCCGGCCGAGCCCCTTGGAGCCCCCACCTGCGGCCCGGCCCTGGCACTCCGATCCCGGCAGCTGCCCCGCTCTCGCAGCTGCGGCTCTGGAGCAGGGAGGCTCTGAAACTGAAACTTTGTTCCTTTTGCCTGGCTGCAGAGACCCCCAGGTCGTTTTCTGCGCACAGTCCCAGCCCCCAGCGCTTGCTGAAGGCGCTCCCTGCAAATGTCCCGCTGCCAGGGCCCTGTCCTTGCTGTCACCTGCTGGGGCTGGCCATGGACAGAGCTCCTGGACTTGCATTTCCAGCTGCTGTGCAGCCAAAGCTGAGGGATCTGCAGCTGCCTGAATGCAACAACTGGAACAGGAGCCTCTCTCCAGGGGGAAAATCTCCCCTCCTGTGCCATGGCAGTGCTGCCATTCTCTGCTGCTGCTGCTGCTGCTGGGCACTCGGGGCTCTGGCTGAGCAGCAAAGGTGACCCTGAACCAGGAGCTTTCCTTGCCTGCAGCAAAGCCTCGGAACACAAAGCCCTTCCCCGCGCTGTGCCCTGTGCCAGGAGGGATTGTGCCAGCAGAGCTGACCCAAAATTCCTTCTCCCAGGCAGCTTTAGGACACGCAACAGGGAGAAGCCAGAGCCCACTCTCAGTTTTGCACAGCCCTCCAGAAGAATCCTGAGTGTGAAGCAGCCTGGGAACAGGGTTTAGTGTCAGGGGAGGGGAACTCAGAGCCCTTTTCTGCCCTGTGGGCTGAGGCTCTGCATTTCCAATGGCCCTGCAGCTCCCAAAGGGGCCTTTTTGGCTCAGCTGAGAATAGTTCTGCTGAGAGCCTAAACCTCCTTCTCCTGCAAATGGACCCAATGAATCCTCATTTTTTGCAGCCCCAGGTCTTTTGTGTGTGTAGGTGTGACAAGAAAAGGATGGAACAGCTCTGCTGGGGGAGTTCTCTTTTTCTTCTTTTGGTTTGTTTTCTTTTTTTTTTGTTGTTGTTGTTGATTTTGGTTCTTTGTTCTTTATTTTGCTTTGATTTGTTTGTTTTGTTTTATTTGGGTTTTTTTTAGATTGGATTTTTCTTTTTTTTTCTTGTTTAGGTGATTTTTTTTTTTTTCTGGTATGGTTTTGTTTGGGTTATCTTTTTCTTTGATTTTTTGGTTTCTTTTTGAAATAACTCCCTCTGTCAGCTCTGGGCAGAGCTCTGTCACTGTGTCTGACATTTGTCTGTGGCACTGTGCACGTGGCCAGGGGGACCTTCCCCGCACTGTGTGCAGAAAAATCCACATCAGCCCAGGCCGGGGTGGGCAGTGGCCGCTCAGTTCCATGGGCTGGACACGGCTCTGGGCGCTTCCCTTGGAGCGACTGCAGGGAGGGAACGCTGGGGCTGTCACTGCTGGGGTGTGACAGACAGGGGAACACTGGGGCTGTCACTGCTGGGGTGTCACAGACAGGGGAACACTGGGGCTGTCACCACTGGGGTGTCACACTGGGAACGCTGGGGTGTCACACACAGGGGAACGCTGGGGCTGTCACTGCTGGGGTGTCACAGACTTGGGAACGCTGGGGCTGTGACCGCTGGGGTGTCACAGACAGGGGAACGCTGGGGCTGCCACCGCTCCTGCCCTGTCCCCAGCAGCTCTGCCAGTGCCTTGAGGGGACACAGAGGCTGAGCCAAAGGGTGAGAATTGCAGAAGGGGCTGGGCTGGCAGGAGCCCATTGGGATCAGCCAGTCCAGCCCCTGGCCCTGCACAGATCCCCCAACAATCGCAGCCTGTGCAGCCCTGGGAGCGGTGTCCAAAGGGCTCTGGAGCTCCAGCAGCCTCAGGGTTGTGCCCATTCCCTGGGGAGCCTGGGCAGTGCCTGAGCCCCCTCTGGTGAAAGAAGCTTTTGGTGATCCCCAGCCCAGTCCTGCCTTGGCTCAGCTCCAGCTGTTCCCTTGGGTCCTGTCCCTGCTCACCTGGGCAGAGATCAGAGCTTGCCCAGAGAAGCTGTGACTGCCCCTGGATCCCTGGCTGTGTCCAAGGCCAGGTTGGACGGGGCTTGGAGCAGCCTGGGATAGTGCAAGATGTCCCTGCCCATAGCAGGGGGTGGAATGAGATGAATTTTAGGGTCTCTTCCAAGCCAAGCCATTCTGTGATTTTGGGAGAGATGCTGAAGCTCTGTCTGAGCTTTATCTCACCAAAGGTCTGGACCCAGCAGCAGCCATGGGTGGGATCATCTCCTCCTCCCTCTCCCTGTGGCTGGAACTCACCCAGCAGCAGCAACTGGAAAATGTCCCTCATGAGCAGTGAGTGCCAGAAAGGAACGTTGCTCCTTGGGGAAACACAATGTCCTTGGACTTCAGCAGAGCATTGGAATGGGCCCCCTCGAGCACCTCAGCACCTCTGCAATCTCCTCTTACTGGGCTGGGCCCAGGAGATCTCCCAGAGCAGCTGCAGAGGAGTCGCTGTCACGATGAGGGACGTTTATCAAAGGTTGATGTAGATCAAAACAAGCTCTGGCACCATTCCACATTTTTGTTGGTCACTGAGAAATAAATGCAGATGTCCCCATGCCACAATCTCAGTCCCCCCAGGGTTCCTGTGTTTGGTTTTATCCCCTGATATGGAGACACAGGAGCTCTCCTGGCTGAAAAGGGTGTCAAGAATCCCTTCCTGAGCTTGACACCCTTGGAGTGGGTGAACAAGGAGGTTCCTGGCTGCAGGAGACTGTGTGGGTTTTGGAAACAGGCCAGACCTGGAGAAAGCTTCTTCTACAACCCCTCAGCACCCGGCAATCCCACGTCTTAATTTGAGTTACTCTCTTGTCAGGGCAGGGAGAGGGGAGAGAGGAGCCTCCTTGGGGCAGGGAGAGGAGGCAAAGACACCAAAAGAAGGAGTCCCAAAGGGATCTGGGCAGATCTAGATCCAATGGCTGCACTAGGTGTGCCATTCCTAAATCCAGTTTGGGAGAGCCATGGCTGTGTTGCTGTGTAAGCTCTGAGGTATCTGATGGTAGGAGATGCTCAGGTTTGTCCTGTTTGCATCCCCAGGTCCTGCAGAGCCGCTGTTAAACAGCGCCAGGGGATGCTCCTGGCACTGACCCTGGCATGGCTCAGGGCTCAGCTTTCCTCCATCAATCCCACTTCAGAGCTTCACTCTGGAGGAAAGGTTTTAGTGTATCAGGAGCAGCACAATCCTGAGAATTGGAAGATGGTTTAATGTTGGTAATTCTGGGAATAGTGGGTTTCTGTGGCAGGATGCTGGACACCAGGGATTTCTGCCCTCCTTTCTCAGAAGAGTTTGGGTTTCTCGTGTTAGTGCTGTTCAACAGCTCCCACCATCCCTACTCCTTTCCATGACACTTCCCCAGCTTCCCAGTGTCCTTTCTCAGGGGGAAGAAAGGAATGTCCATGGTGGCACCACTTGGCTGCCTGGGGCTCAGCTGCTCCTGGAGTTGCAGCATGTCCGGCACAGCCGCTCTCAGTGGGGCTGGGACTTGGTTCAGGCCCCACAGTCCCTGTCAGTGGCCACTCCCCACTGGGCTCCTGCTCTGGCCGTGTGGGGCTGCTGAAGGCTCAGCGGGTCTGGCTGAGCACTCCCAGCTCTGCAGCTCCTGACCCATCCCAGGGATGGGGTCCCGCAGTCCCGCTCGGGGCCGTGTTGCCAACAGGGCCCTGTTTTGGGGTGGCCATGGGTACCTGCTGTTCCTCCACCCTCAGCAGCCCCACAGCAGAAGGGTCCTCTGGGAGCCCAGGCAAGGGATCCAGCTGTGCAATTCCCTCTGTCTCCACAGCAGTTCCCCCAAAAGTCCTTTGGGCTCCCTGAAATACTGCCTCCTGAGGTGATCCATGCCAGGGAGTCCCAGGGCCTCTGGGCCAGTCCCAGGGGGGAGTTTTTGCCATTCCCAGTCGTGGTCACTTCAGCTTCTGATGTGCTCAGGCCTGAGTGGCAGCCCTCAGCCAGAGCTGGCTTACAGGACAAACCCTGAGCATTATGTGACTAACACCATCAGTTTTACTTAGCTAAAAATAGATGAGCAAGGTGCTTCTGCTGGCTGTTTAACACCAAACTGCCTGCTTTAGAAACTGCCAAATAATCTTGCGTAGTTACCTGCAAGAAATGTATCATTCTAAGAAATTTTCCCAACTGATATTAATAGAGGCTTACAGGATATTTTAGGAGAAACACTCCAAGCCAAGGACTGGGCTCTGGCCAAGCCCTGGCCCCTCCTGGCCAGGAAAAGTGCCATGAGACTCAGGAGTTTATGTGCTAAAAATATCATGAAGTCACTTTAACTTGCTGAATTGGGCCTATAAAACTGAACCCACTTTTGGACCAAATTTGGAGACCTTGCCTACAGGTGGATGCACCACGTAGCATTTTCCCACTTGCTTGGAAGAGTTCTCCAGGTCCTCACTGTGAAATGCGGCTCTCCAGTGACTGCAGACTCTGGATGATGGTAAAGTATTCAGGCAACTGGGGATGTGTCTTTCTCAATCTATATTCTTTCTCTCCTATAATAATGATTAGGTGCATTACCTTGCTTCTTTTTGCTTATTGTTAACGCCAAGCAAGAATGTATAATTTTACTCTTGTGTTGCCTTAACACTCACAGTAAAATAAGACCATTCTTCCCATTGGTTTCTGTGCTCTTTAAATCACCCCTGTCAGCTGGCAGAGCAGGTATCAGAACCTGATGAAAGCCAGGCTCTGCTGTAATGTAGCTGGGCCCATGGAATGCAGAGGGCCACTGTCAGTCCATGGCACCCATGGAAGCAAGGCTCAGATGGGAAAAAGGCGTGCACCATGGCACCCCAGAGACCCTCACGGAGCCAGGGCTGCAGTGTGTCACACAGGGAGGGACCTCATGGCAGCAGGAGAGCATCCTGAGGCTGTGGAACAAGGTGGCACCAAGGTTCCACTGTGACTTGACAGAACCCCCTGGACGTGAATGGCCCCAAACGGGCCCAGAGACACTTCCGAGACAAAGCCCAGGGAGGGGGATTTGCTTTATTCAGCGCCGGGTGCGCGGGGATATCTCCCCTAACAGCGCACAGGGGCACACAGCAGATTACAATGGATGGTTATACTCTATACATATTCATGGTGTGCCTTAGAAAAGGTGTGGTTATGCAAATGATATCTCAGTGCTCATTACTCTCATTAGCATACGTGAGGCGCAGGCGCAGTGCACACTGGTGCTGGCACCGAGGAAGGCTCCGCGTCTTCCTCGGGGGTCTCCTGATGAAGGCTGGACGTCTTCATCACTGTGCCCTTTTCACCTTTCTCCTCTAGGCATGGGCAGTCTCTTGTTGGCTGTTTCAGCAATTTCCTCACTGGTTTTAGCAAGCTCTGCCCTTTATTTCTGCCAGTTTTGTTCCCTAGTTCTTGCTGAGTTTCATCCTGTCTCTTGAGCTTGTGGCTGAATTTTTGCAAGCTTCCATATTGGGTGCAGTGTCTCTTATTCCTGCCCAAGTATGCCTAGGCACAGTGCTTTTAACCCTTTCACAGCCAAGGTCTGGAGAGCCATTCCTGGACACTGGGAATTCCTGCAGGTGCACCCACCTTTGCAGACAATGAGGCTCCAACCTCGCTGTGAGAGGGCCCAGCTTTTACAGCGTTAAACAAACAAGCTGACATCACTGCTACTGTGGGAACACCTGGTGTCATTCTCCTGATTGGCTTCTCCCAAAGCCTGGCCAGGGCTCAAGGAGGAACCAAGGGAGGTGACTTTGATCCTGCAGCCCCAAAGCAAACCATATGAGACCTGGTCTGGTTTCCAAACACAGGAAGGTAAATCCATGTTTCACCAATGAACACATACAGAAATCTATATTGCTGATAATGATTCATTAATGAGCAGATACAAATATAACCTTTGGTTGGAAGGTTCATCTGGAGCTCAGCTTTGCCTCAGGTCCTGCTGTTCAGGCCTCAGTCAGGGCCTGGTGAGGCCTCAGTACTTCAATCAGTGCTTTGACCTACAGATGAACTGCAACCTTCGTAACAATACTTTGGATAACAGAGTTTAGATTTAGGTATTAGGCACAAGGCATCACCTCTTGTTCTTCAATTAAGTGCAGTTCAATTTCATTACTCAGAGCTGTAATTTGCATTCCTTTTAAAACAGCCCTAATTAGTTGCTATTCTCTGTTCTTTATCAAATGCCGCTTTTTTTCTTGAGGCTGTGTCTCATTTTAGAAAAGTCTCAGTGCTCCATTTCCAGCACAAGGTGTCATAGCAACTCAAACATGGAATCACAACACACCAAGTGCTCACACTGCAATGATTACAGTGACTCCCACGAATGCCTTTCACAGCAGCCTCCAATTTGGGAGCCAATCCCACCATGAAGAATCATCTTCTTTCTGTCTCTCTTCTACTGATATCTCTATTGAGCTGATTCCTGATTGTTGGACTTCAAACCCAGAACTGACAGACATTCCTGCAACATTCCTGTCCTGGATTAGCCCAGGCTCCTCTCTGGCCAGAAAGCAGATAATCCAAGGCCGTGCAGTTCTGCACAGTCCCATTTGTGTTGGAGCTCCTGGGATGTGCTATTGGACATTTAACCAGCATCACTTATTATTTCCTCTAATAATCAATTTAGCTCGTTAATGTAAATTGGGTGCAGCCGTGCACAGCCAGGGGGTTTCCATTTCCCCACTGGGCCATTGTTAAGGGCATGGAGCACATCTGGGAGATGGGTTCTCCATGGGCACAGGTTCCCATCTCCTCATTTTCTCAGCTGCTCTTTTAACAACCCCTTCACCTGTTCAACCAATCCTGCAGCTTGTGGATAGTCTGCTACATGAAAAACCGTGCAGGCTTCATCACTGTATTTTTCACAGGAACAGAAAAAGCACTCTGCATCACAGTATCAGCAAACCCTGTAAAAATAGCCAGTTTCATCCCTTCCTCCTTTTCTCATTGCATACAATCTCACAGAGTTGACCACTGACATTAGGGTCCTGGCCAATCCTGTTCTGTAGGGTATTTAGTGTTACATCCCTGAGCTGCCAAAGCTTCAAAATTAGTAATGTCAGCACTATTTCACATTATTATTATTTTATATGTAGACAGTGATATAGAAATATAGACATAGATAGATATAAATATATATATATATAAAATATATGTATAAATATACATATAGAAATAGATATTCTAAGGTCTTATTATAGTATAAATACATATATGATCATTTGTTATATTATTATTTCACTTGCACAAATGCCTCTGAGCTCAAGATTAAGACCTTCTTCTATTACTCCATGTGGGAGCATTCCAACAATAATTGTTCCTTCTGAAGGTGCTGTTTCCAATGTACTCTTAACAAATTCATCTTTGTCTGCCCAAACCCACAAGTTCTTTCCCTTTTCCACATGAAATTTTTGGATGCATTTGAAGACATCCAGGGATGCAGCTTCATTTAACCAACCGCCCCACTGCTCCGACCTCAGCCCACTCCAGAGCCAGGGAACTCCAGGGAAGGGCTTCCCATCTGGGAATTCCTGATGGGACTGATTCCTCACATTTACACTGAACAAGTGACATTTTGCTGTCATCTGGCCAGACTGTGCCAGTTTTGTTTCACCTGTGGGCAGGGTCAGCACCAAAGACACAGATTCCAACTGAAGGAATCAGTGTCATTTACTGCAGCTCAAAGCAGCAAAGAATCACAAAAGGAGCAGCTCAGCAATGCACCCAACCATCCCCACCAAATATTGCCTGCCGTGATTCACAAAGATCCAGCAGCATTTACCCTCAGCCTTTCCCATCCCCCAGATCCACACAGCAGCTGGGGGAAGCTGTCACAGCCCAGGGCTGCAGAGCCACTCCTGGGCACTGGCAATTCCTGCAGGTGCCTCCAGCCACAGGTGAGGCTCCAACCCCGCTGGGAGAGGGCCCAGCTCTGACAGTGCTGAATGAACAAACTGACAGCACTTCCAGTGCAGGAACATCTGGGTTCATCCTCCTCTTGGCTCCCTCCCAATGCCTGGCCAGGGCTCCAGGAGGAACCAAGGCAGCTGACTTTGATCCTTCAGCCCCAAACAAGGCCAGATGTCAGATTTCATGGCCTTGTCTGCCTTCTAAACACAGAAAGGTCGATACATGTTTCACTAAGGAGTGCCTACATCTATCACAGTGCTAATGACCATGCACATTTCATTAGGGAGCAGATACAAAGATAACCTTTGGCTGGAAGGTTCATCCAGAGGCACCTTTGGCTCAGGGCTGCTGTCCAGGCCTCACTCAGGGCTCTTGTCCAGGCCTTGGCACTTCAGGGACGTGGTTTAGTGCTGGCCTTGGCACTGCTGGCTGACCGGCTGCACTGGGGGAGCTCAGAGGTCTTTTTCAACAGAAAGGATTCTGTGATTCCATGATTATATCCACTGCATTCAGCTGGGTCTGTTTTAGCAGCATGACTTTGCTCACAAAGTTCCCTCTTGCCCAGCTTTTGTGGCCTGAGGCTTCAGCTCCTTCAGCTCCTGGTGCTGAGCTGCTCATGCTGAACGAGACGACTCGCAGAGACGAATACAGTCCATCCAATTCCTGCTGGGACACGGAGAGGGGAGGCTGTGCAAAAAGGAGCATTGTTTGCTGTGGCCTCCTCTCTGCCCCTCACGCCTTTCAGCGCTTTGAACCAGCCAAGAGCTTTCTCCAAGAGTGCAATGGAGCAGCTGTTCCTGCTCCCGGGCCTGGCTCTCTCCAGTCTCTGACCTTGCCTGCTTCTGTCCCTCTTGCTGTGCCCTCTGTTCCCCCAGGACTCGCTGCCTGCTGCCCAGGACTGTGGGACTGGCACAGATCCTGTGCTCCAGACCCTCCTTTCTGTGCCCTTGGAGCTGCCTGGCCACAGCAGCCTTATCCAGCTGGAAGCTCCACATGGACAGGGAGTCCCCAGCTCCGTTCCCTGCACAACCTCCAGGAGCCCAGGGCTGCCATCTCAAGTCCCTGCTGGCACTGGGGGCTCCCAGGTGCCTCAGGCTGCTGTGACACCGCTGCACACAGCAGGGAAGAGGGGCAGGGGCTGTGCTCAAAGTCAGCTCCATCTGCTGCTGCTGCTGCTGCTGCTGTGGGGTCATTTGTGCAGCCCTGGCCCAGAGTCAGGGATCAGATCCAGGCCCTGCTGCTGCTCCCTCGGGATCAGCCCCACTTTGGGTGTTGCTGTCAGGGCCAGCAGAAGCCCTGGCTGGAGCAGCAGGTGCTGACAGTGCCCCAAGGCCCGGGGCTGGAGGGGTCCCTGGGCTGGGGCTGGCAGGGAGCTGCCCCTTGTTCTCCCTCTGCCCCATGCAAAGCTGGGCCGGGCACAAGTGGGGCAGCACAGCCAACAGGGAGCCTGCCAGTCTCTTCCAGCCCTGTCTGCTCAGAGTTTGGGCCTTGGAGCCTCAGGTGGCCAAAGGAAGCTGCTGCTGGTCCCTCTGGGTGTGCCCGTGTTCAGCAGTGCTGCTCCATCCGTCTGTGCCCAGCAACGGGGAAAAGCCTCAGCCCTGCAGGGCCAGGAGCTGCCGGGCTCTGCCTGAGCAGCTCAGCCAGCAGGAAGGGAGCTGCTCCAGACGGGAACCAGGAGCAAAGGACATTCCTTCTGTAGGACATGATTTCTATTAAAAAGAAAAAAAATGGGAAAAGGAAAAAAAGCTATATAAAAAGTAGAAAGATAAAAACAAAACCCAAGTGTAAGTGAAAAAACTTCTGTCACTTTGCAATAAGAGGTAAATGAGCTTTTTAAAAACACAATTTAGTTATTTACATTGTAAATGTGCTGATGGCATGGATCCATCTTACTGACCTCAGCAGCCTTTTAAAAGATTTTGGGCTTTGTTTCGAACACTGGTATTTGAAATTGTGATCGAAGCAAGAGGAAATTGCTTTGTGCCCTTCCAGCTCCAAGCTGGACTGAGAATGGAAACTCTGTCAAACCCCAAATCCATGAGAAGAGTCCCTTCCTTCTCTGCCTGGTAATGAACTGCACATACCCATTCAAAGTGTCAGGGATTTCTAAAGAAAACTAGTCCCACTTACGGCTTTTTGCTCTGGTTGGAAAGTGCAGAAGGGCAATTCTCCATCCATCAGCTCCAGCCTGCACTGCCTCAGGAACACGGCCCACTCGCCAGCTTTGGCCCACTCGTGGCACTTCTGCAGGAGCAAGAAAGTGCAACTGCACAATTCCAGCCAATAAAGAAGGAAGAATGGGACAGACAAAACACCCTGTGCAGATCCAGGCATTCAGCTGGGACTGTGCAGAGTCTGGGTCCTTGCCAATTGGATGTGTGTTCCCAGCTGCAATCTCTGGGCCTGCAGCAGAGTCTCACTCACCTGCCAAAGCAGAAAGCTCAGGCGCTGTGCTCGGAAGGGGCTCGTCTGATGCAAAGCTGTCATGGCAATGTGAGGGCAGAGCCAGCCCAGCTGGGCCCAGGGCTGAACCCAGCAGAGCCCTGGCAGAGCCCAGAGCAGCCTCAGCACCTGCAGAGCCCGGCTGCAAGGAGAGAAAGCAGAAACTGCCCATCAGCTGAGGGCTCCTGTCCCCTTGTGCCAAGGCCTGCGGTGCCCAGGCCATGCTGGCTGTGCCCAGAGCTGTGCCCAGAGCTGCCCATCCCTGCTGCCTTTGGCAGCAGAGCAGGAGGGCAGGACATGTGCCCAGCCTGCAGCCAGCCACAGCACATCCAGCCCTCAGCAGCTGCCCAGAGCAGGATGCTCCTGTGCCCGCTGCCATCTCCCAAAAGCTCTGATCCCACCCTGCCAAGCACACAGGGACCCACCTCACGCCATCCACGGCTGGAAGAAAAGCTGCTCCCAAACCATGGCCTCAGCCTTCTCCAAGGGCACGGCCCATCCACGCCACAGCTGCTCCCAAGCACTTCCCCATCCACACTGGACCACCCAGAACACTTCCTCTGGAAAAACAAACAACTCATTATTGAAAAGAGATTAGAGACAAAAAGGGTAAACAAGAAACAAGGTAAAAACTCTTCTCTCTGTCAGGGCCTTGAGGAAGGGCCAACCCCGACACGCTAGAGAAAAACCCAGCCATGGGTGAGGGAAGCCCACACTTTCTCTCTTCCCCCCTGCACTGTCCCCCAAAATCACAGTGATCCCAAAGTAAACAAGAGCAGCCCAAGCCCTTCTTTGCCTGAAAAGCAAAGCAGTTGTGCACAGCTTCTGGAGTTCCACCTCTGCTCCCACCATGGGCCTTTCTTTGTGTCGGGCTGGCTGCCCCAGCCCCAGCCCCAGCCCAAGGCCACGGTGGGTGCTGGGGGCTGTTGGCAGGGCCAGGAGCCCACTCCTATTTTCTACCCAGCCCAGTCAATCTCCCCAGAGCCTGGTAAGACCAGGTTCTCAGGGCTCTCTGCCCAGGGCCCCAGCTGTCAGGGAACCAGGACAAGCAAAACCAGCTTGGATGGCGGCCACCAGTGCTGGGCAGAGCAGCTCAGCTCCAGCACAAGGGCTGCGTGTTCCCATCCCATGAGCCCCGGGCAGTGACACAGGCAGGACAAAAAAGTCTGGGTTCATTTGCTTCTGATTGCCCAGGCATGTGTGGAGCTGGAACTTACCAGGGCCCTGGATCAAAGTGTGCCTGGGCTCTCTCCCTTCTCCTATGGCAGAGGAATATCCTGCACCCAAGGATCACAGAAAAGGTCTTCTAATGTGGGTCTGTCCAAGAAGTGCACGGATAAACACCACCTGATCAGATCTTTGCATTCTGGGGAGAGAAAGCAGAAACTGCTCGTCAGCTAGAGAAGGCTCCTGTCTGCTTTGCCCCACTATTCCCATGCCCAGGCCATTCTGGATGCGTTCAGAGCTCGGCCTGAACTTTCCCATCAATTCCCTGGTTTGGAGGAGAGCAGGACATGTGCCACCTCCTCAGCAGCTGCCAGAGCGGGATGCTCACGAGCCCACTGCTGGCTCGCAGCACTGGTATTCCCCCCGTGCCCAGAGAAGAGGATCCACCTTGAGAGAGCCTCTGTGGCAGCGAGAGCTGGCCCCAGCAGATGTTCCAGCCCCTCCTGAAAGGGTGCTCCCCGCAGACCATCTGGTGCAGCAGGATGCCCAGGGACCAGATCGTTGCTGGCTCGCCGTGGTACCAGCCAAAGTTGTTCCATTCCGGGGGGCTGTATGAGGGTGTTCCTATGGAATACAGATGGAGTTCAGCAGGGGGATGCTGCTGCTCCCAGAGCCCTGCCCCAGCATCCCTGGGCGTGCGGGGGCTGCCTCAGTGGCACACAGGGTGACCACTGCCCTCTCGCCAGCACCTAGGACTTTTGCACAAACTTGGGGTTGCAAAAGAAGCCACTGGTGTCAGAAGAGGGCAGTCCTGGCTAGGCCTGACCATGAAATGCAAAGGAAAAACCCCCTCTGTGCTGGTGATAAAACATGCCCTTTTTCTCCCTGCCTGCATTGCCCCAAAAATATTATGAAGCCAAGGCAAACAGGGTGAGTGGAACAGTCCAAGCCCTTCCTCTCGCCTGCACGCTAAACTGGCTGGGGCACAGGTTCTGGTCCCCCCTCTCTGCTACCCCCACCCACGGGGTTTTTGTCGGGCTGGCTGCCCCAGCCCAGCCCCAGTCCTGGTCAGAGTGGCTGGCAAAGGCTGCCAGCAGGGCTGGAAGATGGCTCCCCATCCAGCCTCACTCTAAAGCAACTCAGCTGAAGACTCTGGCCCCTGACTGGCAGCAAAAGGGAGAATCCCCACTGCCAGAGCATCCTTGGGCTGGGAGATGTTGGGCCATGAGATGCCAGCACCCGGAGCATACCCCTGTGTAGGCTCACCTGCAAAGTGAGTGTAGGCTGTGTCTTGAAGGTAGGTGCCACAGCCAAAGTCGATCAGTTTGGCCTGCCCACTGGCCAGGTCAACCAGGATGTTCCCTGGTTTGATGTCGTGGTGCAGGACCCCGCAGCTGGTGCAGTGCCGCACGGCCTCCAGCACCTGGCGGAACAGCTCCCGCGCCTCCTCCTCGGACAGGAACCCCCGTGCCCGAATGAAATGACGCAGGTCCTGACACCGCTCTGGCCGCTCCAGCACCATAGCGATATAGCTGGGGAGCTCCAGCCACTCCAGCAGCTGCACCACACCAGGGAAGCCGGTGGACACCTTGTCCAGCAGCACCACCTCCAGCGGTGCGCTGGTGCCGTCGGGCTGCGGGAGGAACACGATGCCGTCAGTGGGGGCCAATGCAGTGCCAGACCTGGGGAAGCCCTCACCCAGCCCTGGATGCTCTGCGCCCTGCGCTGGCCCCACGCCCGCTCCCCCTCCAGCCGTCCTGGCGGCTTCCACCCTGCCGGGCCTCGGCTCATCCCCGCCCAGCAGCCGCGGCTTCTGCCGCTGGCCCCACTCACTCACCAGCTCGCCCCAGTGTCGGACGCGGTTCCGTGGCACCCTTTTGATGGCCACCTGCAAGCCAAGGGGAGCAGCGGGATGAGCTCACCGTCCGCCCTGCACAGCCCCAGCCCCATCCCCCTCCTCCGCCCGCCGCTGGCCCCACCATTCACCTTGGCGCCGTCCGAGAGCCGCGTGGCCGCGAAGACGCTGCCGAAGCCGCCGCGCCCCAGCAGCGAACCCAGCCGGTAGCGCTCCTTCAGGGCCTCCTGCGCCTTCCCTGCGGGCGGGACGCGGCTGTCAGCGCTCGGCCCGGGGCCAGCAACGGCCCCCGAGCGCCCCTCACCCGCCCCGGGCCGGCCATGCCCAGGCGTTCGCTCCTTGGAACGCGGCACGGGAGGCTCGGGGCCGGCGGCCGCGCTGCCGAACGGCAGAGCTCGGGCCGGGGAAGCCGCAGCGGAGGCGGCGGGAGCGGCCGCGCCGCGTGGGTCCTCCGCGGGCCCCGGGAGGAGCCGGGGCCGGGACTGGGACCGGGACCGGGGCCGGGGCTGAGGCCGGGGCCGGGGCCGGGGCCGGGGCCGGGGCTGAGGCCGGGGCCGGGGCCGGAGTCGGGGTCGGGTCCGGGGCCGGGCTCGGGCCAGGCGGAGGCAAAGGGCGGCGATGCCGCCCCAGCTCCAGGCACTGATGCCCGCCCAGCAGCGCCACCGCCAGTACGGCCAGAGCCGGGCGGAGGCGAGACCGCGGCGGGACGCCCGGGGCCGGGCACAGGGCAGCCCCGCCCGGGGCCGGGGGCGGGCCGGGGGCATGGCCCGGCCCAGCACGGGGAGAGGGAGGCGGGGAGAAGAGAGGGAGGACCGGAACGGACCCCGAGAAAAAGGCGCCCGACAGGGGGAAAGGGAGGGAAAGAGAAAGGGAAAGAGAAAGAGAAAGAAGAGAAAAATAATCTCTTTTTGCTGCTGCCGTCGCCGCTGCTGCCGCCGCCGCCGCTGCCGCCGCTGCTGCTGCTGCTGCTGCTGCTGCTGCCGCCGCCGCTGCCGCTGCTGCAACTGAAGCACCGGGGCCGTTCGTCCCCGTGTCCGTTCCCCGCTCGCCCCACGAGCCCCACGGCCGAGCCCCGCGCGCCCCGGGCACAGCCCCTGAGACTGTCCAAACACGGGAACTTTGCAGCGTTGAGCCCAGATGCAGAGCCCTGACTCTTGCACGCTGGCAAAGCAATCCCCTCGCTTGCTGCTGTGCATTGTCCTTGCTGAGGGTCAAACACTGCCCGGGCACCTTCCCTTGGTGTAGGATTCCTACCTGACCCCAGCACTGCTCTTACATCTCCGGTGTTGCTTTACAGTAAAAACAGGGGAAGGAAAAGGGTGCGTGGCCCATGGTATTTTAGGGTGTCTAAAAGTCACTAAGTCACCGGACTTAGAGGTGAGGTGCATTTGGAATAAATGGGATGCAGAAGTAGTGCAATATAGAAACGGGAAGCATAGAAATAAATAGAGGAAAACATCTAGGATTGTCTCATTTTCATTTCACTTCTGGAAAGCTGTTTCAGTTTTTCAGGAATCTTCTCCTCTCTGCTCTTCTGAAGAACCTCTTGTGGAGAACAAGGTCGAGCTTCTGTCACAAGATTTGCCACCAGCTGCAGCTTCTCTTGGCTTTCCACACTGCACTGTGTCTGCAGCAGGACTTTTGCAGCAAAGCAGGACAAATGTTTTGAGAACTTTACATGTCCTTTCTATTCCTGGCTGTCTGGGGAGGTGTGCCACTGGTGAAGTTTTTATTGTGACTGTTTGTGCTGCTTTAGGGCAAATTTAGGGAGGAAACCTCCAAAAGGGGTCAGTCCAGAAAGCAAGTTAAGTGGCCCCTCCCTCTACTAGTTCAGGAAAAGACTTCCCTGGAGAAAAGAGGAAAAAACCGGTTTATTTGACAAGTAAAGTATTTACAAGCATGAAAAATGAATAATATTAAAAAAACCTCTCACAGCTCTGAAGAGATGGCAAATTCAGCAAGTCCTTTTCGTGGGTTGTAGTTGGCTCACTCGGTCTCTTCTAAGTCCCTCTGGCACTGGAATGCAGTGTCCAAGACCTTGGTGGGGCACAGGTGTGAGCTGCTGGTGTTTTTCTGGGTTTTCAGTCCAGAGCAGGTTTAAAGAGTTCCAAGAAAAAGCAAAGTCACAGTCCAAGGAACTTCTCTCCATGAGCTAGCTAAAAACCAAATTGCTAGACCTGGGCTGTGGAGGCACTGGGAAATTTCCAAATCTGGGCACTGGCAGTCCCAGCAAACACCAGATCTGGATGTGCTGGAGCCAGAACCTGGAAATTTCCAAATTTTGCCATTCTGTGCCAGCAAATCACTGGACTTGGGCTGTGCTGGTACCAGGAAGTTTTCAGATCTGGGCTCTGGCGCTGCCAGCAAACACCAGATCTGGGTCGTGTCATTGCCAGTGACAGAAATCTGCCAGATTTGGGCTCTGCTGGCACCAGGAATTTTCCAAATCTGGCCACTGGTGTAGCAAACAGAAGATGTGGGTGGTGTCACACCCAGTCACAGGAAGTACCGGGTTTGGATTTCTGTGCCAGCAAATTGCTGCACTTGGGCTGTGCCAGAATAGAGAAGTTTCCAGATCTGGGCACTGGCAATGCCAGCAAACAGCCCAATTCAGGCTCCAGGCTCCAGGAAGGACTGGATCTGCACCCCTTCCTGTTTTCCTTCCTTCTTTCCTTCCTTCCTTCCTTCCGGGGGTCCTGCTGCCAGCAAACACCAGATTGAGCGGTGCTGTCAATGGAAAATTGCCAGGTTTTAGCTTTCTTTGCCAGCAAATTGCTGGACATGGGCCGTGCTGGAACAGGGAAATTTCTGGATCTGGGCACTTGCGCAGCAAACACCGGATCCAAGTGATGCTGGTGGCAGCACCGGGAAGCTGCCAAGTTTTGGCTTTCTTTTCCAGAAAATTGCTGCATTTGGGTTGTGCTGGCACCAGGAAATTGCCAGATGTGGGCACTGGTGGTGGCAGCAAACACCATATCTAGGCGGTGCCAGACCCAGTAATGCTGGACATGAATTTGTAGAGACTTTTTAAGGTTTGATAGAAGGTTTATATAGTATGTATACAAGTACATTTACAAGAAGGTTCATATAGAACTTACAAGTACCAATGTCAGAACTCAGGACATCCCTTTGGGAGTCCGGAGTTGCCAGGACCCCTGCCAGGGGACTCAGAGACCCTGGCACACAGCCCAGAACACCAGTGGGTTCAATTATGAACCGTGGAGCAAATTGCCAGCTTTACATGAAGATCTAAAAGCCACAGCAGTTTAAATAGTGTAATAATAGAATTATCACAAGGTATATATGTAGGTTTTGGGATTTTTAGTATGGGGGTTTTGGGGACAAGATGGAGGGACTTGGGCATGTCTAGCCTTTCTTCTTCTTCTTCTCTAGCTCCATCTTCTGTGGTGATGTTGGCACTTTTAGATTGGTTTAGAGTAGAAGCTCACTGTCTAACATAGGTGATAGGCATTGGAAAAAAAATTGTAAACATGTTATACATAGTTTTTAGCATATAAAGATAACAACGCCCTGGGGGCAGGCAGAGTGCCTGGAACTGTCCTGCTGAGCGGACCTCGGCAGGACAGGAGAAAGAATTTTAGAGATAAGATACAATAAACAACCTTGAGACCAAGAAATGAAGAGCCCTGACTCCTTCTTCAAACACCGGGCTGGGAAAAGAGACTTTCCAACTTTTCTCGGGGTCACCCTGACAAGCTAGAGACCCTGACACATACCAGGAATTCAGATTCCCGTGCCAGCAAATTGCTGCACTTGGGCTGTGCCAGAATAGGGAAATATCCAGATGTGGGAACTGGCAGTGCCAGCAAACACATTTCAGGAAGGATTGGATCTGGACCCCTCCCTCCCTCCACAAGGTGTCAGAGTGGCTGGACAGCAGCCAGGCAGAAAGGGACCTTCAGGGACAGATGGACAGCAGGTTGGACATCAGCCAGCAGTGTGCCCAAGTGGCCAAGAAGGCCAATGGCTCCTGGCCTGGATCAGGAATGGTGTGGCCAGCAGGAGCAGGCAGTGATTCTTCCCCAGTGCTCAGCAAATTTCAGAAGGACATGGAGGGGCTGTGCAGGGTGTGGAGATTCAGGGACACCACACCATAACCCAACTGATGTGCAGTGCACAGCTCCCTCCCAGCCCCAGCCCAGGGACCCCTCCAGCCCCGGGGCTTGGGGCACTGTCAGCACCTGCTGCTCCAGCCAGGGCTTCTGCTGGCCCTGACAGCAACACCCAAAGTGGGGCTGATCCCGAGGGAGCAGCAGCAGGGCCTGGATCTGATCCCTGACTCTGGGCCAGGGCTGCACAAATGACCGCACAGCAGCAGCAGCAGATGGAGCTGACTTTGAGCACAGCCCCTGCCCCTCTTCCCTGCCGTGTGCAGCGGTGTCACAGCAGCCTGAGGCACCTGGGAGCCCCCAGTGCCAGCAGGGACTTGAGATGGAAGCCCTGGGCTCCTGGAGGTTGTGCAGGGAACGGAGCTGGGGACTCCCTGTCCATGTGGAGCTTTCAGATGGAAAAGGCTGCTGTGGCCAGGCAGCTCCAAGGGCACAGAAAGGAGGGTCTGGAGCACTGGATCTGTGCCAGTCCCACAGTCCTGGGCAGCAGGCAGCGAGCCCTGGGGGAACAGAGGGCACAGCAAGAGGGACAGAAGCAGGCAAGGTCAGAGACTGGAGAGAGCCAGGCCCGGGAGCAGGAACAGCTGCTCCATTGCACTCTTGGAGAAAGCTCTTGGCTGGTTCAAAGCGCTGAAAGGCGTGAGGGGCAGAGAGGAGGCCACAGCAAACAATGCTCCTTTTTGCACAGCCTCCCCTCTCCATGTCCCAGCAGGAATTGGATGGACTGTATTCGTCTCTGCGAGTCGTCTCGTTCAGCATGAGCAGCTCAGCACCAGGAGCTGAAGGAGCTGAAGCCTCAGGCCACAGGAGCTGGGCAAGAGGGAACTTTGTGAGCAAAGTCATGCTGCTAAAACAGACCCAGCTGAATGCAGTGGATATAATCATGGAATCACAGAATCCTTTCTGTTGGAAAAGACCTCTGAGCTCCCCCAGTGCAGCCGGTCAGCCAGCAGTGCCAAGGCCAGCACTAAACCACGTCCCTGAAGTGCCAAGGTCTGGACAAGAGCCCTGAGTGAGGCCTGGACAGCAGCCCTGAGCCAAAGGTGCCTCTGGATGAACCTTCCAGCCAAAGGTTATCTTTGTATCTGCTCCCTCATGGAATGTGCATGGTCATTAGCACTGTGACAGATGTAGGCACTCCTTAGTGAAACATGTATTGACCTTACTGTGTTTAGAAGGCAGACAAGGCCATGGAATCTGACATCTGGCCTTGTTTGGGGCTGAAGGATCAAAGTCAGCTGCCTTGGTTCCTCCTTGAGCCCTGGCCAGGCTTTGGGAGGGAGCCAAGAGGAGGATGAACCCAGATGTTCCCGCACTGGAAGTGCTGTCAGTTTGTTCATTCAGCCCTGTCAGAGCTGGGCCCTCTCCCAGCGGGGTTGGAGCCTCACCTGTGGCTGGAGGCACCTGCAGGAATTCCCAGTGCCCAGGAGTGGCTCTGCAGCCCTGGGCTGTGACAGCTTCCCCCAGCTGCTGGGTGGATCTGGGGGATGGGAAAGGCTGAGGGTAAATGCTGCTGGATCTTTGTTAATCACTGCAGGCAATATTTGGTGGGGATGGTTGGGTGCATTGCTGAGCTGCTCCTTTTGTGATTCTTTGCTGCTCTGAGCTGCAGTAAATGACACTGATTCCTTCAGTTGGAGTCTGTGTCTTTGGTGCTGACCCTGCCCACTGGTAAAACAAAACTGGCACAGTCTGGCCAGATGACAACAGAATGTCACTTGTTCAGTGTAAATGTGAGGAATCAGTCCCATCAGGAATTCCCAGATGGGAAGCCCTTCCCTGGAGTTCCCTGGCTCTGGAGTGGGCTGAGGTGGGAGCACCTTGTGAGCAGTGGGGCAGATGGTTAAAAGAGGCTGCACCCCTGGATGGCTTCAAATGCATCCAAAAATTGCATGTGGAAAAGGAAAAGAACTTGTGGGTTTGGGCAGACAAAGATGAATTTGTTAAGAGTACATTAGAAACAGCACCTTCAGAAGGAACAATTATTGTTGGAAGGCTCCCACATGGAGCAACAGAAGAAGGTTTTAATCTTGAGCTCAGATGCATTTGTGCAAGTGAAATATTAATATAATATACAACTATATAAGTATGTATAGTGTAATGAGACCTTAATATATATATTTATATATGTATTTCCATTGTTATATATATTTATGTCTATATCTAGCTATATCTATATTTGTATAATATATCTACATATAAAATAATATTAATGTGAAATAATGCTGACATTACTAATTTGGTAGCTTTGGCTGCTCAGGGATGTAACACTAAATACCCTACAGAACAGGATTGGCCAGGACCCTAATGTCAGTGGTCAACTTTGTGAGATTGTATGCAATGAGAAAAGGAGGAAGGGATGAAATTGGCTATTTTTACAGGGTTTGCTGATACTGTGATGCAGAGGGCTTTGTCTGTTCCTGTGAAAAATACAGTGATTAAGCCTGCAGGGTTTTTCATGTCCCAGAATATCCACAGGCTACAGGATTGGTTGAACGGGTGAAGGAGGTGTTAAAAGAGCAGTTGAAAGAATGAGGAGATGGGATCCTGTGCCCATGGAGAACCCATCTCCCAGCTGTGCTCCATGCCCTTAACAATGGCCCAGTGGGGAAATGGAAACCCCCTGGCTGTGCACGGCTGCACCCAATTTACATTAATGAGCTAAATCAATTATCAGAAAAAATAAGAAGTGATGCTGTTAAAATATCCAATAGCACATCCCAGGAGCTCCAACAAACACAAATGGGGCTGTGCAGAACTGCATGGCCTTGGATTATCTGCTTGCTGGCCAGGGAGGGGCCTGGGCTATTCCAGGACAGGAATGTTGCAGGAATGTCTGTCAGTGCTGGGCTTGAGGTCCAACAGTCAGGAATCACCTTGATAGAAAGATGAGGAGAAGAGAGGCAGAAAGAAGAAGATTCTTCATGGTGGGATTGGCTCCCAAATTGGAGGCTGCTGTGAAATGCATTCATGGCAGTCACTGTAATCATTGCAGTGTGAGCACTTGGTGTGTTATGATTCCATGTTCGAGTTGTTGTGATACCTTGTGCTGGAAATGGAGTACTGAGACTTGTCTAAAATGAGACATAGTCTCAAGAAAAAAGCAGCATTTGATAAAGAACAGAGACTAGCAACTAATTAGGCATGTTTTTAAAGGAATGCAAATTATAGCTCTGAGTAATGAACTTGAACAGCACTTAATTGAAGAACAAGAGGTGATGCCTTGTGCCTAATACCTAAACCTAAACTCTGTTATCCAAAGAATTGTTGGTAAGGTTGCAGTTCATCTGTAGGTCAAAGCACTGATTGAAGTACTGAGGCCTCACCAGGCCCTGACTGAGACCTGAACAGCAGGACCTGAGGCAAAGCTGAGCTCCAGATGAACCTTCCAACCAAAGGTTATATTTGTATCTGCTCATTAATGAATCATTATCAGCAATATGATCTCTGTATGTGTTCATTGGTGAAATATGGATTTACCTTCCTGTGTTTGGAAACCAGACCAGGCCCCATTTGTTTGGGGCTGCAGGATCAAAGTCACCTCCCTTGGTTCTTCCTTGAGCCCTGGCCAGGCTTTGGGAGAAGCCAATGAGGAAAATGACACCAGGTGTTCCCACAGTAGCAGTGATGTCAGCTTGTTTGTTTAACACTGTAAAAGCTGGGCCCTCTCACAGTGAGGTTGGAGCCTCATTGTCTGCAAAAGTGGGTGCACCTGCAGGAATTCCCAGTGTCCAGGAGTGGCTCTGCAGTCCTTGGCTGTGAAAGGGTTAAAAGCACTGTGCCTAGGCATACCTGAGCAAGAATAAGAGACGCTGCACCCGATATGGAAGCTTGCAAAAATTCAGCCACCAGCTCAAGACACAGGATGAAACTTGGCAAGAACTAGGGAACAAAACTGGCAGAAATGAAGGGCAGAGCTTGCTAAAACCAGTGAGGAAATTGCTGAAACAGCCAACAAGAGACTGCCCCTGCCTAGAGGAGAAAGGTGAAAAGGGCACGGCGATGAAGACGTCCAGCCTTCATCAGGAGAACCCTGAGGAAGACGCGGAGCCTTCCTCGGTGCCAGCACCAGTGTGCACTGCGCCTGCGCCTCGCGTATGCTAATGAGAGTAATGAGCACTGAGAGGTCATTTGCATAACCACACCTTTTCTAAGGCACACCATGAATATGCATAGAGTATAACCATCCATTGTAATCTGCTGTGTGCCCCTGTGCGCTGTTAGGGGAGATATCCCCGCGCACCCGGCGCTGAATAAAGCAAATCCCCCTCCCTGGGCTTTGTCTCGGAAGTGTCTCTGGGCCCGTTTGGGGCCATTCACGTCCAGGGGGTTCTGTCAAGTCACAGTGGAACCTTGGTGCCACCTTGTTCCACAGCCTCAGGATGCTCTCCTGCTGCCATGAGGTCCCTCCCTGTGTGACACACTGCAGCCCTGGCTCCGTGAGGGTCTCTGGGGTGCCATGGTGCACGCCTTTTTCCCATCTGAGCCTTGCTTCCATGGGTGCCATGGACTGACAGTGCCCTCTGCATGCCATGGGCCCAGCTGGATCACAGCAGAGCCTGGCTTTCATCAGGTTCTGATACCTGCTCTGCCAGCTGACAGGGGTGATTTAAAGAGCACAGAAACCAATGGGAAGAATGGTCTATTTTACTGTGAGTGTTAAGGCAACACAAAAGTAAAACTATACATTCCATACAACTACGTGCTTGGCTTTAGCAACAAGCAAAAAGAAGCAAGGTAATTCACCTAATCATTATTATAGGAGAAAAACATAGGGATTGAGAAAGACACATCCCCAATTGCCTAAATACTTTACCATCATCCAGAGTCTGCAGTCACTGGGGACCCCGTTTCACAGTGAGGACCTGGAGAACTCTTCCAAGCACTTGGGAAAATCCTACGTGGTGCATCCACCTGCAGGTGAGGTCTCAGAATTTGCTCCAAAAGTGGGTTCAGTTTTATAGGCCCAAAGCAGCAAGTTAAAGTGACATCATGATATTTTTAGCACATAAACTCCTGGGTCTCATGGCCCTTCTGCAGGCCAGGAGGGGCCAGGGCTTGGCCAGAGCCCAGTCCCTGGCTTGGAGGATTCCCCCTAAAATATCCTACAAGCCTCTATTCATGTCACTTGGGAAAATTTCTTAGAACGATACATTTCTTGCAGGAAACTACACAAGAGTATGTGAAAGTTTTCAAAGCAGCTGGTTTGGTGTTAAACAGCAGGCAGAAGTACCTTGGTCATCTCTTTTTAGCTAACTAAAACTGATGGTAGTAGTCACATAATGCCCAGGGTTTGTCCTGTAAGCCAGCTCTGGCTGAGGGCTGCCACTCAGGCCTGAGCACATCAGAAGCTGAAGTGACCACGACTGGGAATGGCAAAAACTCCCCCCTGGGACTGGCCCAGAGGCCCTGGGACTCCCTGGCATGGGTCACCTCAGGAGGCAGTATTTCAGGGAGCCCAAAGGACTTTTGGGAGAGCTGCTGTGGAGACAGAGGGAATTGCACAGCTGGATCCCTTGCCTGGGCTCCCAGAGGACCCTTCTGCTGTGGGGCTGCTGAGGGTGGAGGAACAGCAGGTACCCATGGCCACCCCAAAACAGGGCCCCGTTGGCAACACGGCCCCGCCCGGGACTGCGGGACCCCATCCCTGGGATGGGTCAGGAGCTGCAGAGCTGGGAGTGCTCAGCCAGACCCGCTGAGCCTTCAGCAGCCCCACACGGCCAGAGCGTGAGCCCAGTGGGGAGTGGCCACTGACAGGGACTGTGGGGCCTGAACCAAGTCCCAGCCCCACTGAGAGCGGCTGTGCCGGACATGCTGCAACTCCAGGAGCAGCTGAGCCCCAGGCAGCCAAGTGGTGCCACCATGGACGTTCCTTTCTTCCCCCTCAGAAAGGACACTGGGAAGCTGGGGAAGTGTCAAGGAAAGGAGTAGGGATGGTGGGAGCTGTGGAACAGCACTAACACGAGAATCCCAAACTCTTCTGAGAAAGGAGGGCAGAAATCCCTGGTGTCCAGCATCCTGCCAGAGAAATCCATTCCCAGATTTACCCACATAAAACCATCCCCCAGTTCTCTGGATTGTGCTGCTCCTGACCCACTAAAACCTTTCTCCCAGAGTGAAGCTCTGAAGTGGGATTGAGGGAGAAAAGCTGAGCCCTGAGCCATGCCAGGGTCAGTGCCAGGAGCATCCCCTGGCGCTGTTTAACAGCGGCTCTGCAGGACCTGGGGATGCAAACAGGACAAACCTGAGCATCTCCCACCATCAGATACCTCAGAGCTTACACAACAACACAGCCATGGCTCTCCCAAACTGGATTTGGAAATGGCACACCTACTGCAGCCATTGGATCCAGATCTGCCCAGATCCCTTTGGGACTCCTGCTTTTGGTGTCTCTGCCTCCTCTCCCTGCCCCAAGGAGGCTCCTCTCTTCCCTCTCCCTGCCCTGACAAGAGAGTCACGCAAATAAAGACGTCCCGATTGCCGGGTGCTGAGGGGTTGTAGAAGCCTTCTCCAGGTCTGGCCTGTTTCCAAAACCCACACAGTCTCCTGCAGCCAGGAACCTCCTTATTCACCCACTCCAAGGGTGTCAAGCTCAGGAAGGGATTCCTGACACCCTGTCCAGCCAGGAGAGCTCCTGTGTCTCCATATCAGGGGATGAAACCGAACACAGGAACTCTGGGAGGACTGAGATTGTGGCATGGGGACATCTGCATTTATTTCCCAGTGACCAACAAAAATGTGGAATGGTGCCAGAGCTGGTTTTGATCTACATCAACCTTTGATAAACGTCCCTCGTCCTGACAGCGACTCCTCTGCAGCTGCTCTGGGAGATCTCCTGGGCCCAGCCCAGTAAGAGGAGATTGCAGTGGTGCTGAGGTGCTCGAGGGGGCCCATTCCAATGCTCTGCTGAAGTCCAAGGACATTGTGTTTCCCCAAGGAGCAATGTTCCTTTCTGGCACTCACTGCCCATGAGGGACATTATTCAGTTGCTGCCCTTGGGTGAGTTCCAGCCACAGGGAGAGGGAGGAGGAGATGATCCCACCTATGGCTGCTGCTGGGTCCAGACATTCGGTGAGATAAAGCTCAGACAGAGCATAAGCATCTCTCCCAAAATCACAGAATGGCTTGGATTGGAAGAGATCCTAAAATTCATCTCGTTCTACCCCCTGCTATGGGCAGGGACACCTTCCACTATCCCAGGCTGCTCCAAGCCCCATCCAGCCTGGCCTTGGACGCTGCCAGGGATCTAGGGGCAGCCACAGCTTCTCTGGGCAAGCTCTGATCTCTGCCCTGGTGAGCAGGGACAGGACCCAAGGGAACAGCTGGAGCTGAGCCAGGGCAGGACTGGGCTGGGGATCACCAAAAGCTTCTTCCTCCAGAGGGGGCTCAGGCACTGGCCAGGCTCCCCAGGGAATGGGCACAGCCCCGAGGCTGCTGGAGCTCCAGAGCCCTTTGGACACCGCTCCCAGGGCTGCACAGGCTGCGATTGTTGGGGGGTCTGTGCAGGGCCAGGGGCTGGACTGGCTGATCCCAATGGGCCCCTGCCAGCCCAGGCTCTTCTGCAATTCTCACCCTTTGGCTCAGCCTTTGTGTCCCCGCGAGGCACTGGCAGAGCTGTTGGGGACAGGGCAGGAGCGGTGACAGCCCCAGCATTCCCCTGTGTGTGACACCCCAGCGGTGACAGCCCCAGCGTTCCCCTGTCTGTGACACCCCAGCAGTGACAGCCCCAGCATTCCCCTGTGTGTGACACCCCAGCAGTGACAGCCCCAGTGTTCCCCTGTGTGTGACACCCCAGCAGTGACAGCCCCAGCGTTCCCCTGTGTGTGACACCCCAGCGGTGACAGCCCCAACGTTCCCCTGTGTGTGACACCCCAGCAGTGACAGCCCCAGCGTTCCCCTGTCTGTGACACCCCAGCAGTGACAGCCCCAGCGTTCCCTCCCTGCAGTCGCTCCAAGGGAAGTGTCCAGAGCCGTGTCCAGTCCATGGAACTGAGCGGCCACTGCCCACCCCGGCCTGGGCTGATGTGGATTCCTCTGCACACAGCTCGGGGAAGGTCCCCCTGGCCACCTGCACAGGGCCACAGACAAGTGTCAGACACAGTAACAGAGCTCTGCCCAGAGCTGACATGGGGAGTTATTTCAAAAAGAAAGCAAAAAATTAAAGAAAACTAAGAAAACCCAAACAAAACCATACAAAAAAACCCCCAAAAAACCAAAAAAACCCATCACCTAAACAAGGAAAAAAAATGAAGAAAAAACAAAGCAAAACAAAACCAAAACAAAAATACAAAAACCAAAACAAATCAAAGCAAAAAAAGAACAAAAAACCAAAACCAACCAAAAAAAAAAAACCCAAACCAAAACAAGAAAGAGAGAACTCCCCCCAGCAGAGCTGTTCCATCCTTGACTTGTCACATCTACACTCACACAACACCTGGGGCTGCCAAAAACAAGGATGCATTGGGCACATTTGCAGGAAAGCAGGTTTAGGACAGGTACTCAGCAGAGCTGTTCTCAGCTGAGCCAAAAAGGCCCCTCTGGCAGCTGCAGGGCCATTGGAAATGCAGAGCCTCAGCCCACAGGGCAGAAAAGGGCTCTGAGTTCCCCTCCCCTGACACTAAACCCTCTTCCCGGGCTGCTTCACACTCAGGATTCTTCTGGAGGACTGCGCAAAGCTGAGAGTGGACTCTGGCTTCTCCCTGTTGCGTGTCCTAAGGCTGCCTGGGAGAAGGAATTTCGGGTCAGTTCCACTGGCACAATCCCTCCTGGCACAGGGCACAGTGCTGGGATGGGCTTTGTGTGCCGAGGCTTTGCTGCAGCCAAGGAAAGCTCCTGGCTCAGGGTCACCTTTGCTGCTCAGCCAGAGCCCGGAGTGCCCCAGCAGCAGCAGCAGAGAATGGCAGCATTGCCACGGGCTGGCACAGGAGGGGAGATTTCCCCTGAAGAGAGGCTCCTGTTCCAGTTGTTGCATTCAGGCAGCTGCAGATCCCTCAGCTTTGGCTGCACAGCAGCTGGAAATGCAAGTCCAGGAGCTCTGTCCATGGCCAGCCCCAGCAGGTGACAGCAAGGACTGGGCCCTGGCAGCGGGACATTTGCAGGGAGCGCCTTCAGCAAGCGCTGGGGGCTGGGACTGTGCGCAGAAAACGACCTGGGCGTCTCTGCATCCAGGCAAAAGGAACAAAGTTTCAGTTTCAGAGCCTCCCTGCTCCAGAGCCGCAGCTGCGAGAGCGGGGCAGCTGCCGGGATCGCTGTGCTGGGGCCGGGCCGCAGGTGGGGGTTCCAAGGGGCTCGGCCGGAGCAGCTTTTTTGTCCCGGGGCACTCGGGGCATTGCCGCGGGCTTGGGGTGCCTGGGAAGGCGCAGCAGGACAGGGTGGCAGTGGTTGGTTTGTGGATTTGTTGTTGGGATGTTTTGTTGGCGGCCCCGGGCGGGCTGTGGGAGCCGGGAGCGGCCGGGCGGGCCCGGAGCCGCCCCTCGGGCCGGGAGCCCCCGGGCAGAGCTCTGTGCTCGGGGCCGTGGCCCGGGCGGCCCGGGCAGCGCTCGGCGGCCCGTGGGTCCCCGGCGCAGGCGGGTCCGTGTGGCCGGGCCGGCCCGGCCGTGTCCGCAGCGGGCTCCGAGGGGAGCGGCCCGGCCCGGCCGTGGCCGTGCGGGGCCTGCCGGGGCTCGGGGGGCCGGGCCGGGCAAAGGCTGAGCGAGAGCGGGGGAAGCGCTGGCACAGAGGCCCCGGGCTCGCCGTGCCCCCCTGGCCACGCAGCCGGGCTCGGGGGCCGCCTCGCTCGGAGCCAGCCCCGGCTGCGGGGGTCCCCGGGGCTCCCTGGGCAGGGGGCGGCGGGGGCTGCCGGAGCTCTGTGCCCGGGGCTGGGCGCAGCTGCCGAGGCAGCGGAGGATGCAGGGTCCCCCCGCGCTGGGGCTGCCTCTGCCCGGCCCTGGGGCTGCACTGTCAGCCCAGAGCCACGTGGGGATCGCCCGGCACTGGCAGGGCTGGCAGGGAAACCGGCAATGGGGAGAGCAGAAACGGGCAATACGAGAGCTGGGGGTGCTCCAGAAGCCTGGACATGTTGGCAGCATGGACGGGGGGACCCACGCATACTCCAGGACCCTGAAACAGGGACCCCGAACAGTGCTGACCCCTGGGACGCCTGTGATGCCAAAGTGGTGAGCCCAGAGAAGGGGAACCTGTGGGATTGCAAGGAACCCCAGCAGCCCAGAGAGGGGAACAGCAATACAAACTTGACCTGCAGCAACTCAGACAGGGGCAGCCTTCAGGAGCCCAAAGTGGGGAGACCAGACATGGGAAACCCAGGGTTGGGTTTCTCTGCTGAATCTTGGTCATTTGTGTATTATGGGGGACAGAATCTTGGTGTTTTGGAGGTTTCTATGGGCACCAGATCCCCGTGAGTTCTAGAGTGTGGAGGTCCAGGTGCCCAACACTGGAGCTGCAATACTTCAGAGCAAAGGTGACCAGGGTCAAAGAGAGACACCCCTCTGAGTATAATGGTCTCAGCCATCAGCATTTCCAGGCTCATGTTAATGCAGCAGGCTACATTAGTATCACCCAGTTCAACTGCTGTTTTTTCCTTATATGTTCTCCCCCTAGAATGTTCTCCCCTCTCTTCTCCCCTATTGGTCCTGGTTTTCTGCAGAGCTCCCCGCCGTTACCTCACTGGTTCCCCAGTTGGCTGCCCCTCCTCTGTGCCACTTGTGCTCAGTTCCCATTGGCCCTGGACCCTCAGTTCTGCCCCTTTGCCCCCTTATAGAACCCTGTGTCCTCAGCCCCATTTTGTCTCTGTCTCTGGACCCTCTACATTGCGCTAAGCTGTGTTTGGAGCTCTGCACAAAGATCTGTCTCTGGCCTTGTCCATCAGCAGGTTAAGCAAGTGTGCTCTGGGCTCTGGGTGTGCAGGTTGCTCCCAGAGGCTCATTGTGGATATGCTGCAACACTAGATATGGACTTGGGCAGGAGGAACCCCCTAACCCAATGTGCTCATGCAATGTATTTTTCCGCAAACCAGGATTTCCCATTCCCAAACCCTGGCTGGATGGAGGGGGAAGCTGTGAGGAAGAGGAAGATGCCCCGGGACACCCAGGCAGGTGAGGAGGAAGTCAGTGCCCCTTTCACCCTCTATCCTGCTCCATCTCCCAGCCCAGCATGGCCCAAAGCTGCAGGACAACCCTGCTGCCAATGCCGTCCTGCTGGGGACACTGGGGGGATGTCCTTCCCCTTCCTTCTTGCATGGAGGCAAATCCCATCCTCTCTTTGTCCTTCCTCCCCCAGACAAGGAGCTGAGGATGGAGACCAGGGAGGACAAATCCCCACAGAAGAACCTTGTGGAAGAGAAGCCCTACAAGTGCTTGGAGTGTGGGAAGAGCTTCAGGCAGAGCTCCCAACTGATCCGCCACCAGATGATCCACACCAGGGAATGGGCCTATGAGTGTGGGGAGTGTGGGAAGGGCTTCAGCTGCAGCTCCAACCTCCTCACCCACCAGCGCATCCACACTGGGGAGAGGCCCTACGAGTGTCTTGAGTGCCAGAAGAGGTTTCACACCAGCTTTCATCTCCTCTGCCACCAGCAGATTCACACAGATGAGAGGCCCTTCAGCTGCCCCGACTGCGGGAAGGGCTTTAAGCGCAACTCCCACCTCGTCATCCACTGGCGCATCCACACTGGGGAGAGGCCCTACGAGTGTCTCCAGTGTGGAAAGACGTTTCACACCAGTGCCAACCTCCTCCTGCATGAGCGGATTCATACAGATGAGAGGCCCTTCCGCTGCCCTGAGTGCGCGAAGGGCTTCAATCAAAACTCCAACCTTGTCACCCACCAGCGCATCCACACTGGGGAGAGGCCCTACGAGTGTCCCCAGTGTGGGAAGAGCTTCACCCAGAACTCTCACTTGACCAGACACCAACGGCGGCACCAGTAAGGGAAGCCCTGTGAGTGCCCCACCTGCAGAAAAACTTTGTGCACAGCTCTTGCTTCATCCCCCATTGGAGGTCCCACATTAGAAGGAGCCGTTGTGATCCATGTTCCCCATGATCCATGCTGGGAAGACACCTGTCCCTTTTCTTGCCCCTGACAGTGGCATGATGTGGGATTGAAGAACATGAGGGTCTGACCCTGGCCATGTCATTACATTCACTCCCACCTCAGGTCATTGCCAGGGACAGGAATAGGACTCTTTCTCCCTGAGGAGAAGGGTGTTATTTCCAAGCAGGAGGAAATTGTTGCTGGGAAGAGCCACGCAGTTGTGTTGTAGTTTTCCCTTTTTCTTATCCCTTCTGTTACCAATATTGTTTCTGTTTCTCTTTGTTTCTTATTTCCTCGCTGTTCGCAATAAATTGTTCTTATCCCAGCCCAGGATCTTTGCGTTTTGTGCTTTCCGTGGGAGGTGGGAGGGCAGCAAGGGCAGCATGGTTTTAGTGGGAGCAGGAAATGGGGGAATCCCATTCCTGAACCCTGGCTCATGGAAACCGAGCATCCCAGCTGGTCCCAGCCCTGGTGGCCATGGCAACAGCCTTAGGAGCGGGTCCCTGGCTGGGGCTGTGGGAACCTCTTCACTTTGGTGCCCAGGGACAGGAGTAGAGGGAACGGCTGCAGCTGAGTCGGGGCAGGCTTAGGTTGGATGTCAGGAAAAGGTTTTTCCCCAGAGGCTGCTGGGGCCCTGCCCAGGCTCCCCAGGGAAGGGTCCCAGCTCCAGGGCTCTCTGAGCTGCAGCAGCGTTTGGACAGCGCTGCCAGGCCCAGGCTGGCACTGTTGGGGTGTCCTGTGCAGGGCCAGTAGTTGGGCTTGAGGATCCTGATGGGTCCTTCCCAGCTCGGCCAATTCTGTGGTTCGGGGATCCCATGAGCCTGGGGATGGTACTGCCAATGGTTGCCATGGCAATGGGCTCTGTGTGCAGGTCTGAGCTGGTGTCCATGGCAACCACCCCAGGCATGGGGTCTCCATGGAGTGGCTGAGGGACTGAGCATAGCAACAGGGGTCTGGTGATGGTTGCCTACCAAGACCAGATTTGTCACACGCCCTCAGAGTAGTTCCATGGGGACTTTGCAAGAGGCTCCAGGCTGTTCAAGAGCTGGAATGTCACAGGCAGAGTCAGGGGCTCCATGGAGACCTCCCAGGGCTTTCTGGGGATGGTAAAGAGCCCTTTAGTCAGAGGCAGTCACAGCCATTCCATGGTGACATCCCAGGGGACCTTGGGCTGCAAAGGCACCGATCTGTAACAGGCACTCATGGGGACTCCACAGTAACATCCCAGGAGTCCCCAGGCTTCCCAGGGGCCAGGATGTCCCAGACACTCACAGGGGTTCCAGTCATGGGCAGAGTGGGAGCTTAGGAAAAGTTTATTAGAAAAGATCCTGTTTGGTCACGAGGTGCAGAAAGGATCCCTAATAGCCCCCACAGATCCCCAAATGTCACCGTTTAATCAGAGATGACACAGACTCAGATCAGAAGCCTAAGGGCTAAAAGCTACCTGTTTTTTCAATCCTCTTCTTTTCTATCTTGGTCTGCTGCAGGTGGACATCACTGGTCATTTAATCAGCACATTTCACATGATTGACCAATTAAGACAACACCCTGCAGGAAACAACTTTGTGGAAAAAAGCCAACTTACTACAGATGTTGTCGAGGCACCAGTTATTGATGTTTGTTTTACCCTGGGCCCTTCTGGGGGCTCCCTGGATGGGGGAAACCCTCCTGTAGCTGTTCTGTCCCAAGTAAAAGGAGATGCGTGGGACTTTTTTAATCTTCAGCTTCTTGTTTATTGTTATCTAATGTTTTGCATGCTGTGCACACCAGGCTCAGCATGCTGGAAAAGCACAGCAAAATGGCTCTTAAATGTATGGTTTCAAGATCTTTTAAAGTTGCCTCATTCAATTAACTCTTAAAATGTACAGTATTTCTACTTATCGACCAGTAACTCATCTCTTGACTGTCCACATAACCTCTGCACTGTGCTTTCCTTGACCAATCAACCTGTGCCACCAACACTGCAGAAAATGGCATAGATGAAGAAGACAGGGACTGCACCCAAATTACTCCATCCTGCTTCCTATGTGCACTATACTAAAACTCCCAAAACCTAAATTTCTCACCCAAGGGACATACTATACTACCCTCTAATCTATTTCACACTTTGATAAATTCTAATCTATCTCAAAGTCTTGGAAGTCCTCTCCATGGGCAAAGGTGAAAGGCAGTGTTTCTCTGGGGGTCAGGACCCCTCAGAGCAGACACAGAAATATTCCCTGTGCCCTGGATTCCCACACATTTAACCTAAAATCCTTCAACCCTTAACAAGTGAAGTTACCCAAAAATGTTCCAGGTAAGTAGGATTAGAAGGAGAGGAGAAATAGAGAACAACAGAAAGACAGAAGATCTTTAGAAAGATACACATTGGCACCAAGAGCTCAGGTTCCAGCATTACCAGCAGAGGAACCCAAGGAGAAGGCAGGATCCAGACCCTGGGCTGGCCTCATGCTCCCGCTTTTAATCCTTTGGGCCTCCCTGGGCCCGCCCCTGGGGTGGGATTGCCTGTTGCTTGTCCAATCAGAGCCAGGGTAGTGGCAGCTGCTAGTGTATGATTGATTGACCGCTCAGGCAATCAGAACTGGGTTAACACTGCCCCTGCTGTGTGATTGACAGCTCTGCCAGGCCAGGCCTGGGGGCGGGGCTCTGTCCCACCACAAACCAAGGCCTGACCCGGCCCTGGCCCCACATGGGCATTCCGAGCATCCCAGGGTGTCTCGGGGACATCGATCTCATCCAGCCACTGACAGTGACCACGGTGACACTATGGAACCTCATGGAGCCATGGGTGAGTTGTGACAATGTGGGTCCAAGGACACCACGGTGACACTACAGAACCTCATGGAACCAAGGGGCCATTGTGACACTGTGGTGCCTCGTGGAATCAAGGAGAGCATTGTGAAACTCAGGCGCTCCAGGGAACCAAGGGTCCATGGTGAGCTTGTGGAGCCCAGAGTGTCACGGAGGAGCCCCTGTGACACAGCAAGGATGCATGGAGCCGAGGGGCCATGGTGACACATCAGGGCTTTGTGGAACCACGAAGCCATTGTGACATTGCAAGGCCACATGGAACACAGGGCCACTGTGACACTGCAGAAGCAAGGGGAACATTGTGACACTCCAGGGCTTCATGGAACCAAGAAGACCATTGTGACACTGTGGTGCCTCATGGAATCAAGGAGACCATTGTGAAACTCGGGGGCCCCAAGGAACCAAGGGTCCATGGTGACCTTGTGCAGTCCAGAGTGTCACAGAGGAGCCCCTGTGACACAGCGAGGGTGTATGGAGCCGAGGGGCCATGGTGACACATCAGGGCTTTGTGGAACCACGAAGCCATTGTGACATTGCAAGGCCACATGGAACACGGGGCCACTGTGACACTGCAGAAGCAAGGGGAACATGGTGACACTCCAGGGCCTCATGGAACCAAGGAGACCATTGTGACACTGTGGGGTCCCACGAAACCAAGGGAACATGGAACAGGTCTGGCTGGCTGGGCCTCCTGGGGACCACCTGACAGGTCCCGCTGACCTTGGCATGTTGAGGGCTGCTTTTCACCTGCCAATGGAGCACTTGGGTTCTGGGCTTTCCTACCTACAGATAAGAGCCACCCTTCTTTGTCTATGCAGCAATGGCCTAAATTTGGATTCCACCTCTCAAATTCTCTGTATCGAAAGGCTGCTTTCAGACAAAAGCTACCAGGAAAGAGAGGTCTGGCTGGCCTAGGCCTCTGATGACCACCTCTCATCTGCCCCTGAAATACCAGTGTTCCATGCTTTCCTTCCTGTGGAAAAGAACCATCCTTCTCCTCCAGGTGTCCAGGTCTGAAATTGGGATTCCACCTCTAAAATTCTGTGCATCCAAGGGTTGCTCCCAGGCAAAATCTGCCAGTACCATCAAGTCTGGCTGGCCTTGGGCTCTAGTGGCTGCCCCTACAACACTGGGGCTGGGTTCTTTCCTTCCCATGGAGATCACTGAGACACTGTGGGGACCTCATGGCACTAAGGGGATCATTGTGGCACCACTGGAGCCCATGGAACCAAGGGGATCATTGTGGCACCACTGGAGCCCATGGAACCAAGGGGCCATGGTGACACAGCGGGGCTTCATGGAACCCAGAGACCATTATGGCTCTGTGGGGCCTGATGGAACCATGGAGACCATTGTGACCCTTCAGGGTCTGGTGTCACCAAGGGGGCATTATGGCACCTCAGGGCCTCATGGAAGCAAGGGACCATTGGGACACTGTGGGGCCCCATGGAACCCAGGGAACATGGAACAAGTCTGGCTGGCTTGGCCTGCCAGGGGCCACCTGACAGGTCTGGCTGATGTTGGGATGTCAAGGGCTGCCTCTCAACAGCTCCTAGAGCCCTGGGACTCCATGATTTTCTTGCTATGGAAAAGAACCATGAAAAAACCCAACTTTTCAGATTCCCATTGCCAAAATTGGTACTCTCCCTAAAAAATTTGCTGTAGGCCAGGGCTTCGCTCAGAACAAAACCTGCTTGCTCTGGCTGGCCTTGGCCTCTGGTGGTCACCTCTCATCTGCCCCTGAAACACAGGGGCTCTCTTCTTTCATTCCTATGGAAAAGAACTGATCTTCTTGCCAAGGGACCATGGCGAAAGTCAGCATTTGGCCTCCCAAATTCCATATATCCAAGGATTGGTCCCAAACAAAAGTAGCCAGGACAAACAGGTGAGGCTGGCCCTGTCCTCTGGTGATTTTCTTAGACTCTGAGCTGAATGTTTTCATTGAAAACACCTTGGAGAGGGCCCAGAGATCCCCCTAAGGAGGGGTTCCGAGGCCTCAGGCACATGAGCACTATATATGGACAAAGGAGCTGTGTGCTCTGTGCTGTTGGGGTCATTTTGCATCATGGAAGTGATGTCCTAAGAGAAGCTGCTAGCAGTTTCCTCTGTCTGACAAAAAAAACCAATCAGTAATTAGCTTTGAGAATTGAAAATCTGTTAAACTACTAAGGAAACTGTACATGGCTCTGTGAAGACCCATGTTAAAGATGAAAAAGCCTGGAAGGGTTGTCACTGTCATATTTTCTGGAAAAGTCTCTTCACCAGGATATCTTCTCCTGAGAAGCGGAGAAGCCTCAGAGAAAAAGGAATACAATATTATCTCATTTGCTTCTCCTGTGTTTTGCTGCTTTGGAATGTGGTTGGAGATTGTTTATTCAATTTGTGAATTGTTTGCCTTAATGTCCAATCACGGTCAGGCTGTGTTGGACTCTGAGGAGGGAGTCTGGAGTTTTTAATTAGTGTTATATATGTATGGTTAATTCATGCTGTAAGTAAATATGTGTATGTATAAAATATTACATGAATCCACCACATGCCCTTGACGACTCCGGCTGGGAGCATAGTCCCATTTCTATTCAATCAGTTCCCGGAACATGTTAAAGATAATATCAAGTCTTTAGCTTAAGAATAAAGTCTTCCCGGGCCATGAACATCGTCTTCCTCGACTATTCAAGAGAACGACACCAGGAGTAGATTACATCAGTGGTCCTGAAACACTGGCACCACCCGAGTACATGTGAAAGAAAGCTATACAGACATTGAGGCACACCTTTTGCATCCGTATGGACTCGGTTATTCATATGAAAAGAACATCCAGGAAGGACCTAGATGGTTGTAGAAGTACCGGGACTGACTTTTGCATCCCTATGTTCTAACTCTACATATGAAGAAACACAAGGGACATCCTGTGTTGTTCAGGCCTCAGGGAAAATATTGGGTATATAAGCGGGCTGTGCGAGACGGTCGGGGTGAACCTCCAGGGAAACGCTGGCACTCTGTCAGTCGGATCCAGGTTCACCCAGCACCAAATTCTGGAATTGACGCTGTCTTGGCTGTGGCGGATTTTTTCCAATTTGTAATTAAGAAATCTTTGTCAAATTTTTTTTTAATTTGGCTGCGGATTCAATCATTTATAACAATTAGTATCTTGTTAAGCCTTCTGTAAGTAAGCCTTCTCTATTATTTAGAAACATTTTAGTATAACATAATAAAATATAATATAATAAAATAATATATTAGCCTTCTAAGAACATGGAGTAAAATTCATTCTTTCCTCCTCCATCTGGGGACCCTGAAAATAGCATAAACCCTTCTGGCTGGCAAAGAGGTAACAAGGCTGACCTGGTCCCTCTCTCAGCCAGGCCGGGCCAAGCGACTCTTGCCATGGGGCTGGGCCCCTTCCCAGGGAACCCACCAGGCCCCATCAGCTGCCGTGCGGGGCAGGGGAGGCTGCAGGGCCGAGGCCAGGCCACACCATGGCTGCAGTTGCCAACATCTGGGCACTACTGAGCCCTGCCCCGCCGCCAACCCGGGCTGAACCAGGATCCACTGGGCCCCAGGAGCAGCCCCGGGCCGGGCCGCCTCGGCCAAGTTTCTGCCACCGTTGGGGTTGGCCCACAACCCTCGGGCAGGGGGAGGAGAAGCCATCAGCCTCCGGCTGTGCTGCTGCCGTGTTCTGGCCTGGCTGCTGAGATCCTGGCCTTCCCCCCAGCACGGCCCATCCTGACACAGCCCCAGCGAAGCCGCTGCAGAAACCTCCATCGTAAAACAGCTCCAGCCGCAAGGACCGAGCCTGGCCGGGGTCATGGGACCATCTGCAGGTCCCAGGGTGAGATATAAACTCTTTCAGTGCTTCCATCCTCCCTCAAGTGAGAGAAAAGGACAAAGTGCCAGTACACAGAGGAGCAACATGAAGACACCAAGGAGAGTGAAGGGGAAGTTGAGTCCCAGATGGGAGGGATGAGGAGATGCCTTGATCTTGGGGCTGAAATCCTCTTGTAAAGCTATGGAGAAGGATGGAATTGATACATCAGACTCTTTTTTTCCCTATAATGCATTGAAAAGTATGGGGAGATGATTTGTTCAGCAAAGGGCTCCATGCTAAAGTAAGCAAATGTTGAAGTAGCTGTCATCCCATGAGAAGTTTGAACAGAGAAAGAGAGCAGAGTGATGAGACCCTGTGCCCTTAGGGAGAGAAGAAGAAGATCTCTGTTCTCAGAGATGAAGGTGATTTCAGAAATAGATGAAGAGAATCTTTGCTCTTAAACAGCTGATCTTTAAACTAATACCCCATAAGTTGACATGGCCCATAAACAGAGCTGAGGGAAAAGATGTGAAAAAATCAGAGGGACTTCATGATTGCACATTTTCTGGGTGGCTGCTGTTCATGGAAATTGAGAGCCACAAGAGAACATTTTCTTATGGAGAAGTCTGCATAGCATGAAAGAGACACTCCTCTCCCTAAGTGAACTGAAGAAAGACTCTTCTAGAAGTGGTAAATTTTAGGTTATGACTGAAAATTTTAGGTTATGACTCTTTAAATTGTGAGCAAGAATGAAAAGGTTGTAGGGAGATGAGAAGTGTTCTGAAAATTTTGTTCTGATTCTTATTACTTTTTGTTTTAGTTATAATTAAAAAATGTTTCTTTATACCCTGGTAAAGTTGTAAGCTACATTGCCTTTCTCCTAATCCTATCTCACAGCAGGAAATGAGTAAGGATATTCTAGTGAGTGCACTGCTAATTAGCCAATACTGAACCTACCACACTAATTGATGCATTTGCCAAGAAATCTCAATTTGGCAAACCAAAACCACTACAGAAACCTTCCTGATGAACTGCAAAAGAGCAGAGGAAAATCAAGGCAGAGCCATGGTTTCTTAGGACTTGCCTGATCCTAATGAGCCCCGTGGTGCATTTGGAGCTGAGCCCTTGAACCTCAGGGCCTGAGGGGAGATTGCACAAACCTTTCCAGGAGTCAAAGTCAGAAAAAAACTCGAGTGTCTCAAGGCATGAATGGGCCCCACTGAGGTCCATCCCCAACACAGGCTCCTCATGGACTCCTTGGAAAAAGAACAGGAAGCCAGGATCACTCAAAAACTTTTCAGAAGATTCAAAGCAGAAAGGAAAACCCAACGTACCTTAAAAACCTTGAGTATCTCAGGGTATTAATGAGCCCCACAGAGTGTCAGTACAAAGCTCTCAAGGGACTCGTTAAAGCAGATAATTGGGGCCATGAGTCTGTATCAAAAGGGAAACACCAAGTACCTTAAAAGAACTGAAGTACCTTAAAGCAATAATGAGCCCTACTGAGTGTTCCTGACAAAGCCTCTCCAGGGACTAATTACAGCAGATAATTGAAGGCCATGATTGCAGAGACCTCTCAGAGACTCCAAGGCAAAAGCCAAACCCAAAGTCCTTTGAAAAACCTGCAGTCCCTGGGAGCATTCAGGAGCCCCCGGGGCCATTCCTGAGCAAGGCTCCCCAGGGACTCCTTCCAGCAGATCCTTGTGGCCACTGGGATGTGGGCTAGTGGGGGATGCTGAGGGCAGGACAAGGGGGTGACAGTGCCCAGCCTGGCTGGGGCTGTGCCAGGAGGCCCCAGTGCCTCAGGACAAGGTGTCTCCTCACAGCCCTTGGTGGCACAGACCCTGCTGTGCCCCAGGGCACCAAGACTTGGCTTCTCTTTGTCCCCACCTGTCATCACTGCCTCCAGTTCTCTGCTCTGCCTGGTGCCTGGGGACACTTTCTCAGTCATGTCCCTCAGTGGGACCCATTAAAAGTCCAAGAAACTTTGGAGTGTGATTCTGACTTGGAGTTCTGGAGAGGTTTCTGCAGCTCCCTCTCAGGGACTGATGTTCAGGACCTCAGCACAAAGCCCCAGAGGCTCATTAAAGTCCTTATGCTGTGTCTGTGCTGCTGAGCTGGGCTGGGATCCTGGCACAGAGGCAGTTCCTGTTAACCAAGAAGAACTTTAAAGGCACATTTCTCCTAATGAGCAGCTTTTCTCCCAGCCCAGCAGGGCTGGGGCACTGCCTGCAGCCAGCCCGGGCACAGCACAGAGGCACAGTGAGCTTCAATCAGTCAGGGCTGGGAAGGTGCTGAGAATTGCCTGGGGCAGAATCATTGCCACCCCTGGACACAGGAACCTCTGGCTGCAGGACAATGCAGCTGCAGCTCCTGGAGCCATCTCCTAAAGCTGGAACATCCCAATGCCTGCAGACCCTGTGAGTACAACTCTGATTATTTCTGGTGTAGGGCAGGTGAAATACTAATGAAGCTCTGACATGCTGAGGGATTCTGGTTTGTCATAGAATATTTCCAAGAAAAGGATTTTGATAAAAATGAGTGTTTCCAAAACCTTCGTATTCAGTTTCCTACTATTACAGAATGGCAGGGAGAGGGGATAAGCATTAAAGGTTGATTATGAATTATTAATTATGAATTCTGACAAGTGCCTGAGACATCTCCCTGTTACTTTTAGTGATCACTGTCTTCACAGGAGATCCCTAATGCGCTTTTGGCCACTCTGCCCATGGACAGCAGCAGCAGCACCTTTGCTGGAGCCATCATGGTCAGTCTGAGTTTTCCTTTCTGCAAGCTGCAAAGAGAACCTGTTCCCAGCCAGTGCCCTGCAAACAGGGTTCTGTCAGGGCAAGGAGAGTGCCCAGAGATTTGGGGTCTTTGAGTGCTGGCACAGAGAGATCATGCACAGGGAAACACCTGTGGGAGGAAAATCTCCAGGAAGCAGAGACAAGATCAGGAAATGAGAGAAAATAAAACCCAGAAATGCTCTGGCAAGAAGAGTTTAGAAATCTCCACAAGATGCCCTCCAGTGCACACCCTCCCTCTGAAAAAGCCCCCTCCCTCCTGTGCCCTCAGCCCCTCAGGGCCGGGGCTCCAAGGTTTGCAGCCCCTCCTGTGCAGGCAGAGCTGCAGCAGAGCCGTGGGGCAGCTCTGCAGCCCCAGGCCCAGTTCCCTCTGCAGAGCACAGGGCTGGGAGCAGCTGCCCGGCCCTGGGGGCTCTGGAAGGGGGCACAGCTGGCTCAGGGTGACGCTGTCCCCAGTGCTCAGCTCTGGGCAATGCTGTCAGTGCAGCCAAGGAAGGAGCTGCATCTCCCTTCATCCAATGTCATCATAAGGACACTTGCAAGTGTCCCTGAGATTTCAGTCCAAGCTAGGAGCTTCAATCCAGGATTCAAACCAGTCCTAGAGCATCTTTGAGTTGTAAGATTGATGGGGAAAGGCACAGATTTTCTAACACTGAAAGTGCTGCTGGGTTGTTGAAATGAGCAACAGTAATTCTTAGATACAGAAGTGGAGCTGGACTGTGGTGGATCCATCTGCTCTCAGCTTTACCTGGGGCATTTTTGGGGAAACATGGGAAACTGATCGACCTCCGCCTGAGAAAGGCTAAAGCCCTGAGAAATTCTGTAAAGGTCAGAATGATGGACCAGCTCCCGTCATTCTCCACTCATAACTTTGCCTCACAGAATTTGCTCTGTTTTCCCTAGGTGCACCAGAAATGCTGAGGGTTTCTGATATCCAAGGATACCAGGAAAGATAAGGGAGAGCTTAAAAAGAAAACCCCAGAACTCTGGAAAAAAAAGGATCTGTGTGTGTGTTCTAGGGGAAGGTGCATGTGAAATGGATTTGAATTTGGTTTCAGGTATCTCCTCTAACCCTTCACTGTCCTTTTCTCCATGAACAGGTCCCCAAGTGCAGCCACAGCCAATGTCCAACAGCAGCTCCACCAGCCACTTCCTCCTGCTGGCATTGGCAGACACACGGCAGCTGCAGCTCCTGCACTTCTGCCTCTTGCTGGGCATCTCCCTGGCTGCCCTCCTGGGCAATGGCCTCATCATCAGCACCGTAGCCTGCAGCCACCACCTGCACACCCCCATGTTTTTCTTCCTGCTCAACCTGGCCCTCACTGACCTGGGCTCCATCTGCACCACTGTCCCCAAAGCCATGCACAATTCCCTCTGGAACACCAGGACCATCTCCTACAAAGGATGTGCTGCACAGCTCTTTTTCTTTTTCTTCTTCATTTCAGTAGAGTATTTCCTCCTGACCATCATGTGCTACGACCGCTACGTGTCCATCTGCAAACCCCTGCACTATGGGACCCTCCTGGGCAGCAGAGCTTGTGCCCACATGGCAGCGGCTGCCTGGGCCAGTGTCTTTCTCTATTCAATTTTGCACACGGCCAATACATTTTCCCTGCCTCTGTGCCATGGCAATGCCCTGGGCCAGTTCTTCTGTGAAATCCCTCAGATCCTCAAGCTCTCCTGCTCCAAATCCTATCTTAGGGAACTTGGGCTTCTTGCTGTTAGTGTGTGTTTGGTATTTGGCTGTTTTGTATTCATTGTTTTCTCCTATGTGCAGATCTTCAGGGCTGTGCTTAGGATCCCCTCAGAGCAGGGACGGCGCAAAGCCTTTTCCACCTGCCTCCCTCACCTGGCTGTGGTCTCCCTGTTTCTCAGCACTGCCACATTTGCCTACCTAAAGTCCCCCTCCATCTCCTCCCCATCCCTGGATCTGGCCCTGTCAGTTCTGTACTTGGTGGTGCCTCCAGCCCTTAACCCCCTCATCTACAGCCTAAGGAACCAGGAGCTAAAGGCTGCAGTGTTGAGACTGATGACTGGATGGTTTCAGGGACATTAAACTGCTGGCCAATTTCTGTAAATCACTTGTAATAAAAATAATGTTTGATACGTCTTGTTGGTTTAGTCATGGGATTTGTTTCTTTGTTTTAGTGTTTTCATAGTGTCCACAAAGAAAAGACTTTCTTTTTTTGAATTTTTAATTTTTTTTCTCTCCACCTTCCCTGTGGCCACAGACTGTGTCAATGAGGGGCTGTGATCTCGGTGGCTTTAAAGGAACTAAAGGATCTCCCAGTGAAGTTTTCTGCAGAGATGCCCTTTTGTTGCCTTCTCGGGAGCTGCAGCAGCAATGTCTGTGAGCAGAGCTGGGGACAGATCAGTGCTGGCACAGCAGCTGTGCCCAGGAGCAACAGCACTTGGTGTTGCCAGTGATGCTCCCATGGCCCTGCCCCACTGCCCTGGTGGCCCTGGTGTTGCTGTAGGGCCTCAGTGCTCCCAGGGCCAGGACCAGTCCTGGGGTGGCCATGCTGGGGCTGCAGCAGGGACAGGCCATGGGCACTTCTGGGGCAGCGCTGACACCTCAGGCCAGGCCCTGGGGGCTCCAGGCTCCTTGGCCAGGCTCTTTCAAGAACAGGGCCAGGCCAATGCTGAGCACTGAAAACCACCGTGAGCAGCCCCAGGGTGGCTGTGGGCAGGCTGGGGGCAAACAGCATGGCTGGTGCTCTGCAAGGGCCCTGGGGGAGATGGAAAGGAGCAGCAGAGCAGGGGCTGATCCATCCCCAGTGCGCTGGACAGCCCAGGGCAGTGTCACAGAGCGTCCTCATGGAGCTGCCAACAAAATCCCCCTTCTGCAGCCCTGGCGTCTTCCCCAGCTCACACAGGTGCCCCATCCTTGCAGGCACAGACATGGCAGCACTGGCTCAGGAGCCCCTGTTTGCATTGCACAGAGCAGGCGAGAGCACCCCCATGCTGTTGCTCTGGGGACATGAACCTGAGGGAGCACAAATGCCATGAGCCCCTGGGGCCAGCATGGGCTGGGGGACACCAGGGAAACCACTCAGCTTTGTCCTGGCCTCTGCAGTCAGCCAGAAAGCTTGCTCCCATCAGCTGGGAATTTCCTGTCCCACTGCAGACACTGTTGTTCAGAGCCAGGGCTGCCTGGCAGCCACCCCCAAATTGCCCTGAGCATTTCCTTTGCTTCACCATTGATTTCTTTACTCTTCCTGATACAATTTTTTTCCTGTTCCCCACCCCTGTTCCCTCCCCTGCAAACATCCCATCCCTGTTTGCCCTTCCCTCTCTGGCCCCACTCCCCATTGCAGTTCCTGGCTTGGCACAATGGGAACGTCCCTTGGGGAGCAGGATCATCCTACAAGTGCTGCAGCAATTGTCTGCAGGCTCCTGCAGTGCCTCCTGCTGCTCCCTTGCCAGAGGCACCACAGGCCAGGGGGGCACATCTGGGCTGCTGTGTCTGGCTGTGGGGCTCCCTGTTCTGGGCAATGAGGAGGAGCTGCAGAGGCTCTGCAGGACTGACAGGATGGGCTTTGGGGTTGGCAGGAGAAGCTGAGGGACCTGGGCTGCTGGAGCTTCTCAAGAGGAGGCCCAGGGCTCATCCTGCAACTGCTCCAAGGGTGCTTTCAGAGAACCACAGAATCAGCCAGGTTGGAAAAGAGCTTGGAGATCATCAAGTCCAACCTGTGCTTTTACACCACCTTGTCTCCCCTAAGCCTCCTCTTCTCCAGGATAAAGAACCCCAGCTCCCTCAGCTGCTCCTCACAGTACTTGTGTTCCAGACTCCTCCCCAGCTTTGTTGCCCTTCTCTGGACATGCTCCAGCCCCTCCATGTCCTTCCTAAATTGGGGCGCCAGAACTGGACACAGCACTCAAAGTGCTACCCAACCAGTGCAGAGCACAGGGGAGAACCTGTTAAACCTGGCCTTTTTGGATTTGGTCTCTGGATCCAGCCTGTCCAGGGCCCTGTGCAGAGCCCTCCTACCCTCCAGCAGATTGACACTCCCAGACAACTTGGTGTCACCACGGTTCCATGAGGCCCCAGAGTGTCCCAATAGTCTCCATGATTCCATGAGGCCTCCCAGTGTCACAATGTCCCTTTGGTTCCATGGGACCCCTTGGTGTCATAAAGTTCCTTGGATACCCGGTCCCAGAGTCACAGTGGTGCTGTGGTCCACCAAGGCCCCACAGTGTCACAATGGTCCTTGGTCTCCAAAGCCCTGCAGTGTCACACTGGTTCCATGAGGTCTGGCAGTGCAGCAATGCTCTCCTTGGTTCCACAGTGTCACAATGTCCTCTTGGTCCCACGGAAACCACGGTGTCAAACATTTTTCCTTCATTCCAAGAGTTCCCAAGGAGCAGCACTGGGCCTTTGGTTCCATGGGGTCTTGCCACAATGGCCAGAATGTCACAATGTGTCACAATGTCACAATGGCCCCATCAAGAAACAAGGTCCTGCTCTGTCACAATGCTCTGCATGGTTCCACAAGGCCCTTCAGGGTCACAGTGGCCTCTGTGCTTGCACCAGGATCCAGACTGTCAAAATGGACTCCTTGCTTCCATTCAGCCCCACAGTGTCACCATGGTCCCTTGGCTCTCTTCTGCCATGTTGTACAGTGTCACCATGGTCCTCTTAGGGCCACCAGGCCCTGCAGTGTCACAATGGCCCCTTGCTTCCCCAGGGCCCTGCAGTGTCACAATCATCAGAGAATCAGCCAGGCTGGAAAAGACCTTGGAGAGCATCAAGTCCAACCTGGGACACAACACCACCTTGTCACCCAGGCCATGGCACTCAGTGCCACATCCAGTCTTTCCTTAAACACTTCCCGGGATGGTGACTCACCCATCTTCCCGGGCAGCCCATTCCAATGCCCAATCACACTTTGTGTGAAGAATATTTCCTAACGTCCAGGCTAAATTTTCCCAGGTGCAGCTGAAGCCTCTGTGCTCTTGTCCTGTCACTGTTCCCTTGGAAAAGAGCCTGACCCCCACCTGGCTGCACCCTCCTGTCAGAGAGTTGTAGAGAGTGATGAGGTCTCCCCTGAGCTTCCTCTTCTCCAGGACAAACAACCCCAGCTCCCTCAGCCACTCCTCACAGGACTTATGTCACAGACCCCTCACCAGCCTTGTTGCCCTTCTCTGAATACACTCCAGCCCCTCCATGTCCTTCCTAAATTGGGGGCCCAGAACTGGACACAGCACTCGAGGTGCTGCCCAAACAGTGTCCCCGAGCACCGGGGAAGAATCACTGCCCTGCTCCTGCTGGCCACACCATTCGTGATCCAGGCCAGGAGCCATTGGCCTTCTTGGCCACCTGGGCACACTGCTGCCACTTCATGTCCAGCCTGCTGTCCATAATTTCCTGCCGGTCCCTTTCTGCCTGGCTGCTGTCCAGCCACTCTGTCCCCAGCCTGTAGTGCTGCAGGGGTTGTTGTGGCCAAAGTGCAGGACCCAGCACTTGGACTTTTTAAAACTCACCTTGTTGGGTTTGGGCCCTGGATGAAGCTGGTCCAGAGCCTTGTGCAGAGCCCTCCTACCCTCCAGCAGATCCACACTCACACCCAGCTTGGTGTCATCTGCAAACTTGCTGATACTGGGCTCAATCTTCTCATCCACATTGTCAATGAAGATTTTAATTAGCATTGGGCCCAACATAGACCCTTGGGAGACACCACTGGAGACTGGACACACAATGGATGCAGCACCATCCCCATCACTCTCTGGGCCCAGCCTCCAGCCAGCTCTTTACCCAGGAAGGGTGAACATGTCCAACCTATGGGCTGCAGCTTTTCCAGGGAATTCTCTGGCTTACTGTGTCAAAGGCACACAACATCCAGAGCCTTTCCCACATCCACAGGTGGGTCACCTTGTCATAAAAGGACACCAGGTTGGTCAGGCAGGACCTACCCCTCCTAAATCCACGCTGGCTGGCTCTGATCCCTCGGCCATCCTGTGGGTGCCCTGGGATGGCGCTCAAGGCGATCTGTTCCATTTCCTTGCCGGGCACTGAGGTCAGGCTGACAGGCCTCGAGTTCCCCAGATCCTCCTTCCAGCCCTTCTTGGGGATGGGGTCACACTGCCACCGCCAGTCCTCTGGGACCTCCCTGCTGAGCCAGGACTGATGGTAAATGATGGAGAGCAGCTAGGGGAGCTCATCCACCAGCTCCCTCATCCTGCTAGGATGGAGCCCATCTGATCCCATACACCTGTGAGCATCTGAGTGTCTCAGCAGGTCATCAGCTGCTTCCTCCTGGATTACAGGGGCTGTTCTGCTCCCTGTGCCCATCTACCAGCTCAGGACAACAGTTGTCCTGAGGACAACCTGTCCTAGTATTGAAAATAGAGACAAACAAGGTGTTAAGTAGCTCAGCCTTTTCCTTATCTTTAGTTACTATATTCCCCACTGCATCCAATAAAGAGTAGAGATTCTTATCTCATGTTTTGCTATTAATTTATTTGTAGAAACATTTTCTATTATTTTTCACAGTAGTGGTCAGGTTAAGCTCTAATTGAGCTTTCCCCTCTCGACTTTTCTTTCTGCATGACCTAACAACATTCTTTAATACTTCCTAAGTTGCCTGACCTTCTGTCCAATGTTGCTGCACCCTTTTCTTTCCCTTGAGTCCCCACAAAAGGTCCATGGGCAGCCAGGACAGTAATTTTTCCTCTCTAGCTTATCTTTGGCCACACTGGGACAGGCTGCTCCTTCTCCCTTAAGATTAATTTCTTGAAGTGTGTCCATCCTTCCTTTGTTTCTAAGGGCTGTTTCCCTTAAAAAAATCAATACCTGATTCAGTACTCCCCAAATCTGCATCCTAAACAGGCCAAAGTCTGCCCTTCCTAATGCCAGTGTAGAAGTTTAGTTGCTGCCCCTCCTTCTTTCACACAACATTGAAAACTTGATTATTTCATGGTCACTGTGACCCAGGCAGCTTCTGACCCCCACATCTGCCACCAGCCCTTCTTGTTTGTGAACAGCAGGAGACAGAGCTTTCCTTGGCAGTGGGAGTGATACCAAAAATTTGGTAAACCAGAAAACACCAATGCAGCATTAAGCAGCAGCATTCTTTATTCAGCTGGATGCACGGGGGACAGCTTCTCCCAAAGCTATGCAGGCTGAGCACAGGAAAGTTTCTGTTTCTATTCTGTATTTTGCACACATATTCATTGATTGTCCTGGACTAAACATACATATGATAATAATTTCCCCAAAATCATTAACATATTTCCCCTCCCCTTTACCCATGTGTTCTTCTCTCCTGGGGGTCTTTTTGGTGGTCCCTGGTGGTTGTGGACCCCAGTGTTCCAGTGGGCCTGGCTGAGCTGGCAGGACACTGAGGCAGGTGAACTTCCAGTTCCCCTTCTCACACAATGGGCATTGTGTGCTTTCCATAGGTCTGGGGTTTTGGAGAACAAGCTCCAGGTGTCAGCTCACCTTGTGCAGACAATTTATCATCTGATAACATGAGGTCACAGAGTGGGCGATGACATCACAGAGTGGGTTATGTGAGGTCATGGAGAAGCTATGGCCTCACAGGCTGCATCTCTGACATCATAGAGCCACCAGTGACGCCACACAGAAGAAGTCTGACATCACTGAGCAGGCTGTGACATCACACAGTTGGCTGTGACATCAGAGACCAGCTGTGTGACATTAGAGAATGGGCTGTGACATCACAGAGGGGCTGTGTGACATCCCAGCAGGGCTGTGTGAGGTCACTGGGTTGGTCCCTCCGCCCCAGCTCCCCCTCACAGTTTCTCCCAACACGTCCAATGCTGTTCATGCCCAGCGGGGTCCCTGTCCCTGGGTATCCCCCTGGCCCACCTGGAGCCACAGCCTCCACCAAAGGATGTTCCACAGGATCCACCCCAGAGACTGACATGGGGACAAGGGGCCAGGGCTGTGTGACCTGGACATCAAGGACATGGATTACCCAGGTGACTGTGGCCTGCTTTGGGTTCCCCAGGGCAGGAAAGATGTCTGGCAGCTGGAGCAGGGTCTGGGAAGGGCCTCCAAGGTGGGGCTGGAGCCCTTGGGCTGTGAGCAGAGGCTCAGGGAGCTGGACTTGTCCAGCGCAGAGCAGGGAAGGCTGAGGGGCTCCTCATCCCAGCCTGGCAGTGCCAGTGAGGAGGTGATGGACAGCACAGAGCCAGGCTCTTCACCAGGGGGCCTGGTGGGAAACAAAAGCCAATGGGTGGAAGGGGAAAGAGGGGAGATCAGCCAGGACAGGAGGAGATGAAATGAGTCAGGCTGGTTTCAGCATTTCCTCAACACCAAGAGCAGCCTGACCTCCCTTCTCCATCCACCACTGACAGCTTTGCAAATCAGGAATTGTTGGAGCTCTTTCGCCCCCGCTACTGGACAAGCATCCTGATACGAGGACTAATTGTGTTTATATCTATCACAGAACCACATTTGTCTAAAATAATTTTTAGTATGCAAATCACTTGTGGATGGTGGACTCATCAGATGCTGCTGGGACGTTGCACATAGCTCAGGGAAGAGTGAGTTTGTTATTAAATTGTGTCCTGTTCAATGGTGGTCTGTTGGCCATAAAGAGAAACCTTTCTGTGCCTCTGAGTCTCTCCAGTTCCTGACCCCCAAAGGACACAAACGTGATGAGTTGTGGTTCCCACTCCAGTGATGGCATTCGGACCTCCCTCCATAGCCAGAGCAGAGCTCCCTTGTCCCAGAAACTCCCTGGCAATGCAGGAATGAAGGAAACAGGACAGGCTGTGGGGATCAGGGGCAGGGCAGAGGCAGGGAGAAGAATGACTTTTGCATTTGATGGGAGCTGTGCCTTCCCTTGGCTTTGTTGGCTGACAAGAAATGAACATCCCTCTGTATCTCAGCCAGATCCTTCTCCAAGGAGAGCAGGTGGGAGTTGGAGCCAAGGAGCTGAAAGCTGCAGGTGCAGCCAGGGCTGGAGGGAGCTCAGATTTGCACAAGGCTGCTCTGAGTTCCAGGGCTTGGATGAGGGAAATAATGGGGTGGGGGTAGGGACAGAGTCTGATTGATTGCCAGCCATGAAGGGTCTTGATTTTCATCTCTTTTCCAACTGCATGAGGAGGTACTTGGATTAAGTGTCAATTGGAGACTGCACATATCGATTTATGATCAGGAAAAAAAAACCTAAACAGGACTTAAATATGTTTTCTCAGTGTCTTTGTTTATATAATACATTCAACTTCAATGCACTCTTGAAATCTATCTAATTAACTACAAATTATTTGAAACCTTAAAACAAATTCTTCCCAGAGGCTTGGCTTGTTAAGGTGTTCTGAATGTTAATGAGCCCTGGGACACTGAATTCCTGCACTGAAGAGCTGAAGGCTGAACAAGCCTCTGGAGCAGTGACATTCAGCAGCAGCCTCCAAGTGTCTGAGGATGTCAGCAGCCCCCACTGAGGCCATCCCTGCCCAGAGCCCGTGGGGGAATGGGCAGACAAGGAGAGCGTCCCTGGTGCTGGGGCAGCACAACTCAGAGGCATCAGTGGCTCCAGCTGGGAAATGGAGTGTGGAATGTGGCTGGGAAACTCTGCCGGGCTGTGTCAAGCAGGACAGACAAGCCCTGACTCCCATCCACTAAAAAACTCTCTCAATGAGACATTTAAAAGGAATTAAAATTGTTTGTGTCCTCTGAGTTGGATGTACTGGAGAAATACTGACAAGAGATTCTCAGGAGCTCATAAAAACCAAACAGCCTTTACTGGCAACTTGAGAAAATTAGAGGAACGTGGCAAATGGTTTAATACAGTATCCAATCAACAGAAAACAGAAAACACTTCTCAAATTGGCCCATTCAACTTCACAAACTTTTAGCCTGTTCGCTTTTAAGTTAACCAAAATTTGCAAGAGGAGGGAATCAGAAGAAGACACAGAAAGAGAGAAAGACAAAAAAGAAAAAAAAGCACACACAGCTACCAACTCCTGGATTTCAGTGGTGTTCAGATAGAAATTCCAAGAGGAGGCAGGGTCAAGATGTGTGCTTGCCTCATAGTCAGCCTAAAATACCCCTTGGTATTCCGGGGCCCTTCCCCAGGTGGCACTTGGGCTCATTTGGTCCCTCAGGAGCTGGGCTGGGGGCTCCAGAGGAGCATTGCCTGTGCTGTGCCAGGGACTGGCAGACACTGCTGGGCTGGGATAGAAACTCTGGGGGGATTGGGGTTCCAGGGCCGGGCAGGACTGGGGTAACAGGGCAGGGCAAGGCTGGAGCTGCCTCTTCCTCCCCCACACATGAAATGTTTCCAGCCAACAATCTCCTCCAGTCTGTCACAACAGGCAACGTTGGAGGTGGAATTTTGGCCATGGGCACCTGGATAAGAAGAGCAATTTATTCCCATAGGAGGGAAAGCATGTGGCCTTTCCCAGTGTTTTGGGGATAGATGAGACTTGACCCACTTGAAACCATTGCCAGCAAGACTTCTCCTGGCAATATTCCTATGGGAACAATCCCTGGATATAAGGAAATTTGGAGGGGAAACCAAGATTCTGTCCATGGTTGCCTGGAGCAGAAGGACAGTTCTTTTCCATAGGAAGGAAAGAACAGAGCACCCAGTTGTTCCAGCAGAAGATGAGAAGAGACCCTCAACATGCCAAGGCCAGCTGGACCAGTCAGGCAGTCCATGGGAGGCCAAACCAGCCAGACCTTTTCTGTGTTCCCTTGGTTTTATGGGGCCCCATATTTTCACAATGATCCCTCGATTCCATGGGGCCCCTCAGTGTCACAATGGTCCCAATGATTCCATGAGGCCTTGCAGTGTCACAATGGTCTCCATGGTTCCCCAGGCCCCACAATGTCACGTGATGCCTCGGTACCATGAGCTCTACAATGTCACAATGGACGTTTGGACCGTGAGGGTTTGAAATGTCACAATGATCTCCTTTTCGGTCCACAGTGTCACAATGGACCATTGATTCCAGCTCACAATGGACCATTGATTCCAGCTGGCCACTCTGTGTCACCCTGGAGCTTTGGTTCCATGCAGCCCTGAAGTGTCACAATGGTCTCCTTTGGTTGCCCAATGTCACAATGGACCACTGATGACATGAGGCCCGGCAGTGTCACAATGGACCTTTGGTTCCATGCAGCCCTGCAGTGTCACAAAGGCCTCTTGGTTTCTCAATGCGCTACAATATCACAATGGTCCTCTTGGTTCTGTGGGGACTCTCAGGGTCACAGTGGTCTCACTGGTTCCATGAGGCCTCACAGTGTCACAGTGCTTTGCTTATTCCATGGGGTATCATAGTGTCACAATGGTCTCCATGATTCCATGACTCCCCTGAATGTCACAACGGTCTCCATGGTTCCATGAGGCCCCACGGTGTCACAATGGACCCTTGGTTTGATGGGACCTCTCAGTGTCACAATGATCCCTACATTCCATGGACCCACACAGTATCAGTACAGTCCCCTTGGTTCCATGAGGCCCAGCAATGTCACAGTGCTCTCCATGATTCCATGAGGCCCCACAGTGTCACAAGGGTCCCTTGGTCCCACAGGGCCCCACAGTGTCACAAGGCTCCCTTGGTTCCATGGCCCTGTGCTGCTGCATTCCCCCCTCCCCTTCTCAGGCCGCCCTGCCAGCTGAGAAATGCTCCTTGGGCCTCGGCCTTGGCCAACAGCCCCTGGGCTCAGCTCCTCTGCAGCTCATCACAGACACTGTCTGCTCCAGGCACTGCTGCTGCCCAAACAGCTCCTGGTTACTTTAGGAGCAGCCCTGGGAGCTGTTTCTGTTCCCTCCGTGGCACAACATCCCTGTTCTCACACTGCCAAAGAAAGCTGCTGATGCCAAGTGTGGCCAGGATGAACCATTGCTGGGACTGAAGCCCCTCTCGTGGGGCCCTGCAAACAGCGCTCCAAAAGGAGCCCTTGGAGCTCTCCTGGGCCAGCGACTCCCTCTGAGTGGGGCCTCTCCCAGCCGGGAACTCTCCCGTTTGCTGCACTCGGGGATCCCAAACAACCACAGAGCCTGGGCCGATCCCCCCACTCCTCCAGGCTCAACCCTTTACCCGCTGGGGAGATGCCAAAGCATCAGCAGTGAGCATTCCCTGCCCTCAGGGGAATTTCTCACAGGTGCCTTGCACTGACTCTTTGTGTCTGTGTGCACACAGGAGTGCCTGTGCTGGGGAAATGTGGCAGAAATGCTGCTCTCTGAGGGGTTTGAGAGCCTTGGACAGCTGAGTAAGTCAGGCCTCTAAGTGAGGTTAAATTATGAGGTCTGAACAAAGTTAAATGTTGCTAAGAGCTGTTCTTTCGCTAAGTTGTTACGTTTAATTTAAGTAATTAGCTAAGTTCAATATTGTTAAGTGTTATTCCTCTGTTAAGTTTCTAAGTCATGGGTTATAAGTTAGGTTAAATACTGTAAAGTGCTGTTGTTTTGCTAAATTGTGAAGTTGAAGGTATCAGTGAAGGTTAAGGTATCAGTTAAGTCCTGTTAAGTTTGAGCTTGGTTAAGCTTTTAGGTAACATTCCTTTTACTCTTGCCCTCACTGCCCTTGTGTCACACACACACACAGGGACAGTACTTGGTTCTTTTCTGGTTTGATTGCCTGGATTTTGCTTGGTTTTGTTGGTGCTTTGTTTCCCTGGTGTGCCTGAAGTGTCCAGTCAGGAGCAGAGTGACTCTTGCCAAGGAACTTTGTGCTGCTGTCCCTTAATATTAAATCTGGTTTTTGCTGATCCCTTGCCGGGGATTTTTTCAGCACTCTCAAGCCCTCGTTCGTAACAGGGTGAAGGAGCCCTGGCCCAGGCTCTGGCCCTGGGGGACACGGGGACGCTCCCGGGGGGTCCCTGTCCCCCTGTCCCACCCCCAGGCCCCCGGCCCCCCTTCCCCATGTCAGGCTCTGGGGTTGATCTCGTGGAACATCCTCTGGGGGAGGCTGCGGCGCTGGGGGCGGGGGGACCTGGAGGGACAGGGGACCCCGCTGTGCACGAGCAGGGTTGGACTGCTCTGGGGGGAACTGTGAGGGGGGACAGGGCAGAGTGACCTCCCCAGTGACCTCACACAGCCCCTAGTATGTCACACAGCCCCTATGATGCCACTCAGCCGTCTCTGTGATGTCACACAGCCCCCTGTGATATCACACAGCCCACTCTGGGACGTCACACAGCACTCATCTGATATCACAGAGCCAACTATGGGATGTCACCCTGGAATGTCATACAGCTGCTCTGTGATGTCACAGAAGACTCTGTGATGTCACAAAGTCACCCTGTAATGTCATTGTCAATTCTGTGAAGTCTGTGAAGTCACAGCCTGCTCTATGATATTACACAGCCACCCAGTGATGTCACAACCTACACTGTCATGTCACAGAGCCACCCTTTATGATGGCAGGATCTGTTCTATGGCCTCACACCCTATTCTATGATGTCAGAGACAGAGCTGTGTGATGTCACAATCCCCTCAGTGATGTCACCAAACCCCCTCTATGATGTCATACTGCCACTCTGTAATGTCACAGCACTTTGACCTCACAGACTGCTCTGTGATGCCCCACAGCCATGCCATGATGTCACAGCCTGCTCTGTGATGTTACAGAATCTCCTCTGTAATGCTGTAGCTGCTCAGTGACATCTCACAACAAACTCTGTGATGTCATACAACAATCTGTGACCTCACACAGCCCACTCTGTGCTGTCACACACCCCCTTTGCTGACATCAGAGCTGCTCTTTGCCTCTATGACAGAGCCACAGAGGTGCGACACAGCCCCCTCTGGTACATCCCATAGCCCCTGCCAGTGCTGAGCCTCTGTGAGCTAAGGTTCAATTCCACCTATCCAATCTTTTATACATAAACCTTTGAGAAATTCTGGGGCTGGGATTGAAACCAGTCACTCCCAGTCTCCTCTCTTAGAAGGAATTTTAGAAGTCTAGGGGCCCTGCAGCCTGGTTTGAGGATCCATGGTGGCTGTTGGATGTCATTTCTCCCTCTTATGTCTCAGCAGGAGTTTCTCCAGTAAAGAAATAAAGCTTTTGCCTGAATCTCCCACTGTGCCCATGACAGGAACCCCTGTGAGTGTCTGGGACATCCTGGCTCTTTGTGCAGCCTGAGGACTCCTGGGATGTCACCATGGAGCCCCCGTGAGTGCCTGTGACAGATCAGTGCCTTTGCAGCCCAAGGTCCCCTGGGATGTCACCATGGAATGGCTGTGACTGCCTCTGACCACATGGCTCTTTACCATCCCCAGAAAGCCCTGGGAAGTCTCCATGGAGCCCCTGACTCTGCCTGTGACATTCCAGCTCTTGAACAGCCTGGAGACTCTTGGAAAGTCCCCATGGAACCCCTCTGTGGGCCTGTGAGAAATCTGAGCCTTAGCAGGCAACAATCATCAACCCCATGTTGCTATGGTCAGTTTCCATGGAAACCATCACCAGTCCCCCTGTTGCTATGGTCAGTTTCCATGGAAACCATCACCAGACCCCTGTTGCTATGCTCAGTCCCTTGGCAGCTCCATGGAGACCCCATGCCTGGGGTGGTTGCCATGGACACCAACTCAGGCCTGTAGACAGAGCCCGTTGCCATAGCAACCATTGGCAGTCCCATCCCCAGGGTCACAGGATCCCAGAACCACAGAATTGGCTGAGCTGGGAGGGACCCATCAGGATCCTCAAGTCCAACTGCTGGTCCTGCACAGGACACCCCAACAATGCCAGCCTGGGCCTGGCAGCGCTGTCCAAACGCTGCTGGAGCTGAGAGAGCCCTGGAGCTTGGACCCTTCCCTGGGGAGCCTGGGCAGGGCCCCAGCAGCCTCTGGGGAAAAACCTTTTCCTGAGATCCAACCTCAGCCTGCCCCGACTCAGCTGCAGCCGTTCTCTCCACTCCTGTCCCTGGGCACCAGAGTGAAGAGGTTCCCACAGCCCCAGCCAGGGACCCGCTCACAAGGCTGTTGCCATGGCCACCCGGGCTGGGACCAGCTGGGATGCTCGGTTTCCACAGGCTGGGGTTCAGGAATGGGATTCCCCAATTTCCTGCTCCCGCTAAAACCCTGCTGCCCTTCCTGCCCTCCCACCTCCCATGGGAAGCACAAAAGGCAAAGATCCTGGTCTGGGTTAAGAACAATTTATTGGGAACATCAACAAGATGAAGAACAATCGGGAACAGAAACAATATTGATAATAGAAAGGATAAGAAAAACTATTTACCAGGAAAACTACATCAATGGCTGGCTCTTTTTGGCTATGTATTTCCCCCATCTTGAAAGGACACCCTTCTCCTCACGTTTAAAGAGTCCCTTTCCTGCCCCTGGCAATGACCTGCGGTGGCAGTGAATGTAATGACACGGCCATGGCCAGACCCTCATATTCTTCAAACCCACATCATGTCATTGTCAGGGGCAAAAAAACAGGCAGGTATCTTCCCAGCATGGATCACAAGGAACATGGATCACCAGGTCTCTTTCCAATGCGGGTCCTCCAATGGGGGATGAAGCTGGAGCAGTGCACAAAGCTCTTCCTGCAGTCAGGGCATTCGCAGGGCTTCCCTTACTGGTGCGTCCGTTGGTGTCTGCTCAAGTTAGAGCTGCTGGAGAAGCTCTTCCCACACTGGGGACACTCGTAGGGCCTCTCCCCAGTGTGGATGCGCCGGTGGGTAACGAGGGTGGAGTTGCGGTTGAAGCCCTTCCCGCAGTCAGGGCAGCGGAAGGGCCTCTCACCCGTGTGGATCCGCTCATGCAGGAGGAGATTGGAGCTGGTCTGAAACCTCTTCCCACACTGGGGACACTCGTAGGGCCTCTCCCCAGTGTGGATGCGCTGGTGCCTGATGAGGAGGGAGTTGCGGTTGAAGCCCTTCCCACAGTCAGGGCAGTGGAAGGGCTTCTCCTCTGTGTGAATCCGCGGGTGCTGGAGGAGACGGGAGCTGATCTGAAACCTTTTTTGACACTTGGGACATTCATAGCATCTCTCCCCAGTGTGGATGCGTTGGCGCCTGACAAGTTCTGAGCTGCAGCTGAAGCCCTTCCCACACTTCCCACACTCGTAGGGCCACTCCCCAGTGTGGATCATCTGGTGGCGGATCAGGCTGGAGCTCTGCCTGAAGCTCTTCTCACACTCTAAGCACTTTTGGGGCTTCTCCCCATCATGAAGCTGCCCATGGGCCATGAACTCCGAGCTCTGCCTGAAGCTCTGGCTACCTTTCTTGCTCAGGATGGGTCTTTTTTCCTCAGAGCTCCCTGGGCTGGGTTTGCAGCCCCTCCTGCTGCGGGATCTCTGTGGAACTTCCTCCATGTTGGATTCCTGTGCCATGGAACCACTCAAAACGGCCTCTTCCACGAGGTTCTGCTGCGGGAATTTGTCCTCCCTGGTCTCCATCCTCAGGTCCTTCCCTGGGGGAGGAAGGACAAGGAGAGGATGGCATTTATCTCCATGCCACAGGGAAGGGGAAGGAGATCCCCCCAGCGCATCCCCGGCAGGATGGTGTCGGCAGTGGGACTGTCCTGCAGCCAGGGGCCATGCTGGGCTGGGAGATGGAGCAGGAGAGAGGGGGAAAGGGGCACTGACTTCCTCCTCACCTGCCTGGGGGTCTGGGACATCTTCGTCTTCCTCAAAGCCTCCTCCTCCATGTGGCCAAGGTTTGGGAATGAGAAATCCTGTTTTGGGGAACAACAAGGGATGAGCAGGTTGAATTAAAAGGTTCCTTTGCCCAACTCCATCTCTAGAAGTCACCAGCAATCTGGGGTCCATAAAAACCTCCCAAACACCAAGATTCAGCCCTGAAAATGCCTCCCAGGAATTCCCTGTCTCTGATCTCTCACCTTTGGTGTTTAGGGTTTCCCCCGTCCCAGCTGCTGGGGGTCACGCTTTTATTGGGGGTCCCACAACTACTCAGTACCCGCCCTTCACAGGCTGCTGGGAGTTCCAGGAATTTGAAAAATTCCCCCTTTTCCATCTCCCCATCTAGGGATGCTGGGGATTTTGGGGTCCCAGGGTCCCTTTTCCCCTTATTCTCTGCCCTGGGCTGCAGGGGCTCCAAGGAGTCCCCCCTGCCCCTCTCCAGGCTCTTGAGGGTCCCACCAATGGTGGCGTTTCCCCCTCTCTGGGCTCCCCACTTTGGGCTCCTGGGGCACACAGGGCTCTGCTCCTCCAGGCTGCCTCTGCTGGCAGCCACCACTGGCACCCCCAGTGTCCCCCCAAGGGGCATTCTCCGCTCAGCTTGCTACTGACATCATACTGGGATCATACTGGGAGCAGCTGGGCCCATGCTGTGGCAGACTGTGATCACACTGAGGGAGACTGGGATCATATTGGGATTACACAGGGAATGAGTAGGAGACTGGGGGGGCAAATGAGACCATGCTGGGGGAAATGGGATTTACATGGAGTGAGTGAGATCATGCTGAGCAACTGGAATCCTGCTGGGAGCAACTGGGAGTCATTGGGTGCATGCTGGGGGTGATTGGAAGCAACTGGGCATATAGTGGGATAAACTGGGATCATACTGGCAGTGAGTGCCACTACACTGAGGCTGACTGGGAGTGCTTGGGAGCAAATGGGATCAGGAGGGAAGGAACTGGGAGTGACTAGGAATGTGCTGGAAGGAACAGGGGTACACTGGGAGAGATTGGGAGGGACTGGAACAAAAGTGAGGGTGAAAAGGAACAACTGGAACCATGTGAGGCACAACTGGTTCATACTGGAAGTGACTGGGAGCTCACTGGGGTCATCTCTGGACCATACTGGGAGGGACTGGGCTAATACTGGGAGTGTCTGAGAGTGACTGGGAACACACCCTGCACGTCATCCCTGTACTGGGGGTGACTGGGAGCACACTGGGAGCAAATGGAATCATACTGGAAATGACTGGGTTGATCTAGCTGGAGGCAACTGTGACCATACTGGGAGTGATTGCAAGTAACTGGGATTTTACTGGGACCATACTGGGACTGACTGGGACTATGCTAGGGGCAACTGGGAGAACTGGGAACACACTGGAGGTAATTGGGAGAATACTGGGGGCAAATTGCATCATAATGGGGAAATGACTGGGAGTGCCTGGGCTCATGCTGGGAGCAGCCCCTGCTGGCCCCGACAGCCCCGAGCCCCTTTCCTGGCCATGCCGCCCCTCCAGCCGCAGTTCCCCCCAGGGCCGGGGGGCCGGCACTTCCAGGGGTTCCCCCCCCTCTCGGGGTCCCCCTTTGGCTTCTGGGGCTCTCCTCTCTCCGAGATCCCACTCAGCGAAGCCACGGCTCTCCCGGGGCTCCCCAAAACCAGTGTCCCCCCGCCGGGGCACTGCCGCCACCACCCCCACCGGGATCCCCCCAAAAACACCTGCCGGGGACCCCCCGATGTCCCCCCGAGGGCCATCTGCGGCTCGGCTTTGGAGTCCTGCCAGCTCCAAACATCCTCCTAAAAAACCCCAAGCCCAGGCACCCCCAGGATATTTGGGGCGAGCTCCCCCTCCCCGGCACCTGTGGGATGGGGGGCGATGCTCCCGGGGTGCTGCGAGTTCAGGCAGCGCCGCAGCCGCGCGGTTCCCCGTCCTCTCCTCCCGCTGCTTCCTGCTGCCGCTCCACCTCTTCCTCCCTCCCTCCTCCTCCTCCTCCCCTGCTGCCAGAGCCCTCGCAGCCCGCGGGAGGGGCGGGGATGGAGCCGGGACAGGTCGGAACGCAGAAAGGGCTGGGGGGGATGCCAGGAGTGGGAGTGACTGGGCTGTACTGGGATCTTACTGGGAGCAGCTCCTGGCTGACTGAGCTCTACTGGGATCATACTGGGATCATACTGGGAGTGAGGAGGAGCAGCGCGATGGCTCCAGTGCTGGGGCTGGGGGCACTCTTGGGGGACCAGGGGGGAGGGGACCCCTGGCACCGGGACCCTGAACCGTCACTGCCGGCACCGGGACTCCCCTGCTCCCCTTATCCTGCACAGGGACCCCCCTGGATCCCCCATTTCTGGACATCAGGACCCCCGGCCATCTCATGGCTCCTGGCCATCCCATGGCTCCCAGCCTCCAGACTTGCTGTGTGCCTGACCCTGGGACTCCCTGGAACGCCTTGGACCCCCATTCCTGCCTTTACGAGCCCCACCTTTGTGCAAAACCAGAGACCCCCTGCACTGCCCCTTCCTGAACACTCTGGGTATCCCCAACCTGGTCCCCCCTTTTTTGGAAAATCCTGGACTCCCCTTTCCTGGGCTCAAGGCCCCCCTGGAACTCCCTTCTACCTCTCCACGTCCCTGCCCCCCATTTCTGTGACCCTGAGACCCCACTGCACCCCCATTCCTGAGAACCCAGATGCCCTTTTACCCCTTTGCCTAGCACTGAGACCCCCCTGCACCCCCTTATCCAGTACCAGCTCAACCTTTTCCCAGCCCCCGCCTCTCCAAGCCCCCAGCCCCTCCTTTCCTTACACTGAGGAGCCCTGGCACCCCCCTTTCCTGGGCACAGGATTCCCTGGACACTGCATCCCAGCTCTCACAGTCCCTGCACCCCCTTTCCTTGACTCTGAGCTCCTGAACCTCCTTCCCAGCTCTGCCAGCTCTCCGTGTTTCCCCTTTTCTTGGCCTGTGGACCCCCCTGGATCCCCAAACTCTCCCTTTCAGCCCCCAAGCTCCCCCAAATCTCCGTTCCCCCCCCCCCAGTTCTGCACAGCGACCATGGTAACACTAGGGAACCTCATGGAGCCATGGTTCAGTTGTGACAATGCAGGTCCAAGGTCACCATGGTGACACTGGGGAACCTCATGGAACCACGGGTCAGTTGTGGCACTGTGGGGACCTTGTGGAATCAAAGGAGACCGTTGTGAAACTGCCATGGAACCAAGGGCCCAGGGTGACACACTGGAGCCCGTAGTGCCACGGAGGAGCCATTGTGACACTGTGGGTCCCCATGGAACCAAGGGAACATGGAATAGGCTGATGCCTTCAGATTTAGCTTTTGTATTTTCCAGATTCTGTACTGCATTAGTCTGTGACTCTGAACTTCATACAGTGTGTTAGCAAGTTTTCTTCACAGTTTAGTTAAACAAAACAATCCTTTCCCAGCTGGAGAACGAAGGACCTCGTTACAGCTTCAGGCCCAAAAAGTGCAAACAACAGTGAATTGAGGAGAGCAATCTGGGAGGATGGGACTTCATAAACTGAAGCTGTAAGTGGACAATTAACCTCAATATGTAAATGGACCAAAACCTATAGAAGTGTGAAAACTCTTGACCCATCATCCATCTTGGGTGTAGCCCTGGCCAGGCTCTTGTACTGCCCCAGGTGTATCCTTTGAAGGCCTTTTTAATAAATCCCTACTTTATTCCTGTAACACTGTTCAGACTCTGTTCTAGGTCGCCTCTCAAGGCATCAAGGCTGGGCTGGCTGGGCCACCTGGGAGCTGCCTGACAGGTCTGGCTGACCTTGGCTTGTCAAGGGCTGCTGCTCATCTGCCCCTGAGCACTGAGGACTTGTGACCTCCTTCCTGTGGAAAGCACTGTCTTTCTCCTTCAGGTGTCCATGGCCAAAATTGGGATTCATCCTCCACATTCCTTGTATGCAAAGATTGTTCCCAGATGATATCTGCCAGGAGAGACCGATCAGACTGTCTTGGCCACCCAGGGGCATCTCTCACCTGCCTTTTAAACACCGGGAACATGTGCTTTTCTTTCCTATGGAAAAAAAGCACCTCTCACATCCAGGCACCCATGGCCAAAGTAGGGAATCCACTTCCATAATTCCCTATATCCAAGAATAGTTCCCAGGCAAAAGCTGCCAGAACTGACAAGGCTGGCTGGCCTTGGCTTCCTGATGGCTGGCACTCATCTGCCTCTGAAACACTGGGGCTCTGTGGTTTCCTTCCTAATGAAAAGAACTCTTCTTCCTGTCCAGGCACCCACAGCCAAAACCGAGATTGCACCTCCAAAATGCCCAATGGCCAAGGACAGCCCCTACACAAATGGTGCCAGGAGAGACGGGTCTGGCTGGCTTGGCCCAAGGGTGGCCACATCTCATCTTCTTCCAAAACACTTGAACTTCACGCTTTTCTTTTCCTATGGGAAAAACAACCCATCTTGACCAGGTGCCCATGGTCAAAATTGAGATTCCACCTCCCAAGGATTCCTCTATGACAAAAGCTGCCAGGACAAACAGGTCTGTGTGGCTTGGCCTCTCAGGAGCCTTCTCTCTCTTCTTCTGCCCCTGAAACACTTGGGCTCTGTGCTTTCCCTCCTATGGAAAAGAAACATCTTTCTTATCAATGCAGAAATGGCCAAAATTGGGATTCCACATGAAAAAAACCCATATATCCAAGGGTTGCTCTCAGACAAAAGCTGCCAGGACAGAGAGGTCTGGCTGCCCTTGGCCTCTGGTGACTGCCCCTCATCTGCCCCTGGAACACTGGGGCTCAGTTGTTTCCTTCCTTTGGAGACCATTGGGACACTGTGAGGCCCATGGAATCAAGGGAATATGGAACAGCTCTGGCTGATTTGGCCTCCCAGGGGCCACCTGACAGGTCCAGCTGATCTTGGAATGTCAGGGGCTACCTCTCATCTGCCCATGAACCACTGGGTCTCCTTGCTTTCTTTCCTATGAAAAAGAACTGTCTCTCTTTTCAGATGCCAATGGACAAATTAGGTACTCCCCCTAAAATATTTCCTATATGCAAGGGTATCTCGCAGAAAAAAACTGCCAGGTCTGGCTGGCCTTGGCCACTGGTGGTCACCTCTCATCTGCCTCAGAAGTACCAGGGCTCTGTGCCTTCCTTCCTATGGAAAAGAAGCAGCCTTCCTGTCCAGGGGCCATGGCAGAAATTGGAATTTGGCTGCCAAAATTCCCAGGATTGCTCCCCGACAAAAGCTGCCAGGACAGACAGATCTGCCTGGCCTTGGCCTCTGGTGATTTTCTCACACTATGAGCTGAATGTTTTCATCTCTAAGCACCTTGGAGAGGGCCCAGAGATCTCCCAAGCTGGTGTTTGCAGGACTCAAGAACAAAATCCATACATGAAGGCTGATGTGCCTGGGCTCAGTTGTGAAGAAAGTGAGGACAGGAGTGTCCTGGCAGGGCTTGAAGGGTGGATTCAGAAATGGTGGAGCTTTTTCTCCATAGCGGGAACAGCCAGAGAGAGAAATGATACCACAAATGCAGCTGGGGAGGCACAGACTGGATACAAGAGAAGAGGAATTTCCCTGCCAGGGCAGGGCTGTGGTGCAACACATTCCCCAGCAGGAGCCTGGAGCCGTGGGCAGGGAGGGAGGGAGACAGTGCTGAGGGAAGCCCTGGTGCAGGGCAGATGTGGCACCTGCCCAAGGCTTTGTGTGGGCAGGCAGAGGCAGGCAGGAGGCAGAGCTGTCAGCAAAGGAAGGGGCCAGCCAGGTGGGGCAGCCGGGGGATGATGACAGCCTGCAGGGACAGAGGCGCAGGGCAGGGACACCGTAGGACAGCCTGGGCTGCACAGGGCACAGGGATGGACAGCAGCTGCAAGGCCCTGACAGAGCCAGCTTCTGCAGCACTTTGGCCATGGCTGTTGGCCCTGGGGCCACGAGGGGACAGGTGACCCTTGCAGGCCTGGGGCCTCATTGCCTCCTTGTCCCTGCTCAGCAGCCTGGCAGGGGCCGCTCCATGGTCCTGCCCTTGGCATTGCACATCCCCACATCCCAGTGCCCATCCTGGGAAGAGCCCTGAGCAATGAGGGAGGGACAGAATCTGCCTTGCCAGGGGCTGGGGCTCAGGCCTTGGCCCTTTGCATTCCTGAAACACATCCAGGTTTGCTCAGCACCAGAGATACCTTTGCCTTGCTTGTCCCCACCTGTCATCACTGCCTCCAGGGTTCTGCTCTACCTGGTGAAAACTTTCTCAGTCGTGTCCCTCAATGGGACCCATTAAAACTTCCAGAAACTTTGGAGTTTAAATTTAACTTTTAGTTCTTAAGAAGTTTTTTGAACCCTCTCAGGGACTGAGTCTGATGTAAACAACACCAAATCCCCAAGAGGATCATTAAAGTCCTTGTGCTGTGTCTGTGCTGCTGAGCTGGGCTGGGCTCCCGGCACAGAAGGAGCTCCTGGAAACCAAGAAGAGCTTCAGAAAGACATTTCTCCTGATAAGCAGCTTTTTTCCCAGCCCAGCAGGACTGAGTGCACTGCCTGCAGGTACCTGAGAGCAGTGAAGCAGACAGAGGGTCAAACCAGCTGGAAGGACAATTCTGAACTCATTCATGGAGAAATCTTCACCACTTCTGACACAGTCAGTCTCTGGCTGCAGGGATCTCCTAAAGCTGGAGATGGCAGGGCTGACATGACTGTAAGGATGGCTCTGCTGCCATTTCTGCTTTGGGGGAGGATGTGCTCCTGAGCAGGGTTGCCGTGGGCACCCTCAGAGGGACAGGGCAGAACAGCTCCTCCTGCCAGTGACGGCTGCAGGGGGTGAAGCTGGGGCTGCAGCCAGGGCTGCCCAGAGCTGTCCTGCATAACAGGTCCTGCAGCCCTCAGGGTTCTTGGTCAGCCCAGGGGAAGTGCCACCTGCCGGGGGCAGCTCTCAGCCCGCCTGGAAGCTCCCCATGGATGGCACAGGGGAGCTGTGGGTGCAAGACTGACTCCTGCCAGGGCAGGTCCTGCTGCTGTGGAGAGGGTGCTGTGCAGGCCAGGGCTGTTCAGAGCTCTAGTTCATGCCCAGGTCATCGCTGGGGGGAATTTTCATGAGCTCATTCAGGGCAAGGGGTTTCCTGCTGGGGTCTCTGCTTTCCTGAATCTGTGCTCCCACTTTTCCCTGGCTCAGCTTGGTGGCAATGGATACTCAGCTGTGCAGAGCAGAGCAGGGGCTAAGGCTCTTAAACCATCACACAGAGTTTTCCTGGGAACCTCAGCAAATGCCTGCACCTGCCCAGCCTCCAGATCCATGCAGCATCACCCTTCCAAGGTGCCCAGGCTGGTGAAGCTGTTCTTTAATCCCTGCAGCCCTCAGCAACTGCAGGGCAGAGCTGGCCCAGGGGCTGGGCTGGGCTCTGGCAGTTCTGGCAGGGAAGGAGCCCAGGGCCACAGGAGCAGCTCAGGCTGGCACAGCTCCAGCAGCAGAGCCATGGGCAGGGAGGGAGGGAGGCAATGCTGAGGAAAGCCCTGCTGCAGGGCAGATGTGGCACCTGCCAGCCCTGCCCTGCAGGGTAGACCCTGCCCTGAGCAGCACAGCTTTTGTGTCCCCTCCCAGCCAGCAGAGCGCTCAGCCTAGGGACTTGGGGCCCTCAGTCCCTCCTGGGCCAGCAGAGCAGCACCGGAGATGAAGGGCATCTCTCTGGCCATGTGCCCATTCCCTGCTGACCAGGGCCTGAGGCCCACTGTCCTGCCCTGCTGCTGCCTGGCAGGGGCTGTGCAGGGCTGGGCAGGGAAAGGCTTTTTCTCAGGCCTGGCTCTCTCTCCTTGCCTTGCCCATGTGCTCCTGGCATTGCTGAGGGTCTCTCTGAAATGGCAGTTCCAGCTGCAGGGTCAGGCCCAGCCCTTGGGCTCCTCCTGTGCAGGCTGAGCACAGCAATGGGGTGTCCCAGCTCCCTGTGCCCGGGGAGCTCTGGGCAGGGCAGGTTGGGAGGCTGGCAATGAGCCCACTCTCCTCAAGCAGTGCCATGGACAGGACCCTTGGTGTGTCCTTGGGATTCCATCCAAGCTGTGAGCTGCCTCCTGGGGACACTGGGGGACAGGAGTGTCCTTGGCCAATGTGCAGCTGAGACTAAGAAAAGCTGAGCCAGTTTGCTCTGCTCTGTGTCCTTCTGCTCTCAGCTGTGTCAGGCTGATTTTCAGGGGAGCACAGGGACTGCCCTCGATCTCAGAAAGGGCAGATGGGGACAGATGGGACAGAGCAGCTCCCCCTCAGCCTTCACTGAGTTACAGCCAATGCTCTTGCTTTCCACAGTTCTCTCTGATCTTCTTGGGCACAGGAGGACACTCTGAACACCCTTAATTCCTGGCTGCTTTGATCTAACTTTTGTGCTAAGTGCTGTTTGTGGTGGGAGAGGTGCTGGGCTCCCATGGAGAATCATCAGCACTGCAGTGTCAGTCCCTGTGCCACCCTGTACTCACACCAGCATCATTGTGTTCTGGACTCCCTTTTCTCAGCTTATGTTATGCCTGGAGCATCAGCACAGAGCGTTCTCCTTGAAAGGCAGGGCCTCCACACTCGAGGTGTTCCACACTGGAGATGTGGAAGGGGATTCCCTTGGAAACGGTAAATTCATTAACCATGAAGTGTGACTATGCACAGAGGGAAAACGTATGCCCTGCTCTTGGCTTCTCTGAGCAGCAGCCACATGTTAGGCACAGATTCTTTCCCTGGGCTCTCTGTCCCCCAGTCTTTTCTTGGGGGCTTTTTGCAGGGTTTCTTCCTAGCAAGTTGTAGGAAGTTCTTCTGTTTTTCTAGACATGGTGGATTGAGCTGTGGGGGGCTGTCACAGCCTCATGAACCCTCTGAGGTATTTGCTGCATGTGGGATGGTACCAGCGTGAGCAGACACAGCCCTTGAGCAACAGCCAGCAGAAGCCAAAAGCACTCTGGCTCAGCTTTCCATATGGCTGGAGCTGGCGGGAAGCAGATGGAATGAGGGCTGGGCATCAACCTGAGGTTAAGCTGCTTAAGTGGTGCTATGCCTGGAGGTGGCAGGCTTGTGAACACAGGAAGAGGGTCTGGAACCACTGGGGGTAGAACCTGTGTGTAGAAGGCAGCTGGTTTCAACCTCTTATTCCTCATCTATCCTATGGAAATATTTTCTCAGTACAGCTGTACCACTTAACTCTGATTTCCATTGCTGTGCAGACAGCAAGCCCACAAAGCCTTTCTTTCTTCTGCATCACAGGCAATCAGCAGAGTTTGATGTAATTTTCAACCCCACTCTGGCTCAATGTGTAAAAGGGAAGATTCATGTGTTGGTGGGGAACACCTACTCTGACAAGACCCTAAGAGACACAAGGATGAATTCACCCTCAGTGGACTGGAGGAAGACACAGAGGAGAGGACTGCTGAGTGCAGCCTGATGAAAAACATAATTGATGCTAAGAGAGGAGAGGCTGCCAAGGTGGAGCAAGGAAGAGGAAAATATCTGATCATGTGTGTCCTCCCTCTAGCCAGGCTGGGCTGTCACGCACAGGACTTGGTGGCCTGTGGGCATAGTAGCCATGCATGCAGAGCAGTGTGTGCTGTGCTTAGGGATGTGTCAGGGTGTTTCCCTGGAATTGTTGGGATGGGGAACTGCCTGGGGAACTCCCTCCAGAGGAAGGAAGGCTTGGAGCTAGGAAGCATTGAGCATGCAGGTGTCTGTGCACGTCAGCGGGGCAGGTGGAGCTCCCTGCATGCTGACATCCCTTGCTCTCCTCCTTAACCGCTGTCAGAGGAAATCACATCGAGTTTGGGCACTGTCCGGTCGGGGAGCCCTGCTGGAGGGCCTTGACCATCACTAACCACACGCAGACGAAGGTCATGCGCTTTGAGTGGGAGGCAGATGCCCCATTCCGGTTCTCCCCCAAGGTAAGCATGGATTGCTCTGTCTCTCCCCATTGCTCAAGGCCTGGCCTGGTGTGCCTGGGAGCTGGCAGAGAGTCCTCACATGCCACTAATAGTCCATTCCAGTGCCATGTAGGAGATGCAGTCCCTGGCTTGGCTGGGCCAGGGCTGCCAGTCTTGCAGAAAAGGCTTCATGTTGTGGCAGGTGGCACCTTCTGTTCATCTTTTTGTCTATCAAACTTCATGTAAATCCACCCTGAGCTGCAGATTCCTGGCACAGCTGTTCATCACATTGGTCCCTTCTGCTGTCAGTCCTGCCCTTGGCAGTGCTCCCAGTTTTGTCTTGACTCCCTGATTCTCCCTAGGTGGGACACCTCCATCCTGGCTGTGCCAAGGACATCACAGTTACCTTGAGGTCAGATGTCCCAGCCACCTTCAGAAGGCAGCTTGTGAAATGTAAGGTGACCACAATCAACTTTGAGCTGCCACAAAGGAAGGTTCAGGACTGGGATGACCAAATGACCATCGCCATGTGGAAGACTACCACCAGGAAAGACCCGGCAGCCAGGTGGCCTAAAATACAGAGGGTAAGAAACAAAACAGCAAAAAAACCAACCCAATTTTTACAAAAGAACCACCACAACACCATCACTGCTGGCTGAGCAGCTCCTGCTTCCTCTGACATTGGACAGCTGTGAGCTTCACCAGCAGTGCATTCCAGGGGAGAGGTGGAAGCACAGTGACCAGATACACTCACACAAGATGGGGAAGCCTTTTGACAAGAGACCTTTAGCCACACACAGCTATCAGTCTGGGCCACAAGCAGAAGTGTTGCTGCCCATGTTGAATGGAAGGCTTTATGATTTTATCCCATTTTATGGTGTTAGAAATCTCTTCATCTGATTTGGTGCCTTTTCACCAACGAGGAGTTACGTCTGCTGCGCTCTGTCTCTTCTTTTGAAGTGGAGGGAAATCCACTTCTCCTGCATATGCTGGTGAACTCCAAGTTTTGTCTGCATGAGAATTTGGTAGCGGTCTCTGTATTGTGTGGGATATTTCATCATGGAGTAGCCCAGGCATTGTATGACTCTATGGAGGAGTCCAGAGCAGGATCATCTCCAGAGATTCTTGCTTTTATTGTCATTATTGCCAAACACACTCATCCTGGGTGAAAGTTCTTTCCAAGTTTCTGGACCATTTTTAGGCCTCTAAGCCATCCCCTTTTCTATCGGAACGTCTGCAGTTGGAGACTTTCCCAGTGAGATCTTTCACATCCCAAAATGCCCATGGCCAGCTGCCAGCAGTGTGGCTGTTGCTCCAGACATGACATCTGGAGAGCACTTTCTCCTAAGACAAGAAGAAAAAGTGCTTTCTAGAACTCTTCACTCTTGGGCTTCTCCATCCACAGAGCTCCAGCAGGGGAACTTAAGCCTAATTTTGAGACCTGCTGGGTTTATAGGGGACCAGGAAAAAAGCCAGTCCCTCTCCAAGGTTGAAGGACAGGGACTGGAATGCAGCTGTATTCTCCATGGGGATATTAACAGCTGTGGTAGTGACTGCTTGGATCAGTGGCTAGAAACAACTTCTGTAGCAGAACAGTCCATATTCTGTCATCTTTCCAGGGAAGTAAAAGTGAATGGTCCTTTCTAGTCCCTCTATGAGGCTGATCTTGGAGGGCAGAAGATTGCCCTTCTCAGCCTGACTTTCTGGGCTCTGCTCAGTGATTCCTCCCTCCTGTGTTTGCAGGTGGTCAAGACAGTCCCAGAACCAGCTCACACTGTGGTGGAGGAGAGCAGCCAGGAGGTCGAGGTGTACCTCAGTGCCGTTGTTGTCTACGGCCAGTTCCAGCTGAGCACCGACAGAGTTCAATTCAACGATACCTTGCCCTTCCAGACAAGGACAGCCACGTGAGTGCTGGAGGCCAGGCACAGCTCCTCCTGTGAGCAGGAGCTGCCTTTGCCCAGGGCTGGCCCAGTGCCTGCTTCCCAGAACTCTACCCCAGCCAAAAGTATCATTGGCTGGGGCTCTATGTACAAATCACAAACGGGACGGGAATGCTGAGGAACGCACCTCGAGCTGTTTAATTTCCAGCATCAGCCTCATTACATGGTTATGACAATGGGAAGATGCCAGCAGCTCACATCCCCAGCAGTAGATAAAGAACTTCATGTTACAACTCACTTTAAAAGTTTTTTCACCAATCACACAAAGCAAAAGCATTTCGACAGTAGTTCCATCCAACCACTACAAGCACACATACCTTTGGTTTAAACAATGCTTGCTTATTTTGAATACGATACCTGCTTGTAAGCCTTAAAACACAATGCACAGAGCTCCATTATTAATTTAGAACTTCCTAAAATCTCGCTAGATATCCTTTTCTGTAGCTTAGGGTGTTATTCTAGGCACGTGGTAATACACAGACCATTATTCTATTTGTCTTTACTAACTCTCTACTTCTTATATAATTTTTCTGCTGGCAAATCTTATGGCTACTGCTTAGCTCTAATCACAGTTCTGCTGTCTCTGAGGCTTGCCTTTTGTAGCTTTCCCAAAATACTCTGATTTTAAGGATTCCCACAAAAACCATCACAGGCCCCTTTATGTGCAAGCAAAGCCAAGCAGGAGATGGTGGTCAGGAGAGGCTCAGTGCTGCTACACCTTTGTGCTGAGAACAGCCATGGCTTTGCTTTCACTGCATGTCACCTGTCCTCATCTGCTCAACAATAAGTGTGCAGTCAAACCAAGACCTAAAGTCCAGAGTAAGCCCCTTAGCTTCAGTGTCCTGGGCACCATGTTGGCCCTTTTCTCCAAAACTTCCAGACTTTGAAATGCTTTCTTGGGCCACCCAGGACAGCAGTCTGAGCATGGCAGGGTTGCCTGGGGAAGAAAATGCTCCTCAGGAGAAAGTGGTACCAGGACTCCATCAGACAATATTACTGTACTATTTGCTTTATACTTAAAGGACTTTTTTTTTAATTCCTCCTTCTTGCTTTTCAGTTTCACGATGCACAACACAGGGGAGGTAGCCCTGAAATATTCCTGGGAGAAAGTTGAAGAGAGTGAACCAGTGAAGAAGCCATTCTCAACCACTCTGATGCGTAAGAGCATTTCACTTGGTAGCTGAGGGCCTGGGGAGAAGACTGCGCCACTTCACTACAAAACATTAATTGATTTTTCATCCTTGTCCACACATCCACTTTCATCAGCATCTTCCCAGCTGCAACTGGAGGGTTTTCTCCTTGTCCCCCTCTGCCTTTCAGCCCCTTCTGTTCTTGCCCTGCCACTTCTGCTGTGCAAAGGAGCTGAGCCAGGCTCTGGGGACAGCCACGTGCTGGGTCAGGACTGGGAAGAGGGACATCAGGTCATGTCTTTGAGAAGTCTGAGACTGGGAAAAACAGTGGTGTAACGAATGAGCTGCCCTGCAGCCACTGTCTGTGTGCAGTTCCCCGCTCCAGGGCAAATGCAAAGTCACCGTCTAAAACCAACTCTCCTGCTTTGGCACAGAGTGTGTGCTGCAGGCAGAGACCCTGCTCCCAGACGCTCTATTTCCTGCTAGAATCAAGTACTTGGCCAGAGATGCTTCAAGCGCATCCCAGCTCTCTTGCACCGACCTGCAGCAGGAGGCAGAGCTGCTGGGGACACAGGATTTTGTCTTTGAAAGGTGTCCTCTTCCTCCCTGCAGGTCAGTTCCTCTCCTACAATACCAGGAAGAAGCACAAAAAGCTGCTGTGTCTTTTCTGGAGCATCCATCCTGCTGAGACGGCTCCTAAAGTGCAGCAGCTGCCGTGGCCTGCCAAGCAGCAGCAGGATGCTGGGAAGCAGGAGGAGCAGGATTCCAAGCAGGAAGAGGAGCAGGTTTCCAAGCAGGAGCAGCCTGAGCAGCAGGAGCAGGAGCAGCCTGAGCAGCAGGAGCAGCCCGAGCAGCAGGACTGCTCCAAGAAGCTGCAGTGCTCGAGACAAAAGAACCTTGCTCCAAAGCGTGTCAGCTCCACCCTGGAAGCCTTCCCAGATGTTATCCATGACCTGTTCTCCATCAACCCCTACCGTGGCACCATCGCTCCTGGCCAGAAGCAGACCTTTCACCTGCACTTCTTCCCGAAGTGCGTGGGGAAGTTTAAGACCACCCTTCTGTGCAGGTGGGAAATGTCAACGTGTTTGCCAGCTCATGCTTCTGATGGGTGTCACTGAATCACAGGGTGGGACAGGATGGAAGGGAGCACAGTAGGTCATCTGGTCCCACCTCCCTGCTCAGGCGGGGTCATCCCAGAGCACACGGCACAGGGATGTGTCCAGAGGGCTCTGGAATCATTTCAGTGGGGGACACTCCACACCCTCTCTGGGCAACTGGCACCTGCACAGGAAAGAAGTTCTTCCTCAGGTTCAGGTGGAATTCCCTGTTCAGGTTCTGCCCATTGCCTCTTGTCCTACTGCTGGGCATCACCAAGCACAGCCCAATAGCCTTCATCCCCTAATAGCCTCCCTTCAGTCCCTCTGACTGGGATGGGGAGGTGGGAGACAGGCAGCCCCAGAGAGGCAGCAGAAGCACCCACAGGAGCACAGAAAGATCATCATCTGGCCTTGGCAGGGAGACACTGGCAAAAGACACTGCAAGCTCCTCCTGGAGGGTTGCTGTTTGTTTCTCTGGATTGAAGGCACTTGAGATGGTAGTTCATGTTTGGACTCAGGTGTTTATTATTTCTTATCAGGAAAACATTCTCACAACCATGATTTCGGCAGCTTTTCATTAGCAAGGCACAAAATAGCTAACTGTCTCTTGTTACAAGGTCTTATAAGATTAAACTATCCAATTAAAACTGACACCCCGATTATTTTCCCTTTTAACCCAGTAACTGAACCCAAAGAGCCTGCAATGCAGACTTTTCTGTCCAATTACAAAACATCACCCAAACCCATGAAGAAGGAAGGAGCAGCATGAAGAAGAAACTCAGGATGACACCTTGTGCCCTCCATCTTGCTTCCATCCACAACATCCTAAAATCCCCAAACCTAAATTTCTCACCTAAGTGATACACCTACACTACTCTCTACAATCTATTTCACACTTTTGTGGATTCTAGTCTATCTTGAAGTCTAGGAAACTTTCTCCATGAATGAGGGTCAAAGTCAATGCTCCCCTGGGGGTCAGGACACCCCAGAGCAGACAGAGAAATATTCCCGGTGCCCTGGGCTTCCACAGTTGCAAAATCTGGAACGAGGGATCCAGGGACCAGCCAGTGCCTAGCTCTGCTTCCTTTTGGGACAGGCAAGGCCGGCATCTCTACATGGAACCCCGTGTGCTGTAGGTGGTCCCCAGGCATTTAACTGGTCATGTTCCTGCCCTTGCACCTCTGCAGCCTCCATGCAGCGAGTGCAGTTGTTGAATTTGCTGCTCGCTGCTTGCACAGAGAGACAATGCAACTCTGTGTGCTCTGCAAGGAGACAGAAAAGTGGCAGGCTGGAAATGTTTGTCTGGCTAATTCCAGTCCCTTTCTCCCTAGGATTCCTAACCTGGAGCCCGCTCAGAAGATGGGACAGGTGATTGTGGAAGGCAGAATCCAGGAGTGGAAGGATCTTGGTGAACCATTAGAGTAGAGGTAGAAAGGCCAGGGATCCAAGAAGGAGGTGCTCTGGAGACCACCACCTGAGGGCCAGCGTTTGTGGAAGGTGGAGCATGCGGCAGGAGCCGGCGACATCGCGCCTTTGCTGCTGATGGTCTCCCACCCTTCACCAGAGACCTTTCAAGTCTAGATTAGCTTTTAGTTAGCTAAGTTACTTAACTGTTTGTTAGATTGGTAACTAGTTGATAATTGTCAATTAATTGTTAATAAACAGTTGTTAATCAATTGTTAATTGTCAGCTTGTCTTGCTTTGAAAGACAGGTGTCTGCTGGACCTCTCTAGAATGGAGAATGTGACTCCCTTCCCTCCTAATTATTACAACTTTGAAATTAAGGGGCTTTAAGATTTTGGAAAAGGAGTAACACTTCTTTACTGGTATGTACAACAAAGCAAACAAACACCAACACTGGCAGCAACAACAAACAGAACCAGGTACCCAAGCACAGCCTTCCCTTGGCTGCAGGCACTTTCCCTTTGGTGTCTTTCCTGTCATCGCCAGGCAGGGAAGGGAGGCAAATAACAAATAAAGTGATTGCTAGAGAAACTTGAATTATTATTGAGGGCCCAGAAAGGGACACAGCACTCGAGGTGTGGCCTCACCAGTGCCCAGCACAGAAGGACAATCACTGCCCTCGTTGGGAGGGATGAAAGTTTGAGAAGAAAGTCTCACAGATATGTGTGTCTGGCAGAAAGATTTTTGAATGTAGAATCTGAAGAAAGAATAGAAATGAAAGCAAGTTTTGATATAGAAGAAAAGAATTGCTGAGCCAGTTGTTGCTGGATAGCTAAGAAGGCAGAGGCTATGTTAGTTAGAAGGGGCTTTTATGGCTTAGAACAAAGGATAAACCCACCTCAAACAGAAGATGTTTTTACCAAACAGAAAAATACCACTGGAAACAAACACGCCAATGTTGCAAGTAGAAGAAAGTCTCAGAATTTTCCACTGCAAGAAAACTGAAAAACACCTTCTATCTTAAACTGTAACATCCTAACTTTTGTGATCGGAGAATAGTAACATGAATATGGGAATTATAGTAGTTATGATAGGCTATAGGTAAAGGTTAAGGAGTATATTTGTTCTTCTGTATTAAGATAGCACAAGCAAACAAGTCAGCAGATGATACAAGTAGAAGAAAGGTCTCAGAATTTTCCACTGCAAGAAACCTGAAAAACTTCTAGCTTAAACTGTAACATCCTAACTTTTGTGATCGGAGAATAGTAACATGAATATGGTAATTTTAGTAGTTATGATAGGCTATAGGCAAAACCTTAGGTATTGATTGGTTCTTCAGTATGAAGATGCTCAGCAAAGTATATAATGCATTGTAACCAAAATTAAATGGTATCCAAGCCTGCCTGCAGCTGGAGTTGGCAGCTGTAGGCACAGGCTTTGTCGCCCATGACCCTGGACTGCTGTAACATCTTGGATACAATAAAGTGCATTTTGAAGAGCTGCCTGGAGTCCTGCATCCCTCATTCAGGCTCTTACTGCCCCGGTCCTGATGGCTACACTATTGCTGATACTGGCCCGGTGCTATTGGCCTTCCTGCCCACCTGGGCATACCTGGGCTCAGGTTGAGTTGTTGTCAATCAGCTTTCCAGCCACTCTTTGCACAGCTGGGAGCTGCAGAGGGTTAGTGTGGCCAAAGTGTATGACCTGGCTCTTGGTCCTGTTTAACCTCATGCCAGTGGTCTCATCCCATGGATCCAGCCTGTCCAGGGCCCTCTGCAGCCCTCCTGTCCTCCAGCAGATCTGCCAAAAAATATTATTGCAAGCACTGATTGGCAAGGGGTGGCATGTCCACCACCAGCAGTCCCAAATCTCAGGGGGTGGAGGGAGAGAGGATTTTTTTTTCTAGCCAGGCTCCCAGCTAAGAGCAGCCAGAGCCGAGGTAGAAGAGAGATCTTGTGAGGCAGCCAGGAATTCAGGTCAAAGCTTCATTTTCTCCAGAAGAAAAGAAAAAAAAATCCTTTAAACTGTAAGGGAAAGTCTTGTTCCAGCCCCAGCCTTGGCCAGAGAGTGTATGTGCCATATCGTCCAGGAATTGAAGTAAGGAATCCAGATATGCGATGTTATCCGAGAATCACACGTAGGAAATCCAGGAGTGACTTGTTATCTAGGAATCACACGCTGGGAAGCCAGACACAGCCTGCTGGACAGTGATTGTATGCAAGGAATCCAGATGTGGCACATCAGATGAGGGCAGGAGGCAAGGAATCCAGATGTGCTGCATTATCCCAGAGCAGCAGGGGGAGTGAGAAACAGGCAAACACACAGAGGCTGCACTTGCTTTGGGAGTGCTTGACCTCTGACCCAGCTTGGCATCATCCAAAGAAGGACATTGAGGTGCTGGAGCAAGTCCAGAAAAGAGAAAGGAAGTTGATTGAAGGTCTAGAGAATAAGTCTGATGAGAAATGGCTGCGAGAGCTAAGGGAGCTGGGGAGGGCTCAGTTTTGAGCAAAGGAGGCCTGGGGGAATGTTGTCCCTCTCTACAGCACCCTGACAGGAGGCTGCAGTAAGATGGGGATCGGGCTCCCCTCGCAGACAACCAGTGACAGGACAAGAGGACACAGGCTTAAGCTGTGCCAGGGAGGTTAAGTTGGACATCAGGAGGAATTTCTTCACAGACAGAAATTGGAAGGCACTGCCCAGGGAGGTGGTGGAGCCACCATCTGTGAAGGTGTTCAAGGACCAGCTGGACGTGACACTCGGGGCTCTGGTCTGGTTGACAAGGTGGTGTTTGGGCCAAATCTTGATGCAATGATCTCAGAGATCTCTTACAATCAAATTGGTTCTGGGATTCTCTGAAATGAATACCTGATAAAATCAGGAAATCCTTTCAAGTTAAGTATGAGAAACAATAACATTTTGTAAAAGGATTTCACAGGAGCTCACATATTGCCCTGACCAATCTGTATGATAGACATAAATCCCTAGAATTTTTAACTTTTCTCTGGTCTTTTTATCCACAAAGCACACAGTATTCTGTGAGGGGTGGCTGAAGGACCTGCAGTTGTTTATCCTGAAAAAGAGAAGGTTCAGGGGAGACAGGGCAGTGTCAGGGCACAGGTTGGACTTGATCATCTCCAAGGACTTTTCCAGCCTTGCTGATTCTGTGATTCTCTGAAACCGCCCTTGCGGCAGTTGCAGGATGAGCCCTGGGCCTCCTCTTGATAAGCTCCAGCAGCCCAGGTCCCTCAGATTCTCCTGCCAGGCCCAAAGCCCATCCTGTCAGTCCTGCAGAGCCGCTGCAGCTCCTCCTCATTGTCCAGAACAGGGAGCCCCACAGCCAGACACAGCAGCCCAGATGTGCCCACCCTGGCCTGTGGTGCCTCTGGCAAGGGAGCAGCACCAGGCACTGCAGGAGCGTGCAGACAATTCCTGCAGCACTTGTAGGATGATCCTGCTGCCCAAGGGATGTTCCCATGGTGCCAGCTTGGGAACAGAAATGAGGAGTGAGGCCAGAGAGGAAAGGGCAAATAGGGATGGGCTGTTTGCAGGGGAGGGAACAGGGTGGGCAATAGGAAGAAATTTGTAGCAGAAAGAATAAAGAAATCAAGGTGAAGCAAAGGAAATGCTCAGGGCAGTTTGGGGGTGGCTGCCAGGCAGCCCTGGCTCTGAGCAACATTGTCTGCAGTGGGACAGGAAAGTCCCAGCTGATGGGAACAAAATTTCTAGCTGACTGCAGAGGCCAGGACAAAGCTGACTTGTTTCCCTGCTGTCCCCCAGCCCTTCCTGGCCCCAGGGGCTGATGGCATTTGTGCTCCCTCAGGTTTGTGTCCCCACACCAACAGCATGGGGGTGCTCCGGCCTGCTCTGTGCAATGCAAACAGGGGCTCCTGAGCCAGTGCTGCCGTGTCTGTGCCTGCAAGGATGGGGCACCTGTGTGAGCTAGGGAAGAGGCCAGGGTTGCAGAGCAGGGATGTTGTTGGCAGCTCCATGAGGACGCTCAGGGACGCTGCCCTAGGGTGTCCAGCGCAGTGGGGATGGATCAGCCCCTGCTCTGCTGCTCCTTCCCTTCCCCTCCAGGGCCCTTGCAGAGCACCAGCCCTGCTGTTTGCCCCCACCCTGCCCATGGCCAGCCTGGGGCTGCTCACAGGGCTTTTCTGTGCTGAGCACTGGCCTGGCTGTGTTCTTTAGAGAGCCTGGCCAAGGAGCCTGGAGCCCCCAGGGCCTGGCCTGAGGCGTCAGCACTGCCCCAGCAGTGCCCATGGCCTGTCCCTGCTGCAGCCCCATCAGTGCCACCCTCAGGACTGAGCCTGGCCCAGAGAGCACTCAGGCCCTACAGCAACACCAGGGCCACCAGGGAAACCATGGGAACCTAGACAGCCATGGCAGCTTTTGTCTGGGAACTACCCTTGGATATAAGGAATTTTTGAGGCAGATTCTCAATTTTGGCCATGGATGCCTGGACTCGAATAATGTTTTTTCCATGGGAAGAAAAGCACAGCCCCTCAGTGTTTTGAAGGCAGATGAGTGGTGGCCTCAAGAGGCCAAGGCCAGACAGAGCTGTCTGTCTTTGCAGGTTGCACATGGGAATAATCCTTGGATATCATCAAATTTGGAGGAGGAATCCCAGTTTCAGCCATGAACCCCTGGAAGAAAAGGAGAGTTCTTTCCCACAGGAAGGAATTCACGGAGCTCCAGGGTTTCAGGGGCTGATGAGAAGTGACTCTCAACATGCCATGACCAGCTGGACCAGTCAGGCAGTCTCCAGGAGGCCCAGCCACCCAGAGCTGTTCCATGTTCTTGCATCCTTGGGGCCCTACAGCATCACAATTGCCCCTTGCTCCCATGAGGCCCTGGGATGTCACGAGGGTCTCATTGCTTCAACACGGCCCTGCTGTTCCACAATGGCCCTTGAAGTGTCACAATAGTCTCACTGGGTTTCCCCGCTGGTTCACAATGGCCTCCTTCGTTCTGTAGTGTAACAATGGTATCCTTGGTTCCACTCTCAGAATGGCCCCATGGTCTCATGGAGCCCAACAGCCCCTTATAGAGCCCCACGGCCTCTTATGGAGCCCCACAGTGTCCCTGTGATCCCCTTGAGTCCATGAGGCCCTGCCATGATACAAGGACCCTTTGGTTATACAAGGCCCTGCAGCGTCACAATGGCCCCTTGGTTCCAGTGGGTCCTGAAGTGTCTTCATGTTCTCTATGGTTCCATGAGGCCCCACAATGTCACAATGGACTTTTGGTTCCATGAGCTTTCCTACTGCCAACAACAGTCTCCTTGGTTCCACAGGGTCCCAATGGAGCCTTTGCTCCATGAGGTTCAGTAGTGTAACATGGATGCCTTGATTCCATGAGCTTGTGCAGTGTCACAATGATCTCCCTGGTTCTTCGGCCCTACTGTGGCAGCTGTGTAACAATGGACCTGTGGTACCATGAGGTTCCATAGTGTCGCCATGGTCCCTTTGGTTCCACAAGGCCTTGCTGTGCCACAATGGCCCCTTGGTTCCATGAGGTTCTGTACTGTCAACAATGATCCCCTTGGTTCTGCTGTGTCACAATGGACCCTTGGTTCCATGATGTGCCCGGCCTCCCATAGCCCCTCACAGACCATTATGGCCCCTCATGGACCCTCACAGCCCCTCACAGCTCATGGCCCCTCACAGCCCTTCATGGCTCCCTCAGAGTTCCCCATGGCCCTTCAGGGCCCCTCACAGCCCCTCACAGCTCATGGCCCCTCATGGCCCTACAAAGCCCCTCATGGACACCTCACAGCCTCCCACAGCTCATGGCCCCTCAAATTTCCCAAACCCCTCACAGCCCCTCACTGTGGATGCCATGGGACAGAGGGAGAGAAACAGCAAGCGTTTCTCACAGCAGCTTGTGAGAAATTTTAGGGAGTTGTAAGGATGTGAGAACTTGTTAAGTATAAACAATTTCCCAGTGGTGTTTTTCTACTATGTCTTTCTGTTCTTCTCAAGGGCAGTGTATGAAAAGGGTGTTTCTGTTAACTAGCCAATCAAATAGAATATATTGTATCACTCTATAAAAACTGCACGGTTGTCTTGAATAAAATCTTCTTTTACTCTTTCAGCAATACTGCCTCCTGCCTGTTTCTGTGTCATTCTCGGCGCAAGAGTGACACCTCACAGCCCTTCATGGCCCCTCACAGCCCCTCACAGCCTCTCACAGCTCATGGCCCCTCATTGTCCGTCACACTTCCCTAGGACCCTCACAGCCCATCTCTGCCCCTCACGGCCCCTCACAGCCTCAGGCGTGGGGCTCCTCCCAAAGGATGAGGGCTGGGGCCCTGCTTGTTCTCCTTTCATTTCAATCCCTTCCCAGCCACGAGCCCAGAAAGGCTGAAATGGAGCCTTTCCCCAGCGTTTCCCTCGGGGTTCATGGCAGGCTGAAGCTCTGTGCTGGTGCTGGCCCGAGCGCCACCATCCCTGCAGCCGCCAGGCCTTTGCTGTCCCCCTCGTGTCCGTTCCCTGTGCCCGAGTCCCGCCCGGCTCTGGCAGCAGCAGCAGCCGCAGCGCAGGGGGCGCCGGCCCGGCCCAGCCGGGGCTCCCGGCCAGGAGCAGCAGCAGCGCCGGCCCCTTGCCACCTGCTCCTGCCTCGGCTCCCAAGGGCTTTTTCCAACTCAATTCGGGACTGGAGCAACACACACCCACACACAGCCCTGACTCCTCAGGGCCCGCCTGTGCTGCCCTGAGCCAGCGCTCAGAGGAAGAAAGGATCGGGTTCCAGCGCTCTTTTCAGAACTCTTTGACTCACCCTGAGCTGACAGCAGGAGGCTGCTGCTGCTTTTGCCTTGGGAATTGGAGATCATGGCTGCTTTTGGCCCTCTTCTGCCACCTGAATTTGATCAGTACAACTGCACTTGCCTCTTTCAATTACTGCTACCCACTGTGCTTTTGTGATGGTGAACTCAGGGGTTTTGTCACAGGCATCATGATTAGCAGAGATTAAAATGCTCAAAACTCCTTGAGCACTAAGTCAAGGGGAATGAAAGCTTCACAGACCACATTTGCAGCACTCAAACACAGCCCTACTGCTCTGCTGTTGAAATAGAATCAAATTACAGAGACCATCACAGAAATTGCCTCTGGAGTGGCAAATCAAATGAAAAAGTCCACCAGGAGGAAGAAAAACTGGAACTTGACTGGCTTCATTGCTTCCTCAGAGCAGCAGAAAATGGAGATGCCCAGAGGTATTTCCAGTTGCTGCTGATCCCACTTGGAGCCCAGCCCTCTGCAGAGTCCAAGTGGGAACCTGAGCCCAGGCCAGGGAGCTCCCAGAGTGTCCTGGAGATTCTTTCTCTGCATTCAGTCAGGCTTGCATTCCCCAGCAAGTACCCAACACAACCTGCTGTTTTCTTGGGTTAGAACGGGCACAATGAAAACCTCAGCAATGGCACAACTCCCCAGCCCATGAGGAAAAGAAAGGACAAGTTGTCAAGCAATCCAAACATTTGTCTTGCTTTGCTGCTGGACTCACGGTGTAGAAAGCCAAGAGAAGTTGCAGTTATGGGCACATCTTGTGACAGAAGCTCAGCTCACTCTCCAGGAAAGGTTCTTGAAAAGGGCAGACAGGACTGTGGAGAAGATTCCTGGAAAATTGAAACAGCTTTGCAGAAGTGAAATGAAAATGGAAAGGAAGAATCTGAGATGTATTCCTCTATTTCTATGCTCCCCTTTTCCATGTTGCACTGCTTCTCCATGCCATGAATTCCAAATGCATCTCACCTCTCAGATGGATGACTTAGCGAGTTTTAAACACTGTAAAATACCATGAGCTACACACAGTTTGCCTTGCCCTGGTGTTGTTGGAAAGCAATGCCGGAGCCATAAGTGCTGTGCTTGGGTCAGGCACGAATCCTGCAGGCAGGGAATGTGCCCCGCCAGTGTCTGAGCCTGAGCAGGGACAATGCACAGCAGGGAGTGAGGGATTTCTCTGCCCCTGTGCAGGAGTCAGGACTCTGGATCTGGGCTCAACAGGGTGAATTTCCCGTTTTTGGACAGACTCAGGGGCTGCCCCAAGGGCAGCAAATGGGAGAGTTCCTGGCTTGGAGAGGTCCCAGCAGAGGAGGGGATCTTGTCCCTCCCCGAGGCCCTTCTAGGGTCTTAAGGCCCTTTGAAGTGGAGGTTTTTTCTTTTAAGGGTTTTTTTGGGGGGGATCCCACCACTCCAAGGGTGCTTTTTCCTCCCCATTTTAGGGTGTTTGTGGGGTCGCAGCCACACAAGCCCCTTTCAAGGGGGGATCATGATGGCTTTAAGTGACATTTCTATGGGCCCCCCCCACTCCAAGCCCCTGTAGGAGATATTTTGCCTCCCAGGGTGGATTTTTGGGGTTTTCCTACCAGCACCCTTTTAAGCATACTCATTATGGTTGGGTCCCACTACAAGTCCCCTTAAAAGGGCAACACCACTCCCATTGATTCTGACAGCAGAGCTGGGGCAGGGCTGTCTGTGCAGGCCCACAGGTGCCACGGGCTCTGCAGGAGCTGGCAGAGGCTGCCCAGCAGGGAGGCCATGGGGCACAGAGCCCCAAGGCTGCTGTGGGCACCACGGCACAGGGGCCCTTCCCAGCCGCAATGCTCCTGGCCTGGGCTGGGCCAGCACAGGGGCTGTGCCACCATGGCTGGGCCAGCACAGGGCCACAAAGGGGCCATGCAGCCGCTGCCAGGGCTGACAGCAAGGCCTGGCACAGACAGGGAATTGCTGAGCATGGCCTGCACTGGGCAGGGCTGAGTGTGCCAAAGGCAGAGCTCAGCTGCCCTTGGGGGCTGAAGGAACTGTCAAGAGCCCAAAGAGCCCCCATGGCTGTGCTGGAGATCACGGCTGGAGGAGGGAAATACAGGGCTGCTGTGGAATGGGAGGGGATGGAATTCCAGCAGAGACATCAGCTTGCAAGGTGCTCTGCTCTCCCTCAGCTCCTCCCCGAGAGATGCCTGTTCCAGCTCAACACCTCAGGGTACTGGGGCCTTACAAGGAGAACTGCCTGTTCATGGGCACACAACTAATGACTGCCTGGAAAGGGGCACAGGTTTTAATACCTCTAGTTTCATCATCTCTAAGCAAATCTTTATTATGTGTGTCCCTTGAGTACTTTGAAGAAATGTTTTCCCACCAGGAACAGCAGTGCAGTGTTGTGTTGGTTTGTTCTGTTCTCCCCTGTGTTTGTAATGGTTTGGCCTGGTTTCACTCTACCCTCCTCCAAGCTGTCTGTCACCCTCACTCCTCCCATTTTCCCATGGCAATCTCGTGTACCCCGTTTGTAGTCCCTCCCTGGTACCCTGTCCATCACTCAGCACTCCCTTCTTTCTTTCCAGAAACTTCTACCCAAAAGGACGTGTGATTGGATCAGGGGCCAGGTCCCTCCCTTTAATGTATTCTCATTGGTTCATTCCCAATGTCAGTTGTCTGTATACCACTCCCCTCTGGACTCCTATTTGCCCAGAGGTGGACTCCTCCCCTGTCCCTTAAAAGCCACTGTATCTCTGTAATTGGAGGTCTTCAGCTTTGGGTTTTCTCTTTGGATCACAATAAACCCGACTTCGCCCTCAGCTGGAGTCCGCTCTCTTCTCTTCTGCTGTTCGTAGCCGCAGGCGTCGTCCGTCTGAAGGAGCCGTGCCTATTATAACATAGGGCAGTTTCCTTAGGCGCTGTCTGGGGTCGTGCCACTCCGGACAGTGCCCCCATACTGCAAGCAGTGCTGGTTGATTGCCAGGCGACAGAGAAAGACGATCCTTCTCCAACCATTTACTCCAGCTTCCTGGCTCTACTGTTTTCTTCTACTGATGGCAGGAGAAGAAATACTGATAATCCCCTCTACCTTTGCCACCAACATTCAGTCTAATATTTCATTCCGTTCTTCCTTCAGGTATTTTGAGCTCTCCTGGTTTAATGGTCATGTCCAAGGACATCTCTTCATTTAGAGCAGCTGCATCTTGTCCTTCCTGTTGCTCTCAGATTTCCTCCTGCAGCAATTCACTGGTCATCCCAACGCATCTCCCTTGAATTGCTTCATGCTTTGAGCTTTCAGAAGTTTAAATAACTCCTTACTCAGCATCTCTAGGTGTATTTTTATCTTTTATATCACTTCTTCTTATGCCTTTGTCTAAAATCCTTCCTGTATGGCAATCCCACGTGGATGGTGGACATGCCAGATGCTGCTGGGATGTCAAAGGAGCTGAGGGAAAGGTCTGGATGTCTATAAAATTTTATCATATTCACATTTTTTTCTGTTGGCCAAGAAGAAAAACCTTTCTGTGCCTCTTAGTCTCAGCAGTTCCTCAAAGGACACAAACCTGATGAGTTGTGGTTCCCACTCCAGTGGCTGAGCTTGGACCTCTCTCCATAGCCAGAGCAGAGCTCCCTTGTCCCAGAAAGTCCCTGGCAACAGAGTGATGAAGGAAACTGTCAGGAATTTTTTGCAGATAGAGGAGTTTTTGTAGGATAATGGCCATATTCAGCTGATGCACAATCCAGCCTGCTTGGGATAATGGACAATGGACACGTTCACAAACAATAATGGACATATTCAGAAAATGGGGTCAGGATATCCTTGAAAAAGATGCAAGAAGAAGAGTCATCAGGACTCAGCAAGTTTGTCAGTGAGCTTGGGAAAGTAAGAAAAAAGACAGTTTATGGGTGGGACAGAAAACTACAGCCAGACGCCTGAAAAATTAGGTGATACAATCAGCATCCTATTTTAGACATGTTAACAGTTCGGTCTAATCTATCATGTATTAGCTAGAGATGCATGGACAGTAGAGAATAATTGTAAATATAATCTTTTTATGGATAATAAATTTGGCTTCACTGGATTGTATTGGTTATGGTGTGATGTCCCTGAACCTCCTCATCCCACAATTTTCCCCCCCACAGGAAACAGGACAGGCTGTGGGGATCAGGGTCAGAGCAGAGCCAGGGAGAAGAATGACTTCTGCATTTGATGGAGCTGTGCCTTCCCTTGGCTTTGTTGGCTGACAATAAATGAACATCCCTCTGTGTCTCGGGCAGCCTCCTTCTGCAGGGAAAGCAGGTGGGAGTTGGAGCCAAGGAGCTGAAAGCTGCAGGTGCAGCCTGGGCTGGAGGCAGCTCAGATTTACACAAGGCTGCTCTGAGTGCCAGGGCTTGCATGGGGGAAATGGTGGGGTGGGGGTAGGGACAGAGTCTGACTGATTGTCAGCCATGAAGGGTCTTGATTTTCATATCCATTCAAACGGCATGAGGAGGTACTTGGATTCAGTGTCAATTATGGATTGCACATATCCATGTATTAACAGGAAGAAAACCCTAAGCAGGGCCTTAAAATGTTTTCTCGCTGTCTTTTTAAATATTATCTAATCAGTTTTTATCCACTTCAAGCCTCTGGAGCAGTAAAATTCAGCAGCAGCCTCCAAGTTGCTGAGGATGTCAGCAGCCCCCACTGAGACCATCCCTGCTCCAAGACCGTGGGGGAATGGGCAGACAAGGAGAGCGTCCCTGGGGCTGGGCAAGCAGCACTCAGAGGCACCAGCGGCTCCAGCTGGGAAATGGAGTGTGGAATGTGGCTGGGAAAGCCCTGCCTGGGCTGTGCCAAGCAGGACAGGCAAGCCCCAACTCCCATTCCCAACACAATTCACTCAACAAGACATTTTAAAGGAATGACAATTCTTTGTGTCCTCTGAGTTGGATGTATGGGAGAAATAACAAGAAGAGATTTTCAGGAGCTCAAAACAACCAAACAGCCTTTACTGGAAACTTTAGAAAATCAGAGAAACTTTGGCAAATGGTTTAATATGACTGTCAATCAACAAAACACACTTCTCATAGCATTAACTGGACCCATTCAACTTCAGAAAATCTAAGCCCATTCAATGTTATGTCAATCAAAATTTTCAAGGAGACCGAAATAGAAGAGGAAAACACAGAAAGAAAGACAACTAAGATACAGAGAAGCACCCACACCTGGAATCCAGTGTTGTTCAGGTGTTGATTCCAAGAGGAGGTAGGGTCAAGATTTGTGCTTGCCATGTGGTCAGCCTTGTGGTCACCCTTGGTCTTCCTGGGGCCTTCCCCTAGTTGGGACTTGGGGTCATTTGGTCACTCAGGAGCTGGGCTGGGGGCCCCAGAGGTGGGTGTGAGGCATTGCCTGGGGTGTGCCAGGGACTGGCAGACACTGCTGGGCTGGGATGGAGGCTCTGGGGAGATTGGGGTTTCAGGGCAGGGCAGGGCTGGAGTCACAGGACAGGGCAAGGCTGGACCTGCCCCTTCCTCCCCCACACATGAAATGTTTTGAGCCAACATCTCCTCTAGGTTGTTGCAACAGGCAATGTTGGAGATGGAACTCAAATTTGGCCATGGGCACCTGGCCAAGAAGGACAGTTCTTTTCCATAGGAAGGAAAGCGCGGATCCCCAGTGTTTCAGCAGCAGATGAGAAGAGACCCTCAACATGCCAAGGTCAGCTGACCCAGTCAGGTGGCCCACGGGAGGCTAAACCAGCCAGACCTGTTCTGTGTTCCCTTGGTTTTATGGGGCCCTGAGGTGTCACAAGGATTCCTTGCTTCCATGGGCTCCCACAGTGTCACAATGGCCACCAAGATCCTTAAGATTCCGCAGTGTCACAAAGGTCCCAACAATTCCATGAGGCCTTGCAGTGTCACAATGGTCTCTGTGGTTCCACAGGCCCCACAATGTCATTTGACTCCTCTGTTCCGTGAGCCCTGCAATGTCACAATCGACCTTTGGACCATGGGGGCTTGTGGTGTCACAATGGTCTCCTTTGGCTCCACAATGTCACAATGGACCATTGATGACAGGTGGCCTCTCTGTGTCACCCTGGAGCTTTGGTTACATGAAGCCCTGCAGTGTCACAGTGGTCCCCCTTGGTTTCTTAGTGTCACAATGGACCACTGATGACAGAAGGCCCCGCAATGTCACAATGGCCCCTTGGTTCCATGCAGCCCTGCAATGTCACAAAGGCCTCTTGGTTTCAGGAGGCCCCAGAGTGTCACAATCGTCTCCTTGGTTCCATGATGCCTCACATTGACACAATGCTTTGCTTATTGCATGTGGCATCATAGTGTCACAATGGTCTCCATGATTCCATGAGTCCCCTCAGTGTCACAATGGCTCCCTGCTTCCATGAGGCTGTGAAGTGTCTAAATGCTCTTTCCCTGGTTCCAAGATTGCATGAGGCCTTGCAATGTCAAAATGGACCTTTAGTTCCATGGGGTATCACAGTTTCACAATGGCCTCTTGGTTCCATGACACCCCAAAGTGCCATAATGGTCTCCACAGTTCCATGAAGCCCCACAGGGTCACAATGGACCCTTGGTTTGATGGGGCCTCTCAGTGTCACAGTGATCCCTACATTGCATGGAGTCACATAGCATCAGTAAAGTCCCCTTGGTTCCATGAGGCCCAGCAATGTCACAGTGCTCTCCATGATTCCATGGGGCCCCACAGGGTCACAATTGTCCCTGGGTGTCACAAGGCCCCACAGTGTGACAATGTTCCCTTGGTTCCATGGGCCCTGTGCTGCTGCATTCCCCCCTCCCCTTCTCAGGCCGCCCTGCCAGCTGAGAAATGCTCCTTGGGCCTCAGCCTTGGCCAACAGCCCCTGGGCTCAGCTCCTCTGCAGCTCATCACAAACACTGTCTGCTCCAGGCACTGCTGCTGCCCAACCAGCTCCTGGTTTCTTTAGGAGCAGCCCTGGGAGCTGTTCCTGTTCCCTCAGTGGCACAACATCCCTGTTCTCACACTGCCAAAGAAAGCTGCTGATGCCAAGTGTGGCCAGGATGAGCCATTGCTGTGACTGAAGCCCCTCTCGTGGGGCCCTGCAAACAGCGCTCCAAAAGGAGCCCTTGGAGCTCTCCTGGGCCAGCGACTCCCTCTGAGTGGGGCCTCTCCCAGCCGGGAACTCTCCCGTTTGCTGCACTCAGGGGATCCCCGAATAACGATGGCGAGCTGCCAAAGCATCCTCAGGGAGCATTTCCCTTCCCTCAGGGGAATTTCTCACAGGTGCCTTGCACTGACTCTTGCTGTCTGTGTGCACACAGGAGTGCCTGTGCTCAGGGAAATGTGGCAGAAATGCTGCTCTCTGAGGGGCTTGAGTGCCTTGGTTAGCTGAGCTGGTCATGCCTGTAAGTAAGGGCAAGTCACATGTGTTAAGCTAAGTTAATTGCTGCTAAGAGTGGTTCTTTTGCTAAGTAGTGAGTTTAATATAAGTTATAAGTGAAGTTGAATATTGTTAAGTGTTATTCCACTGTTAAATCATTAATTCCTAGGTTATTAGTAAGCTTAAATACTGTTAAGTGCTGTTCTTTTGCTAAATGCTGAAGTCTAAGGTATCGGTCGAGTCCTGTTAAATTTTAGCTCAGTTTAGCTTTTGGGCCATATTCCTTTTATTCTTCCCCTCACTGTCCTTTAGGCACACACACAGGTGCACAAACATACAGTTATTAGTTCATTTCTGGTTTGATTGCCTGGATTTTGTTTTGTTTGGTTTTGTTGTTGCTTTGTTTCCTTGGTGTGCCTGAAGTGTCCAGTCAGGAGCAGAGTGACTCTTGCCTAGGAACTTTGTGGTGCTGCCGCATAATATTAAATCTGGGATTTACTGATCCCTTGCTGGGGATTTTTTAAGCGCTTTCAGCCCCTTGTTTGTAACAGGGTGAAGGAGCCCTGGCCCAGGCTCTGGCCCAGGTGGACAGAGGGACACTGCTGGGGGATCCCTGTCCCGCTGTCCCACCCCCCACAGCCCTGGCCCCTGTCCCCATGTCAAGCTCTGGGGTCGATCTTGCGGAGCATCCTCTGGGGGAGGCTGCAGTGCTGAGGGTGGAGGGACCCAGGGGGGACAGGGGACCCCACTGTGCATGAGCAGGGTTGGACTGCTCTGGGGAGACTGTGAGTGAGGCTGGGGTGGAGTGACCTCCCCCCATGACCTAACACAGCCCCTTTGATGTCACACAGCCTCCTGTGATGTCACAGCCCACTCTGGGATGTCACAAAGTCCCCTTGTGATGTCACACAGCCCCCTGTTATGTCACACCTTCGATGGCAGACAGCCTCCTGTGATGTCACAGCCCATGCTGGGATGACACAAATCCCCACTGTGATGTCACAGAGCCAGTGCTGGGATATCACTCTGTGATGTCATACAGCTGCACTGTGATGTCTAAGAAGACACAGTTATGTCACAAAGTCACCCCGTGATGTGACTGTCTGTTCTGTGATGTCACTGCCTGTTCTGTGATGTTACTCAGACACCCAGTGATCTCACAACCCATTCTCTGATGTAACAGAGCCACCCTCCATGATGGTACAGTCTGCTCTATGGCATCACATCCTACCCTACATGTCACAGCCACAACTCTCATGTAACAAGCCCCTCAGTGAAGTCATGAAATCCTCTCTGTGATGTCATACTGCCACTCTCTAATGTCACTGCACACACTTTGACCTCACAGCCTGCTCTATGAAGTCATACAGCCACGCCATGATGTTGTAGCCTGCTCTGTGATGTGACACAGACCCCTCAGTGATGCTGCACACAAAAAACTCTTTGATTTCATAGCCCAGTCTTTGACCTCACACAACCAGCTCTGTGCTGTCACACAGCCCCTTTCTGACATCACAGCTGCTCTGTGCCTTTATGACACAGCCACAGAGGTGCCGCTGTGACACAGCCCCCTCTGGGACATGCCCCAGCCCCTGCCAGTGCTGAGCCCCTGTGAGCTCTGTCTATGCCCTGCTGGTGTCCCTGAGGTGCCCTGGCAGTGCCCCAGCCCTGCTGGGCTGTGCACAGGAGCTGCTCCTGGCCAGAGCTGTCTCTCTGCAGCGCTGTGTGACCGTGTTCACAGGGGTCACAGGACGAGGGAAGAGACGAGAAAGTTGACTCCGTGTTCAGAAGGTTTGGTTTATTATTTTATGATCTATATTATATTACAAACTATACTAAAAGAATAGAAGGAAGGATTTCATCAGAAGGCTTAGCTAAGACTAGAAAAGGAATGAATAACAAAGGTTCAGACTGACCGAAACAGTCCAAGACGGGTGGACTGAAATTGGCCATTAATTGGAAACAACCAGATGAGATCAATCACAGATCCACCTGTTGCATTCCACAGCAGCAGATAAGAATAGTTTGCATTTTTTTCCTGAGGCCACTCAGCTTCTCAGGAGGAAAAAGTCCTCAGGAGGAAAGGATTTTTCATAAAATATCATGCTACAGCGCTGCCCTTCCAGGAGCTGCCTCTGAGCCAGGAGCCCAGCCCAGATCAGCAGCAGAGACACAGCACAGTTTGCTAAGACTCATCAGTTCCTCAGAGTGTGCTCAAAACCTCCTCAAAAACTCAAAGTCAGATAGAAACACAGAACTTTTCTTGAAGGGTTAAGGGGTCCCATTGAGGGACAGCACTGAGAAAGTGTCCCCAGGTTCCAGGTAGTACAGAACACTGGTGACAGTGATGAGAGGTGGGGACAGCTGTTGGGGAAGATGAAACAGGAAAACCTTATAAATATGTTTGCCTAGCAAAAGATTTTAAGAATATAGAAACTACAAGTGAGATTGAAATGAAAGCAAGCTTTGAGAAACCTTTGTTACTGAACAACTGGAAAACAATGCTGTGTCCGGCTATAGGTAATCCCCTTTGATGAAACATTACCCTCTGCTTGCAGACAGGTCCAAGGGTCAGAGCAGACCCTGCTAGCTTAGCAGAAGGGGTCCAAAGACTAGCTTTTATATATGATAATGATTCTTATAGGCTCTCTGTAAATGCTAGAGCATTTGTATCTAGTATTAGGTTCTTAGTGAGAACTAGAATATTGAACCCAGAAGATTTATTGTATTGTAATGAAAACCTCATTTTCTCATCCTCTTTACCACGCTCTCGCCTTCTCTCTCTTTACCACTCTCTTTACTTCTCTCAGGCCTGCTCCGAGCTGCGACTGGCAGCTCCAAGCAGGGCCCCTGCACCCACGCCTGTTTCAATAAACCGCAAGTTGCACAACCTGGCTTCAGAGATCTCTCGTCTCCATCCATCCCAACCCTCCTACCCCCTGTTGCTCCTACAGACAACCAAGAGAAAGGTGTCTCTGATGCTGAGCAAACCTGCACCTCTGTCCCTGCAGGCTGTTGGCATCCCCCAGCTGCCCCACCTGGCTGGCCCCTTCCTTTGCTGACAGCTCTGCCTCCTGCCTGCCTCTGCCTGGCCACACAAAGCCTTGGGCTGCGCCAGGCTCCTGCTCGGCGACGTGTTGCACCACAGCCCTGCCCTGGGTGGGAAATTCCTTCCTGCTGGTGCCCAGTCTGGGCCTCCACAGCTGCTCTTGGTGCCATTATTTCCTTCTCATGCTTCTATCCTCTGTGAAGAAAAGCTCCAGCCTCCCTGAATACCGCCCTTTAGCCCCTCCCAGGCAACTCCTGTTTTGTCCTCCGTCTCCACACAATTGAGCCCAGAGCCCACAGCCTCTACCTGCTGGTTATGTAATGAGGCCGCCAAACCCCATCTTGGGGGATTCTTGTGTCCTCTCCAGGTCTGTGAAAATGAGAAAACAGTGACCAAAGGTATTTTCACCCCAATCTTACAGTGGCAGAACAAGGGTCAATATGTCTAAAGTGAATGAGGCTGGGTTTACATTTGTTAGAAGGAGGAAATGTTTCACAATGATGAGAGTGGAACAAAACTGACACTGTTTTTCCAGAGAAGTGGATGCACCATCCCAGGAATTGTCCAGGAGCAGGAGTGCAAGCTGACATAGGGAAACCCCATCCCCTCCCCCAAGGATCGAATTCCTGTTGTGTGGGTTCTCTGCTGTGCTGGGTGAGCTCACAAGGCTTCAGGCCAGAATGTCTGCTGAGGGCAGCCAGGCTGCTGCAGGGGCAGTGACCTCACAGCCATCACCATGGCAGCCCTGTGCCCTGGGCCTGGCTCTCCCCTTTGCTCTTCCCCTTCCTGCCTTGTCTCTGCTGGCATGAAGAGTTTTTTCATGAATATCTTGTCTCCAAGGTGCTGGGGCCAATTGCTCCCCAGTCAGGCTCCTGGAGCACAAGTGGCTTTTCAGAGCCCAGCCAGAAAGGAGCTCTGAGGCAGCAGCTCTGCAGTGGTGGCCACCAGGCTGGGTGGCCAAGGGAGGCTTCTGGCCATGCCCTGCAAGCAGCTGCTGCTGCCAAGGTGCCTCTGGTTCCTCAAGCGCTCCCTGGCACAGCTCCCAGCACGGCACTCTGCCCTTGTGCCCAAGGCCTTCCCTGTGCTGGGGCTGGCCTGGGGCTTTTCCTGCAGTGGGACCTGCCCTGCTCATGGCACAGGAAAGGCAGTTCCTGCTGGAGCAGGAGGCTCTGCCTGCAGTGGGCTCCAACAACTGCAGCAAGGCCCTGGTGACTTCAAAATTGCTTCCTAGAGCAGAGGATTCTAATTGTTAGAGCTCCTATGCTGTGGAGGAAAGCACTCTGATCAAGATCTTTCTGTGTAATCATGATCAGAATCAATCAGAGCTGTATTTCTAGAAATCTCTCTGGTATTCCATCATTAACCCTGTGGGACAAATTGCAATGACGTTCAATTCCACCTGTCCAATCTTTTACACCTTTGACAAAGTCTGGGGCTGGCATTGGATCCAGCCACTCCCAATCTCCTCTCTTATAAGGAATTTTACAAGTCTAGGCGTCCTGCAGGGTTTTTGGGTTTCTGTGGTGGCTGCTGGGTGTCATTTCTTCAATGATGACACTGCAGGAGTTTCTCCAATAAAGAAACAAGGCTTTTGCTTGAAGCTCCCACTCTCCCCTGACAGGAACCCCTGTGAGTGTCTGGGACATTCCAGCTCTTTGGCAGCATGGGGACTCCTGGGATGTCACTGTGAAGCCCCCGTGAGTGCCTGTGACAGATCGGTGCCTTTGCAGCCCAAGATCCCTGGGATGTCACCATGGAATGGCTGTGACTGCCTCTGACCACAGGGCTCTTTACCATCCCCAGAAAGCCCTGGGAGGTCTCCATGGAGCCCCTGTCTCTACCTGTGACATTCCAGCTCTTGAACAGCCTGGAGACTCTTGGAATGTCCCCATGGAACCCCTCTGAGTGCCTGTGGCAGCTTCCTTCCTTGGAAAGCAAACATCACTAGAAGCCATTGCTATGGTCTGTTCCCATGGCAACCACCACCAGCCCCCTGTTGCAATGGTGAATCCCTTGGCAGCTTCATGGAGACCCCATGGTCATTGGTGGTTGCCATGGACACCAGCTCAGGCCTGGAGCCAGAGTCCATTGCCATGGCAACCATTTGCAGTCCCATTCCCAGGTTCATAGCATCCCAGAATTGGCTGAGTTGGGAGGAACCCATCAGGATCCTCAAGTCCAGCTGCTGGCCATGCACAGGACACCCCAACAATCCCAGCCTGGGCCTTGCAGCACTGCCCAAACGCTGCTGGAGCTCAGAGAGCCCTGGAGCTAGAACTCTTCCCTGGGGAGCCTGGGCAGCGTCTGAGCAGCCTCTGGGGAAAAACCTTTTCCTGAGATCCAACCTAAGGCTGCCCCGACTCAGCTGCAGCCGTTCCCTCCAGTCCTGTCCCTGAGTACCAGACTAAAGAGGTTCCCACAGACCCCCGCAAGGTTCTCACTCCCAAGGTTGTTGCCATGGCAACCGGGGCTGGGACCAGCTGGGATGCTCAGTCTCCATGGGCTGGGGTTTAGGAATGGGCTTCCCCAATTTCGTGCTCCCACTAAGACCGCACTGCCGCTCTCTGCCCTCTTGACTCCCATGGAAAGCACAAAAGACAGAGATCCCAGGCTGGGAGAAGAACAATTTACTGGGAACAGCAACCAGATAAGGAACAAACAGGAACAGCAATCATATTGATTACAGAAGGGATAAGAAAAATTATTTGCAGGGCACCAACAATTGTCTCTTTCCAGCCACGTATTCCCTCTTGCCTGGAAAGGACACCCTTCTCCTCTGGGAAAATAGATAGAGAGTCCCTTTCCTGCCCTTGGCAATGACCTGAAGTGGAAGTGAATGCAATGACATGGCCATGGCCAGACACTCATGTTCTTGGACCCACATCATGTCATTGGCAAGGGCAGGAAAAGGGACAGGTGTCTTCCCAGCATTGATGACAGGAAACATGGATCACGAGGGTCTTCCCAATGTGGGTCCTCCAAAGGGGGATGAAACTGGAGCAGTGCACAAAGCTTTTCCTGCAGTTGGGGCATTTTTAGGGTTTCCCTTACCGGTGCCTCTGTTGGTGTTCAGTCAGGGCAGAGCTCTGGGTGAAGCTCTTCTCACACTGGGGACACTCATAGGGCCTCTCCCCAATGTGGATGCACTGGTGGGTGACAAGGGTGGAGTTTGCCCTAAAGCCCTTCCTGCAGTCGGGGCAGCGGAAGGGCCTCTCCTCTGTGTGAACCCGCTGGTGCCTGAGGAGAGTGGAGGTGGTGTGAAACCTTTTTGGACATTTGGAACACTCATAGGGCCTCTCCCTGGTGTGGATGTGTTGGTGGGTGACGAGCTCAGAGCTGCATCTGAAGCCCTTCCCACATTCCGCACACTGGTAGGGCCATTCCCCAGTGTGGATCATCTGGTGGCAGATCAGGGTGCTGCTCTGCCTGAAGCTCTTCCCACACTCCAAGCACTTGTAGGGCTTCTCCCTATCATGAAGCTGCTCATGCACCACCAGCTCCGAGCCCTGGCTGAAGCTCTGTCCACCTTCCCGGCACAGGGCGGATCTTTGCTCCTCAGAGCACCCTGGGCTGGGTTTGGAGCCCCTTCTCCTGTGAAACCTCTGGGGCTTTTCCTCCCCATTGGATTCCTGCACAGTAGAACCACTCAAAACAGCCACTTCCATGAGGTTCTGCTGCAGGGATTTGTCCTTTCTGGTCCCAATCCTCAGCTCCTTGTCTGGGGAGGAAGGACAAAGAGAGGATGAGAATTGGTTCTGTGCCAGAGGGAAGGAGAAGGAAATCGCCTGAGTGCACACCCGGCAGGATGGCATTGGCAGAGGGGGTGTCCTGCAGCTGGGGGCCATGCTGGGCTGGGAGATGGAGCAGGGGAGAGGAGGAAAGGGGCAGTGACTTCCTCCTCACCTGCCCTGGTGTCCTGGGGCATTGTCTTAGTTTGAAAAGACAGGTGTCTGCTAAGGAATTAAAGAGCGTCCCTTGAAATGGAAAATGTAAATCCCCTCTCACAGGAATATTATAATTTTCAAATTAAGGGTCTGTCTGCAAAGATATGGGAATAGGAATAACAGTTTTTAACTAGGAGAATTTTAAAACTACAAATCCCGTTGTACAAAAACCCCCACTCACCAAGTCAGAATATGACATGACACCCTGTGGCTCAGGGTGCTGGTAGCAGACCTATTAAATGGTGGCTGCAGAGCTCCTGCAGTGACAGATGTGGTTCTGTTCAATCAAGGATCCTGTAGAAGGGTGGAGTTTTCCTCTGAACGTCTAGTAGTGGTGTTGTTGGGCCTGGTCTTCCTCTGGGAATCCAGTGGAACAGAAAAGCTGCTTCTCTGAGAATCCAATGGGAAAAGGCTGCCTGTGGTGTCCGCAATGTCAGATTATATTCAGGTAGGAATGCTTGGCCCTTCCCCCTAGGCAAAACATCTCCCAGTGGGATGATGTAGATTTATCAGTCAGGCAGTGACACTCAATGGCCCATTAAGAGCAGATATTTCCTAGAGAGTGGATTGGTTGTAGAAGAGATAAAGAAAACTGCCCAATAAGAGGGGTAATGATCCCACAGGCTGTAAATTCAGGGAGTGCTCAATATCATGCTTCCTTCCCCTTTCCCTGATCCTCCTTTGTCCCTCCTCTTCCTCCCGCTCCTCATCTTCCTTCCCTCCCTTCCCCCTATTCTCCTCCCTAAGCCACCCTCCTTCTCTTCCTTCCCTCCCTTCTTGCTCTCCTTCTTCATCCCTCCTCTTCCCTCCCTCCTCCTCCTCCCCCAGGAGCAGCGACACCCTCGGTGTCCCGTTCCCGCAGCCCACAGGAGGAGTGGGGATGGAGCTGGGACAGGTCGGGATGGGCAGCACGGGGCCCTCTGCTGCTCCCACTGGGGGAGAGGGAAACCCAGCCAGGGCAAAAGGAGAGGCAAACTGGGAAAAGTGGAGGCTGCAGATCCAAACTGGGGCTTGCTGGGGACCCTGTCTGAGGACTTTCAGCCCTTGGGGCTCCTCTCGCGAGATCCGGGGAGTGGGGAATGTAGAGATGGCTGGGGTATCCCAGGAGTGGCATCAATGGGAGGGACTGGGCTGTACTGGGATCGTACTGGGACCATATGGGCAGTGACTGGGGTTGTACTGAGATTATACTGGGATAATACTGGGAGCAGCTGGACCCATACCAGGGGAGACTGTGATCACAATGAGGTGAATGGGATCATACTGGGATCATACTGGGAGTGAGTAGGAGCCTGTCAGTCGCAATTAAGACCCTGTTGGAGGCAAATGGGATATATTGGGAGCAAGTGGGATCATGCTCTGTGTTACCAGGAGCAGCTGTGAGCAACTGGGATCATGCCAGGAGCAAGTGGGAGCAACTGGGAGTGACTGGGTGCATGCTGGGCGGTCATTGGAAGCAACTAGGCTTCTATAAGGATGAACTGGGATCATACTGGGAGTGACTAGGAATATGCTGGAAGGAACTGGGATACACTGGGAAAGACTGGGAGAGACTGGAACAAAAGTGAGGGTGAAAGGGAGCAAGTGGCACCATGTGCGGCACAAGTGGTTCATACTGGCAGCAAGTGGGACCACCCTGGGGTCATCTCTGGATCATACTGGGACTGACTGGATCAACACTGGGAGTGTCTGAGAGTGACTGGGAACACACCATGCACATCATCCCTGGACTGGGGGTGACTGGCAGCAACTGGGAACACATTGGGAGCAAATGGCATCCCACTGGGACTGACTGGGTTGATCTAGCTGGAGGCAACTGGGACCATACTGGAAGTGATTGAAAGTAACTGGGATTATTCTGGGACCATACTGGGAGGGCTGGCATGTGACAAAGATCATACCAATATATAAAATTTCAATAGTCAATGCAAACTTTATTTCTGTATCTTTTATTTGAAAGAAGGTGAGCAAGCAGCTTTGGGTGGCCTGGGAGTCGCTGCTCCACTCACAGCACACACCACTTACAAATTCAGTAAAGTATATGTAGTGCTTGTAAGCCTATAAAGCATTTTCCAATGTACTTGGTTAGTACAAATTAGTAAATATCAATAAGCTGGAATCAGCAATTTCATAATCTTTCCAGGGGGTTGTTGTCTTCCTGTCCTTCTTCTGCTCATATGGACGGAGGCCCCTTCACCTGTGTCTGCTACATGATTTTGTTAAGCTTTTTAGTGTACATAAGCATTTAGTTGCATTGCAGTCCCCTTAGCTTTACCACAACTCCCTCTATTTTATTCTAAGCATCAGCCATCTTGCTACCTCATCTCTTTACTTTTCCATACTTCCCCTATTTCCAAGCTTCTTTTGTCTACAGAAAGTTTTAAAACCCTTCTTTGTATCTATCTGAAGGAATGCCTCCATTTTCGACACAGCAGATACAATCATTTGATGATTCCATTGCTGATTGACACAAATCACAAAAACATTTGTCACAATATTGCTCACCAAATTGATGATGTGGGGATCTACTTCTCTTTCCTGTAGGGCATGAAGAATGTGCTGCTGGCTTACAGTGTCAAAATCCTTGGCCATGTCCACAAATACAACACCCAGGGGTTTGTGTTCTCTTTTTGCTGACCAAATTATGGTTTGCAGGAGTTTCAGGTTTTCAGAGCATTCCACTGCTCTTATAAAGCCTCTTTGCCTTGGGTTGAGGGGGCAAGCCTTGGTCAGTTTGGCTGTTAAAATCCTGGAGAACACTCTTAGCAAGATGGAACTGATTGGGATGAGTCTCCAGTTGCTAATGTCCTTTAGGTGCTGTGGTTTGGTTGACTTAGGAATCAAAACAGTCCTGCAACCCCTCACCATGTCTGGGATTTTTCCTGATGTTAACCAGAAGCTGAAGATCTCCATGGTCCAGGAGTACTCTGGATCCATGTTCTTGATGTTTCTTAGTTTTCCTGTCTGGACTGGAGCTGAGTTTTACTCATCTCCTGCACATTCTTCTCAATTTCTTTTGATGCAATTAAGTCTCTGAAAGCACTAATGTTGGTTTTCCCATTAATTTGGAAGTTCTCAAGGCTATCAAATGTTCCGGGTAGTTCCCATCTGGCTTTAAAAACTGAATAAAGATTACTGGGAGGACAAACACTCTAGGTCATCCAGGATAATTTTAGCAAGTTTTCCCCTCTCCAGATGCAATAGGTCCTGGAAGCAAAGATAATGACCTTTCTTAACTGCTCTTCTTTTCATCCACTTTTGAAAAGGTCTTATTGATCCCTTTTCCTGGGTCCCAATTTTTCTCTTATCTCTGGTTGCTGTTCTTATCTGGCCTATTGATTCAAGGCATCAGAAGCATTCCTGTGCTGATTGAATGATTGTTGAATGCATCTCCTGGCCATCTAGGAAGTGCTTGAATGCCCAAGGGAAGGTGTTGATTGTCCCAGCTGATAGCCACTCACTGAGGGTTCTGACGCCTTTTCACAGCATTTGACAGCAGGGCATGGAGCAACAGATACGGCTTGATTGTAGCCAGGTGTTCCACAGCAGCTGGGATTCTCACAGCAGCCAGGTATAGCTTGGCAACAGGCACGGGCAGCTCCACAGCAGCCAGGAATGCCTCTGCAGCCAGGTGCCCTCTTACAGGGGCAGGGCGCTCTCCTGCCGGGGCCGGGCACTGTCCCACCGTGGCTTGGCACAGCTGTAGGGGTGCTTTCAGTCACAGCAAAGCACAGAGAGGTGGTTCCACCACAGGCAGAGATGGCTATAGGGCTAGCAGCATGGCACAGAGGAGCTGGAATTACACAGGGGCTGGGCACCACTTCTGAGATCTCAGCTGGTGTGGCAGGGCCTGGTGGAGGGGCAGCAAACCCCGCTCCATGGCCAGGCACCGTCCTGCAGGAGCAAGGCATCTCACAGTGGAGGCGGCTGGGTGCCTTGCAGCGGCTGCAGTGACAAAGCGCCTCCCTGCTGCTACCAAGGGCTGCTTCTGAGGTTCCAGCTGTGGGACCAGGAAACGGCAGAGTGGCAGAGTGCCTGTTCAATGTGGCTCTGCAGCGTTACATCTCTCCACGCTCTGGAGACGCAGCAGTGCACTCCTTTGACACCTCATGCTGGTCTTGGGCAGTTGTGGCAGTTTCTGCCAACACAGCTGAACAAGGGGCAGCAGAGGGCACAGCAGCACAGCAGCCAGTCCTTTCAGGTGTCTTGGCAGCCAAGGCAGGGCAAGGAGGGGCTGCAGGGTGCTCATTTAACACAGCGAGGCTGCTGGGGGCACCTCCACCACTGACCCCGGGGACAGCACACTCAGCTGAAAGTGCCCTCCCACCTGACGCAGCAGCACGGCCCCGGGTGACCAGGGGACATTCCACTGGGCAAACACCTGCCCTAGGGGAGGCAGCACAGTCCTGGGGCATGTCAGGGCACTCCCTGGCCAGGTCACACTCACCTGGGGAGGCTCCACGGCTCTGCCTGGTGGCCTCCTGGTGGGCTGTGCCTTCTGTGCTCATCCTCTTCCCTCGCTCACCCAGCACACTGTCTGCTCTCCCTGCTGCCTCCTCCTGCACTCTGCTTTTGCCATTAGCCTTGGTGGTGAGCCAGTGGATGCCCCATCCTTGGAAACATTCCTGGCTGGATGGTCTCTGAGAAACATAATGGAGTGAAAGATGCCTCTGCTCCCACCCCACAGGAGGACCTGTGGTGTCAGCTACTGGAGTGGTTGGTGTCTCTTGTAGGATGCACTTCTCCCTGAGAGCAGAGGGAACAAACAGCACCCCAGCTGGCAGGAACATCCTCCCATGAAGCTGGGAATATTCTGGATCAACAGGCATAGGCTGCCAAGTTTTTCCTCTTTGTAGATGGACACAAGTGTCAGAGGAGACTGAGAACCAGGAGCCCCCACATTGTCTCCAAGTCCCCTTGGTTCTTGAGATCACACCGTGTCCCAGGGTCCCTTTGGTTCCATGAAGACCCACCATGCCACAAGGATCCATGGACACCACAAGGCCCTGAGGTATCCCAATGGATCCTTGGTTCCAAATGGCCTCACTGAGACACAAGGGCCTCTGGATTCCATGAGATCCCACAGTGTCACAGTGTCCCTTTGGTTCCACAAGTCACAGCATCACAATGGATCCTGAGCATCTTTAGGCACCAGAGTCTCACAGCATCCCCTCAGTTCCATCAACTCCACAGTGTCCCAATGTCCCCTTGGTTCCATTTAGTCTTATAATATCACAAGGATTCCTGGGAACCATGAGGCCCTGAGGTATCACAATGGATGGTTCCATGAAGCCCCCAAGTTTCACAGTCTCCTCTTGATTCCATGGATTCTACAAGACCCTGGAGTGTCACAGGGCCCCTATAGTCCCATGAGTCTTCGCAGTGTCACAATGTCCCCAGGAGACACTGCAGTGTGACAATGTCCCCAGGAGGCACTGCAGTGTCACAGAGGAGCAGCCCTGGAGTGGGCACAGCATCAGGGGAGGTTTGGCAGTGTTCCCGTGTCTGAGACACAACAGCAGTGGCAACACCAATGTTCCCCTCTCTATGATACCACAGCAGTTCAAGACAGACATTCCCCTGTCTGTGACACCACAGCTGTGGCAGTACCATGTCCCCCTCTCTCTGACACCACAGCAGTGACAATTTCAACGTTCCTCTCTTTGACACCACAAAGATGGCAATTCCAACGTTCCCTTCTCTGTGACAGCACACTAGTGGCAGCCCCACTATTCCCCACTCAGTGACACCATTGCAGTGGCAGACCCCGTGTTTCCCACTCTGTGATGTCACAGGTGTGGCAGCCCCAGTGTCCCCCTCTCTGTCACACAGTGGCGGTGGCATCCCCAGCGTTCTCTCTCTGTGACACCACAGCTGTGGCTGCACTAAGTCTTTTCTCTGTGACACAACAATAGTAAAAGCCACAATGTTCCCCTCTCTATGACACCACAGTGGTTACAGCCCCAGCATTCCTGTCTCTGTGACGACCCAGCTGTGCCAAGCCTGGTCCCCCTCTCTGTGATACCACAGAGGTGGCACCCCCAGCGTTCCCCTCTGTATGACATCAACACAGTGGCAAACCAAATAGTCCCCTCTTTATGAGAAAACAGTGGTGGCAGCCCCCACGTCCCTCTGACACCACAGCAGTGGCAGCCCCAATGTTCCCCTGTCTGTGATACCACAGTGGTGGCAGAACCAATGTTCTCCCAGTGACACCACTGCTGTGCCAGCACCAATGTCCCATTTTCTGTGGCACTGCAGCAGTGGAAGCCCCAAAGTTCCCCTCTCTATGACATTGCACGGGTGGCCATCCAAAGTTCCACTCTCTGTGACAGCACCACAGTGGCAGATCCTACATTCCCCTCTCTGTGACACCTCAACATGTGCAGCCCCAGTGTTTCCCTGTCAGTGACACCACAGTGGTGGCAACCTCAGTGTTCCCCTGTCTGTGACATGACAGCAGTGGCAATACCAATGTCCCCCTGGCTATGACACCAAAGCAATTGCAACCCCAGGGTTCCCCTCTCTGTGGCAGCACAGAGGTGGCACACCCAGCATTCTCCTCTATATGACAGCACCGCTGTGGCAAACCCAAAATTCCCCTCTCTATGACACCACAGCAGTGGCAGCCCCAAATGTTCCCCTGTCTCTGACAACACAGCGGTGGCAGCCCCAAATGCTCTCGTCTGAGACACCCCCAACAGTCCCCTCTCTATGACACACCACACCGGTGGGAGTCCCAGTGTCCGCTGTCTGTGACGCTGCAGCTTTGGCAGCCCCAACGTTCCCCTCTCTATTACTCCACAGTAGAGGCAGCCCCAATATTCTCCTCTCTATGACATCACAGTACTGGCAGCCCCAGCGTTCCCATGTGCATGATACCACTGTGGTGGCAGCCACAACATTCCCTTCTCTGTGACACCACAGTAGTGGCAGCTACAATTTTCTTTTCTATGACACTAAAGCAGCAGCCACGCCAACATTCCCCTCTCTGTGATACCAAAGCAGTGGCACCCACAGCGTTTCCTCTCTCTGTGACACCACAGCTGTAGCAGTCCCATTGTCCCGGTCTCTGCAACACACCAGTAGTGGCAGCCCAAACATTCTCCCACTGTGACACCACAGCAGTGGCAGTTCCATTATCCCGGTCTCTGTGACACCACAGTGGTTGCTGCCCAAGCGCTCCCCTCTCTGTGACTCTGCAGCTGTGGCAGCAGCACTAGAACAGAAGCAGCAGCTGTGGAACAGCAGGGGAGCAGGGGAGGAGCAGAGAAGGAGCAGTGGAACAGTGGTAGATGAGCAGTGTTGCAGCAGCAGTGGAGCAGTGGTGCAGGAGCAGAGGAACCCTGCTGAAACAGCACAGTACAGCTTTTGAGCAGCAGTGGAGTGACCATAGAAAAGGCAGAATGGCAGTGGTGGCACAGGAACTACAGCCATGGAATAGGGGTGGCACAGGAACTACAGCCATGGAATAGTGGTGGCACAGGCCCCACAGCTGTGGAGCGGTGCCTGAGCTGCCGAAGCTGCGGGACACAGAGCGGCTCCGAGCGCTGTGTCCTGCAGGAGCGGGCCCCGCACACACCAGAGCGATGCCCATCAGGCTGACCCAGAGCTGGGGGCAGAGGCAGGAATTGCTGCTGGGCTGTGGAAGGCGTGGATCGAGTGCATTTAATGGTGACCTGGGGGTTTGATCCTGCTCATGGTGGCTGCTTTTGTGCTGCCGGGACTGTTCCAGTTCATCTGAAGTCATGAACTCAGGAGAAACTTGGGACAAAAAGGAATCAAAGTGCCTTCTGTCCTGCTGTCTTGGTTTGGAAAGAGAGGTGCCTGCTAAGGAAGGCTGGAGCCTCCCCTGAAATGGAGAAGGTGAACCTACCCCTGCTCCGAATTGCTATAAATTTTAACTTAAGGGGCTCTGAGACAAAAAATATGGGAGCAGGAAACAACAGTTCTTTAATGGGGAAGAAAATAAAAGGATAAAATCAACAATGCAGTAAACTGAAACAACACTGACAGAGTCAGAACACAACCTGACACCCTGTTGGTCTGGATGTTGATAGCAATCCAATTGGAAAAGTGGCTGCACTCCTCCAGGAGTGTCAGGTGTGGTTCTGTTGGAGCAGGGATCCTGTAGAAAAGGGTGTAGTCTTTCTCTGAAGATCCAGTGAAAGAAGAGGCAGCTGCTGTTTCTTTGGGAAATCCAGTGGAGAAGCTGTGCTGGTATTCCAGAATCTCCAGATTCTATCTGGGTAGAATGCTTGGCTCTTCCCTCTGGGCAGAGCATCTCACAATGGGATGCTATAGTTCTTATCAGTCATGCAGTGACATTCAATAGCCTGTTATCAGCAGATATACCCCCAGAGGGAGGAGTGATTGTGGAAGAGATAAGGAAAACTGCCCCCTTAACAGAAGACAACTGCCATACAGATGGCAAATAGAATCCACCCTGCCTTGCAATCTGGGACACCTGCAGAGAAAGACATCTTGGTTGAAGTTTAATGATTTCTGATTTGGGAACCAAAGTGGGTCAGTAATTGGCCTGTGGTTTGTTCTAATCCAGAAAGGATTTCCAAAGTACTGCAATTTGGCATGAAATACAAGGGACATGGGGAAGCTGGCACCTGTCCCCATGCAGCCACTCAGAGCTAATTGGGGTTGCAGAGATGTCCTGTGAGGAGGAGGGATCTTGGTCCCCTGCCAGCATCTCTGATAAGCCCTGTTCACCCAGGGCCTGAGGCAGCAGGAAGACATTCAGATATATTGGGCTTTCTGGGATTGCCTGATGGAGGGCGGTGTGTACATGGGAGAGCTGGAAGCAGATGCAGCCCTCATGGGAAAAACCCCCACTCTAACACAATCTATCCTCCAACAGTGCCCAGAGCCAGATACCCCCATCTCCTGCTGCCTGTTCCCTCCCAGAGCTTTCCCTGTGGGACAGCTCAGAGTTGATCCCATCCCAAAACCCATCAGATGTGATCAGAGTTGCCCCTATTCCTGCTCTGGCACTTTGAGAAAACAGCAGTGGGCACTGACCCCTCTTCCTGGGGCAGCAGGACCCCAGACTCAGGGAAAACAGGAATGTGGCAGGACTTTGAGTCAAGGGCAGGCAGGTGATTGGGATCTGCTGTCGCTGGAGACACTGGGGAGCACTGGGCAATGTGGATAACCTGAAGACAGGGCTGAGGCTTGGGGAATACCTCAGGGGGGCTTGTTCCCACAGCCAGACCACTCCATTTCCCCTTCCCTGCAGGCCCCAAACCATCTCCAGCCCCAGAGCAGATTCCAGATGGGAATGTCCGCTGGCCTGAAGTTCTCCCTGTCCCATCCAGAGCCACCGTGCCCATTCAGAGCACCCATGTCCTGCTCTGCACAGCTGCCACACATGAAGGGTGCCAGGGACCCCATCCCCAGCAAGGCTCAAACTCCAGCCCTGTCCCTGGCTGCAACAGGCTGCAGCTCCCCAAGGCCCTTGTCCCTACACAGCATCTCTGCAATGTGCTTCTGTGGTATTCACACATACTTTTTGAAAAGAAAGAGACATAGTTCTCTCTCCCAGGATTTTTCCTGGGGAAGGTGGTGAGTTACGTCAAAGGTGTGTCCTGACTGTCGGAAAGGGTCATGGGTTTTTCTTTAGTAGTATAGTTTAGTATTAGTATAGTAGGTAATGTAATATAGTAGAGCTTAATAAAGCAATTGTTCAGCCTTCTGAAATCATTGGAGTCATTACACGTTATTCCCCTGGCTGGGAGTCACCTTGAAACTATTCTCTGTCCCTGAACCAAGGCCAGCGCTGGCCCTCAGCAGGATGTGCCCATCCCAAGGGATACAGGGGAGCAGGAGTTTGTTCCCAGGCAGCCACTGAGGGCTAATTGGGCAAACAGAGCTGCCAAGTCAGGAGGAGGAGTGTGGGTCACGTGCCAGCATTTCTAGCAGGCGACATAAGCCCTGTTTTGCCAGGGCCTGAAGCACCAGGTAAATATTCAGACATGTTGGCCTTCCAGGAAGGAAAATCCACCGAGAAGTGGTTCCCGAGAGCTGTCAAAGGCTGTGATTCTTGTTTGCCATTCCGAGGCCTTGGTGAAGGCTACTGCTTCTCTCTTTCCACAGGGACCCTGTGGATCTATCAGAGTTGTGTTGGGGGCCAGGGAAATTGTCCCTACAGTTGTGCCAACATTTCAGGAAGGATGAGTTTCCCCTCTCCTATTGACCACTACATTTCCAGAAACAATTTTCAACAGGGTCTTCAGCACAGCAACATCTTGGACCCGATGGAGCAGTTCCAGAGCAGGCTGCCAAGACACTCCAAGGGCTGGAGCACTTCTGTGACACAGACAGGCCTGGAAAGCTGGGGGTGATCAGTGTTGTCCTGCTTCAGGGCAAATATGGGAGAGAACCTCTGCAGGGGTTCCTCTAGAAAACAGAGTCAATTGGCCTCATCCCCAAGTGGTTTGGGAAAAATACTTCCTTGAAGAAAAGTGGAAAACAATTATTATTTCACAGGCAAAGGATTTACCAGCTGTCTTAGGTTGGACATGAGGGGTATATTCTATTCCTATCTGATGGGGCAGTTATCTTCTCTTAATTGGGCAGTTTTCTTTATCTCTTCCACTAGCCATCCTCCCTCCTGGGAGGTATCTTCTCTTAATGGGCCATTGAGTGTCCCTACATGCCTGATAAAATTCCATCATCCCATTGTGAGAAGCTCCACCCCGAGGGAGGAGCCAAGCTTTCCTACCTGGATATAATCAGAGAGCTGGAGGACCAGAGTCAGCCTTTCCCACTGGATTTCCAGAAGAAGACCAGGCTCAACACCACCACTTCTGGATGTTCAGAGGAAAACTCCACCCTTCTGGAGGATCACTGCTTCAACAGAACCACACCTGTCACTACAGGAGGACTGCAGCCACCGTTTATTGGGACTGCTACCACCACTGTGACCCACAGAGTGTCAGGTGATATTCTCAATCTGTCAGTGTTTTTTCTTTGTACTATTGCATTTATATTTTAATTTTTCTGCTAAAATCTGTTATTCCTATTCCCATATCTTCGCCTCAGAGCCCCATAATTTCAAATTTATAATAATTTGGAGAAAGGGGGTTTACATTTTCCATTTCAAGGGAGGCTCCTTGCCTTACTTAGCAGACACCTGTCTATTCAAATTGAGAGAATGCTCCAGGACACCGAGGCAGTAGTGGAGGAAGTCATGGCCCCTTTACCCCTGTCTCCTGCTCCATCTCCCAGCTCAGCATGGCCCCCAGCTGCAAAACCCCTCTGTTGATGCTATCCTGCCGGGGATGCATTGGGGGGATCTCCTTCTCCTTCCCTCTGATCCGGAGGAAAATCTCATCCTCTCCTTGTCTTTCCTCCCTCAGACAAGGAGCTGATGATGGAGACCAGGGAGGACAAATCCCCACAGCAGAACCTCATCAAAGAGGCTGTTTTGAGTGGCTCCACAGCGGAGAAATCCAACAGAGAGGAAAAGCTCCAGAGGTCCTACAGGAGGAGGGGGACCAAGCCCAGACCAGGGTGCTCTGAGGAGGAAAGACCCACTCTGTGCCAGCGCTTGGAGCTTGTGGTACATGAGCAGCTTCACAATGGGGAGAAGCCCTACAAGTGCTTGGAGTGTGGGAAGAGCTTCAGACAAAGCAGCACCCTGATCCACCACCAGATGATCCACACTGGGGAATGGCCCTACGAGTGTGGGGAGTGTGGGAAGCGCTTCAGATGCAGCTCTGAGCTCATCACCCACCAACGCATCCACGCCAGGGAGAGGCCCTATGAGTGTTCCGAGTGTCTAAAAAGTTTTCACACCACCTCCACCCTCCTCAGGCACCAGCGGATTCACACAAAGGAGAGGCCGTTCCGCTGCCCCGACTGCGGGAAGGGCTTCACCCGCAACACTCACCTCATCATCCACCAGCGCATCCACACTGGGGAGAGGCCCTACGAGTGTCCCCAGTGTGGGAAGAGCTTCACCCAGAGCTCTGCCCTGACCAAACACCAACAGAGGCACCGGTAAGGGAAGCCCTGCAAATGCCCCAACTGCAGAATAGTTTTGTGCACTGCTCCAGCTTCATTCCCCATTGGAGGACCCATGTTGGGCAGACCCTGGTGATCCATATTCCCTGTCATTCATGCTGGGAAGACACCTGCCCCTTTTCCTGCCCCTGCCAATGACATGACGAGGGATCACAGAACATAATGATCTGGCCATGGCTGTCTCATTATCTTCACTTCCAGCTCTGGTCATTGCCAGGGGCAGGAAAGGGACTCTTCCTCTCCCCAGAGGAGAAGGGTGTCCTTTCCAGGAAGGAGGGAATTTGTGGCTGGGAAGAGATAGTCGGTGGTGATGTAGTTTTCCCTGTAGACAGTTTTTCTTATCCCTTCTGTTATCAATGTTGTTGCTGTCCCTGTTGGTTCCTTTTCTGGTTGCTGTTTACAGCAAATTGTTCGCATCCCAGACCGGGATCTTTGTCTTTTGTGCTTTCCATGGGAGTCAAGAGGGCAGCACAGTTTAAGTGGGAGCAGGGAATTGGGATTCCCATTCCTGAACCCCAGCCCATGGAAACCAAGCATCCCAGCTGGTCCCTGCCATGGTTGCCATGGCAACAGCCTTGGGAGTGAGTCCCTAGCTGGAGGCTGTGGGAACCTCTTCACTCTGGTGCCCAGGACAGGACTGGAGGGAACGGCAGCAGCTGAGTCAGGGCAGGCTTAGGTTGGATCTCAGGAAAGGTTTTTCTCCCGGGGCTGCTCAGACACTGCCCAGGCTCCCCAGGGAAGGGTCCAAGCTCCAGGGCTCTCTGAGCTCCAGCAGCATTTGGACAGCACTGCCAGGCCCAGGCTGGCATTGTTGGGGTGTCTGTGCAGGGGCAGATGTTGGACTCAAGGGTCCTGATGGGTCCCTCCCAACTCAGCCAATTCTGTGGACCTGGCATCCCATGACACAGGGAGTGGCACTGCAAATGGTTGCCATGGCAACAGACCCTGGCTCCAAGCCTGAGCTCATGTCCATGGCAACCACTCAAGGCATGGGGTCTCCATGAAGCTGCCAGGGGACTGACCAAAACAACAGGGAGGCTGGTGATGGTTGCCATGAAAACTGACCATAGTAATGGGTTTCTGGTAATGTTTGCCTTCCAAGGAAGGAAGTTGCCACAGGCACTCAGAGGGGTTCCATGGGGACATTCCAAGAGTCTCCAGGCTGTTCAAGAGCTCTATGGAGACCTCCCAGGGCTTTCTGGGGATGGTAAAGAGCCCCATGGGGACATCCCAGGGATCTTGGGCTGCAAAGGCACCAATCTGTCACAGGCACTCACAGGGGCTCCATGGTGACATCCCAGGAGTCCCCACGCTGCCAAAGAGCTGGGAAGTCCCAGACACTCACAGGGATTCCTGTCATGGGGAGAGTGGGAACTTCAGGCAAAAGCTTTGTTTCTTTACTGGAGAAACTCCTGCTGTGTCATCAGGTGAAGAAATGACACCCAGCAGCCACCATAGAACCCCAAAAACCCTGCAGGACCCCTAGACTTGTAAAATTCCTTCTATGATAGGAGACTGAGAGTGGCTGGATCCAATGCCAGCCCCAGACTTTGTCTAGCGTGTAAAAGATTGCACAGGTAGAATTGAACTTTAATGCAATTTTTCCCACAGGGTTAATGATGGAATACCAGAGAGATTTCTAGAAATACAGCTCTGATTGATTCTGATCATGATAAGAGAGAAAGATCTTGATCAGAGTTCTTTCCTCCACAGCAAAGGAGCTCTAACAATTAGAATCCTCTGCTCTAGGAAGCAATTTTGAAGTCACCAGGGCCTTGCTGCAGTTGTTGGAGCCCACTGCAGGCAGAGCCTCCTGCTCCAGCAGGAACTGCCTTTCCTGTGCCATGAGCAGGGCAGGTCCCGCTGCAGGAAAAGCCCCAGGCCAGCCCCAGCACAGGGAAGGCCTTGGGCACAAGGGCAGAGTGCCGTGCTGGGAGCTGTGCCAGGGAGAGCTTGAGGCACCAGAGGCACCTTGGCAGCAGCAGCTGCTTGCAGGGCATGGCCAGAAGCCTCCCTTGGCCACCCAGCCTGGTGGCCACCACTGCAGAGCTGCTGCTTCAGGGCTCCTTTCTGGCTGGGCTCTGAAAAGCCACTTGTGCTCCAGGAGCCTGACTGGGAAGCAATTGGCCTCAGCACCTTGGGGACAAGATATTCATGACAAAATTCTTCATGCCAGCAGAGACAAGGCAGGGGCAGAGCAAAGGGGAGAGCCAGGCCCAGGGCACAGGGCTGCCATGGTGATGGCTGTGAGGTCACTGCCACTGCAGCAGCCTGGCTGCCCTCAGCAGACATTCTGGCCAGAAGCCTTGTGAGCTCACCCAGCACATCAGAGAACCCACACAACAGGAATTCCATCCTTGGGGAGAGGACGGGGTTTCACTTATATCATGCTGTACAGAGCTTCTGCTCCTGGAGAATTCCTGGGATGGGGCATGCACTCCTCTGGAAAAACAGGGTCAATTTTGTTCCACTCTCATCATTGTAAAATATTTTGCTCCTTCTAACAAATGTAAATCCAGCCTGGTTGACTTTAGACCTATTGACCCTTGTTCTGCCACTGTAAGATTTGGGCGAAAATACCTTTGGTCATTATTTTCCCACTTTCACAGACCTTTGGAGAGTACTCAAATGTCTCCCCCAAGATGGGGTTTGGTGGCCTCATCACGTAACCAGCAGGTAGAGGCTGCAGGTTCTGGGCTCAGTTGTGTGGAGATTGAGGACAGAACAGGAGTAACCTGGGAGGGGCTGAAGGGCGGTATTCAGGGAGGCTGGAGCTTTTCTTCCTAGAGGATATAAGCATGAGAAGGAAAATATGCTGCCAAGGGCAGCTGTGGAGGCCCAGACTGGGCACCAGCAGGAAGGAATTTCCCTGCCAGGGCCAGGCTGTGGTGCAACACGTCCCCCAGCAGGAGCCTGGAGCAGCCCAAGGCTTTGTGTGGCCAGGCAGAGGCAGGCAGGAGGCAGAGCTGTCAGCAAAGGAAGGGGCCAGCCAGGTGGGGCAGCCGGGGGATGACGACAGCCTGCAGGGACAGAGGTGCAGGGCAAGGACACCGTAGGACAGCCTGGGCTGCACAGGGCACAGGGATGGGCAGCAGCTGCAAGGCCCTGACAGAGCCAGCTTGTGCAGCACTTGGGCCATGGCTGCTGGCCCTAGGCCTGAGGCCAGCAGGGGACAAGTGACCCTACAGGCCTGGGGCCTCATTGCCTCCTTGTCCCTGCTCAGCAGCCTGGCAGGGGCCACCCCATGGTCCTGCCCTTGGCATTGCACATCCCCACATGCCAGTGCCCATCTTGGGAAGAGCCCTGAGCAAGGAGGGAGGGACAGGATCTGCCTGGCAAGGGGCCTGGGGCTCAGGCCTTGGCCCTTTGCATTCTTGAAACACATCCAGGTTTGCTCAGCACCAGAGACACCTTTCCCTGGCTTGTTCCCACCTGTCAACACTGATTCCAGGGTTCTGCTCTACCTGCAACCTGAGGACATTTTCTCAGTCATATCCCTCACAGGGATCTCTTTAAAGCACAAGAAACTTCAGTGTTTCTATCTGACTTTGAGTTCTTGAGGAGGTTTTGAGCACGCTCTGAGGGACTGATGAGTCAGATGCAAAGAGCACCAAAGCCCCAGAGGGTCATTCATGTCCTTGTGCTGTGTCTGTGCTGCTGACCTGGACCAGGCTCCTGGCCCAGAGGCAGCTCATGGCAAGGGCAGCGCAGCAGAGAGACAGCTCTGGCCAGGAGCAGCTCCTGTGCACAGCCCAGCAGGGCTGGGGCACTGCCAGGGCACCTCAGGGACACCAGCAGGGCACAGACAGAGCTCACAGGGGCTCAGCACTGCCAGGGGCTGTGGGATGTCCCAGAGGGGGCTGTGTCACAGCATCACCTCTGTGGCTGTGTCAGAGAGGCACAGAGCAGCTGTGATGTCAGCAAGGGGCTGTGTGACAGCCCAGAGTGGGTTGTGTGAGGTCACAGGTTGGGCTATGACATTACAGAATTTGTTGCGTGAGGTCATCAAGCTGCTACATCATAGAGCAGGCTGTCATGTCACTGGCTTGGCTGTGACATCACAGGGTGGCTGTATCACATCACAGTGTTGTTGTGTATAATCACTGAGTGGGTTGTTACATCACAAAGCAGACTATGACATCAGAGGGTGGATGTATAACACCACAGAGTTGATTGTGAATCTCAGTGCAGGCTGTGACATCATAGAGTGGGCTGTGAGATCACTGGTTGGTTATGTGACATCATAGAACAGGATGAAATGTCACGTAGTGGTGATGTGACATGATAAGAGTGGGCTGTGACACGGCCCTAGTGCATCCTAGTGCATTGTGACATCACAGAGTGGGTGATGAGGTCACAGACCAGACTCTGCCATCATGGTGGCCTGCTCTGTGACATCACAAACCAGGCTGTGTCACCATAAAATGGAAATGTGACATCACAATATTGACTGTGACATCATAATGTGGCCTGTGACACCACAAGAGGACTGTGTGACATCACAGGGGCTGTGTGACATTACAGGGGCTGTGTGAGGTCACTGGGGAGGTCACTCTGCCCTGTCCCCCCTCACAGTTCCCCCCAGAGCAGTCCAACCCTGCTCGTGCACAGCGGGGTCCCCTGTCCCCCCGGGTCCCCCCACCCCCGGCACCGCAGCCTCCCTCAGAGGATGTTCCACGAGATCGACCCCAGAGCCTGACACAGGGACGGGGGACGGGGCCATGGGGGGTGGGACAGGAAGACAGGGACCCCCGGCAGCGTCCCCGTGTCCCCCAGGGCCAGAGCCTGGGCCAGGGCTCCTTCACCCTGTTACGAACGAGGGCTTGAGAACACTGAAAAAATCCCCAGCAAGGGAGCAGCAAAAAGCAGATTTACTATTAAGGGACAGCAGCACAAAATTCCTTGGCAAGAGTCACTCTGCTCCTGACTGGACACTCAAGGCACACCAAGGAAACAAAGTAACAATGGAACAAAACAGAATCCTGGCAATCAAACCAGAAATTAACTGAGAACTGTCCCTCTGTGTGTGTGTGACACAAGGGAAGTAAGGGCAATGATAAAAGGAATATGGCCTAAAAGCTTAGCAGGGCTCAAACATAAGAGGACTTAGCTTATACCTCAACCTTAACTGATATCTTCAACTTCACAATTTAGCAAAAGAGCAGAGTGTAACAGCATTTAACAGAAATTCAACCAAGTAACTTTGCAATTTAACAGAGGAATAACACATAACAATATTTAACTTCGCTTATAACTTATATTAAAGGTAACAACTTAAAAAAACGACAACTCTTAGCAGTATTTAGTTTGCTTAGATCCTGTAATTTAACCTCACAGTCCTGACTGGCTCAGCTATCCAAGGCACTCAAACCCCTCAGAGAGCAGCATTTCTGCCACATTTCCCCAGCACAGGCACTCCTGTGTGCACACAGACACAAAGAGTCAGTGCAAGGCACCCGTGAGAAATTCCCCTGAGGGCAGGGAATGCTCACTGCTGATGCTTTGGCATCTCCCCAGCAGGTGAAGGGTTGAGCCTGGAGGAGTGGGGGGATCGGCCCAGGCTCTGTGGTTGTTTGGGATCCCCGAGTGCAGCAAACGGGAGAGTTCCCAGCTGGGAGAGGCCCCACTCAGAGGGAGTCGCTGGCCCAGGAGAGCTCCAAGGGCTCCTTTTGGAGCGCTGTTTGCAGGGCCCCACGAGAGGGGCTTCAGTCCCAGCAATGGTTCATCCTGGCCACACTTGGCATCAGCAGCTTTCTTTGGCAGTGTGAGAACAGGGATGTTGTGCCACGGAGGGAACAAAACCAGTTCCCAGGGCTGCTCCTAAAGGAAGCAGGAGCTGTTTGGGCAGCAGCAGTGCCTGGATCAGACAGTGTTTGTGATGAGCTGCAGAGGAGCTGAGCCCAGGGGCTGTTGGCCAAGGCTGAGGCCCAAGGAGCATTTCTCAGCTGGCAGGGCGGCCTGAGAAGGGGAGGGGGGAATGCAGCAGCACAGGGCCATGGAACCAAGGGAGCCTTGTGACACTGTGGGGTCCTGTGAGACCAAGGGTCTCTTGTGACACTGTGGGGCCTGTGAGATAAGGGGACCCTTGTGACACTGTGGGGCCCCATGGAATCATGGAGAGCACTGTGACATTGCTGGGCCTCCTGGAACCAAGGGGACTGTACTGATGCTGTGTGGCTCCATGGAATGTAGGGATCATTGTGTCACTGAGAGGCCCCATAAAACCCAGGGTCCATTGTGACACCATGTGGCCTCATGGAACTTTGGGGTGTCATGGAATATTCCGGCTTCCTGCTGGGCTATTTTTCCCCCGAGCAGGCAGCACGGGGCTGGACAGCTCAGTCCTTTGGAGACGGACTGTCCGAGTACCCAAGCTGCTCTTAGCCGCATGCAAACTTAACAAGCCTAAGGGATATCAGCTCTTAGTGGTTTCTCAGCCTTTTTGTGATTTCAGCTCTTTGCTTGCTAAGGCACCCAGGCTGACCAGTTAGCAGATGTGAGAGAGGAGAAGACTCATCCTGGAGTTCCACAGTGATGGTTTTATTGGGGGGTTGGTGAAGGGTTCTAGCGACAGCTCTTCTGACCAGAATGGGCTAAAGCAGCCCATTACATAGGGCTAGAGAGTGTCAGAAATTGTCCAACAGCAGGCGTTAAGGAGAAGTAACCTATGGGGTTACAGAGAGATAAGCTAGGGTCCGAAAGGTGGAAGAGAGGGGCTTCTGGCTTTTTCACCATGACTTGCCATTTCCTCTCTCTAGGCCTCAGCCCTCCAAGGAGCTTTAGAAAGGCCTGTGCCTGCTACAATGGAACCAAGGGGCCATTGTGACACCACAAAACCCCATGGAGCCAAAGGTCCACTGTGACATTTCAAGGCCTCATGGAACAATGGAGAGACCATTAAGAAACTTCACAGCCTCATGGAACCAAGGGGCCATTGTGACACTGTGGGGCACCATGGAACCAAGGAGAACAATGTGACACTGTGAAGCACCATGGAACCAAGGAGACCAATGTGACACTGGGAAGTCTCATGGAACCAGTGAGACCATTGTGAAACTGTGAGGATCCATGGAATAAGCAAAGTATTATGACACTGTGAGGCCTCATGGAACCAGTGAGGGTCCCCACAGAACCAAGAGGACCATCGTGATACTGTGGGGCCCTGTGAAACCATGAGGCCTTTGTGACACTGCAGGGCTGCATGGAACCAAAGGTCCATTGTGCATTGTGACACTGCAGGGCCTTCTGTCATCAGCGGTGCATTGTGACACTGGGCAAGCAAAGGAGACCATTGTGACACTGCAGGGCTGCATGGAACCAAAGCTCCAGGATGACACAGAGGAGGCCTCCTGTCATTCATGGTCCATTGTGACACTGTGGAGCCAAAGGAGACCATTGTGACACTGCCAACCACCAGGGTCCAAAGGTCCATTGTGACACTGCAAGGCCTCATGGAATCATTGGTACCATTATGACACTGAGGGGCCTGATGTCATCAGTGGTCCATTGTGACACTAGGGAACCATGGAGAGTATTGTAACACTGTGGGGCCTTCTGGAACCTAGGGGCCATTGTGACATTGTGGGACCCCATTGAACCAGGGCTCCATTGTGACACTGCAGGTCTTCTTGGAATCAATGGACCATTGTGATACTGCTGGACCCCATGGAAACAAGTCACCATTATGGCACTGTGGGGCCCCATGAATCCAAGGCAACATTGTGGTACTGTGGGGCCCCAAAAAACCAAGGGAACACAGAACAGGTCTGGCTGGTTTGGCCTCCCAGGGGCCACCTGACTGGTCTGACACACCTGGACATGTTGATGGTATCTTCTCATCTGCAGCTGAAACACTGGGGCTCTGTATATTCTTTCCTATGGAAAAGAACTCTCCTCCTCCTCCAAACACCCATGGCCAGCATTGGGATTTCACATACAAAATTCCTTATATCCAGAGATTGTTCCCATAGGAATATTGCCAGGACAAGTCTGGCTGGCAATGGTTTCACAAGGGTCACCTCTCATCTGTTCCCCAAAACTCTGGGGAAGGCTCCATGCTCTCCTTCTTATGGGAAAGAACTGTCCTGCTTCTCCAGGTGCCCATGGCCAAAGCTGGAAGTCCACCTCCAAAATTCCTTTAATTCAAAGACTGCTCCCAGGCAAAATCTTACATTCCTGACAAGTCTGGCTGGCCTTGGCCTAGTGAGGCTCTTCAAACACTGGGGCTCTTTGCTTTCCTTCCTATGGAAAAGAATTGTCCTTCTTGGCCAGGTGTCCATGGCCAGAATTCAGATTTACACCTCCAAGATTCCCTACTATGTGAGACAGGAGGAGATTGTTGGCACAAAACATTTTTTGTGTGGGGGAGGAAGGGGCAGGTCTAGCACTGCCCTGCCCTGGAAACCCCAATGCCCCCAGAGCCTCTATCCCAGCCCAGCAGTGTCTGCCAGTCCCTGGCACAGCACAGGCAATGCTCCACAGCCACCTCTGGAGCCCCCAGCCCAGCTCCTGAGGGACCAAATGAGCCCAAGCCCCACCTGGGGGAAGGGCCCAGGAAGACCAAGGGGTATTTATGGCCAATCAAAAGGCAAGCACACATCTTAACCTTGCATCCTCTTGGAATTTCCATCTGAACAGCACTGGAATCCAGGAGGTGGTAGCTGTGTGTGTGCTTCTCTGAATCTTTTTTGTCTTTCTCTCTTTCTGTGTCTTCTGTTTCTGTACTCTTGCAAATTTTGATTAATATTAAATTGAAGAGATTTAGAGTTTGTGAAGTTGAATGGGCCAAGTCAATGTATTGAGAAGTGTTTTTTGTTGATTGAATGTCTGTCATAGTTTGGCAAAAGAATTTTAAAAAGTAATACAAAACTTTGTGTAATTTACAATCTGTTAAACCACTAAGATACTGAACACGCCTCTGTGAAACACATATGTTAAAGATGAAAACACCCAGGAACCTCCTCTTTCTTTTCCACTCAACAAAGAAGCAACGGGCACCAGCCCTGGCCCCCATCTCAACCAAAGCAAAGCAAAGCAAAGCAAAGCAAAGCAAAGCAAAGCAAACCAAACCAAACCAAACCAAACCAAAACAAACCAAGCAGGCCTGCCTTGGCCGAGCCCCTTCCCAGCTCTCCAGTCTGTCCCCTCCCCAATGGCCCCATTCTGACCAAACCAAACCCCAACAACTCCCAAACTGGAAAACAAAAGAGGCTACAAAACCCTAACCAGATTACAGCTAGCCACCGCTATTAAAATCTTTCCATCAAGTCCCACCCCAGCCCCCCCAAACACAACTAAAACTAAGAATTCCTACAATGTACAACCCACACAAAATAATGTTACAACTAAAATTAAACAGAAAAAAACCCAAAACCAACCATAAAACCAATCCTAACACAACCCAACTACAAGTTCCACCACAAGTTACTGGCAGATCAGGTGTTAATCCTTTCAATACTTCATTCCTCCCTCAAGTAAAAGAGAAACGAATACAAGCATATTAAAAAACAACATAAAACCATCAAAGTCAGTAAATTAAAAAAGAAGAAAAAATATCTTAATCTTAAAATCCTCTTATAGACTATAAAGAAAAACTATTTTACTTTATAGCACATAAAACTATAAAAAAATTGAAATATTCAAATTAATATCAAACAAAAACCTCCATACTAAAATAAATAAATGTTAAAATACCTGTAATTTAATTAAAAGTTTTAACCGGAAAAAAAAAGTAATCCAGTATCCTCAGTAGAAGATCTCTATTCCCAGAGATAAAAATAATTTTAAAAGTAAATAATAAAAACTTCCACCTTTCAAGAACTCATCTTTAAAGCGATACCCCATAAATTGACGTGGCCCATCAATGAGCTGTAAAAAAGCTTGTAGCAATAAAAACAACTTCACAATAACAAAGTTCCCCAGACAAATGTTATCCATGACAAAATTAAATACCAAAAAAGCCCCCTATTTTTTTCGTCTTGTAAAAAAAAATCTCCACAACCTTAACAAGAAAAGCTTCTCCCTCAAAGTAATCTAAAAAAAGGACTATTCTAGAAATAGTAAATGAACTAGAAATTGTAAGTTTAGTTTCTTTACATTGTCAGTAAAAAGAAAAAGTTGTAAAGGAAAGAAAGGGTTCTAAAGAGTTTAATTCTTACTGCCTTATTTTCTTCTATTTACATTTTTTAAAAGTAATTTCATAATTTACTGTATACCCTTCAAAAATTTTAAGCCTACTTTAGCTTTTTCGCAATCCTATCTCACAACAAAATAAATACATTAATAATTAACTGACACTAAACCCCACCACATTCATCAATCCATTAATAAAGAAATCTCAAGATTAGAAAAATCTTAAATCAACAAACCAAAACCAATACAATGTCATAATAAACATTTTGCCAAAGTGTTTTTGATTTTCTAAAGCTCCCAGTAAAGGCTGTTTTGTTCTGTTGAGCTCCTGAGAATCTCTTGTAGTTATTTCTCCAGTACGTCCAAAGAGTACACAAACAATTGTAATTCCTGTTAAATGCCTCCTTGTGAGAGTTTTTTAGTAGATGGCAGCAGGGCATGTCCGTCCTGCTTGGCACAGCCCAGGCAGGGCTATCCCAGCCACATTCCACACTCCTTTTCCCAGCTGGAGTTGCTGGTGCCTCTGAGTTGTGCTGCTCCAGCCCCAGGGACGCTCTCCTTGTCTGCCCATTCCCCCACGGGCTCTGGGCAGGGATGGCCTCAGTAGGGGCTGCTGACATCCTCAGCAACTTGGAGGCTGCTGCTGAATTTCACTGCTCCAGAGGTTTGCTCAGCCTTCAGCTCTTCAGTTCAGGAATTTAGTGTCCCAGGGCTCATTGACATTCAGAACGCCTTAACAAGCCAAGCCCCAGGGCACAGAGCAGACTCCTCTCTGGGGCACTTGCCTGTTTTCAATGCCTGGCACAGGCGCTGGCCCTGCCCCACAAGGCCTGGCCTGAGTCCTGCCCCTGCACACTCAGCCAGGCTGAGATGGACACTGATGGTGTCTGTGCCAGGCTCTCTGAGCCCAGCCCAGCTCCCTGCCAGCTCTGCCAGCTGCCCTGAGCTCTGGGCAGCACCAAGGGCCTCTGGCCAGCCCAGCCCAGCCACCTCTGGCCCCACAGCTCTGCTCAGGCCAGGCTGCTCTGGGCACTGGCCCCACGGCCTCAGCCCCTGGCAAGGGCACAGCAGCAGCTGCAGCTGCCACAGGACTCAGCCCCAGCCATGGGGGAAGGGGCTTGGCCAAGGCACAAGGAGGCTCCCTGGGTGCCCTGCTCCCCTCTGGCTGAGGTGCTGAGAGCTCTGCAGCCCCTGCTGCCATCCCATCTGCCCAGGGCAGCACAAGGGCCCCGGCCTTGGGGCCCTCCAGAGCTGCTCCTGCTCCAGGCTGAGGACCCATCCCAAAGCTGGGGCAGCCACAGAGCTGTGCCCATTCCTGTTCATTGCTGGTCTGATGGGGATGGATCCTCAGCCAGTTGGAGGTTGATGATAAATTTTACTGCTCCAGAGGCCTCTTCTTTTCTGAGGTCTTCATTTGAGGAAATCTGTGGGAAAAGTGCATAAATATTCGTTCAAAACATCTGAACAAGAAAAGCCCCTGGGAAGAATGTAACTTTTCCATTATTTTGTGGTTAATTAGACAGATTTCAGAAGTGTCTTCAAAATGAATATATTGTATATAAAACAATGCAGAGAAATGTTTTTTGTCTTCATTAGTTTTCCTGTTTATAGATTGATATCAGCAATCCCCAGTTGATAATGATCCCCTGCACCTTCCAATGCAGTCTGGATATGAAAATTAAGACTCTTCATGGCTGACAATCAATAACACTTTGTCCCCACTGTGTCCCCACCATTTCCCACATCCAACCCCTGGCACTCCTATGGATCAGGAATGGTGTGGCCAGCAGGAGCAGGGCAGTGATTCTTCCCCTGTGCTCGGCACTGGTTGAGCAACACCTCAAGTGCCGGGTCTAGTTCTGGGCCCCCCAATTTAGGAAGCACATGGAGGGGCTGGAGCATGTCCAGAGAAGGCCAACAAGGCTGGGGAGGGGTCTGGAGCACAAATCCTGTGAGGAGGGGCTGGGAGAGCTGGGGTTGTTTATCCTGGAGAAGAAGAGGCTCAGGAGAGACCTCATCACTCTCTACAACTCCCTGACAGGAGGGTGCAGCCAGGTTAGGGTCAGACTCTTTACCCAGGGAACTGGACAGGACAAGAGGACACAGCCTTCAACTGCACCAGGGGACATTTAGGCTGGACATTAGGAAATACTCTTCACACAAAGGGTGATTGGGCATTGGAATAGGCTGCTCAGGGAGGTGGGTGAGTCACCATCCCTGGAAGTGTTTAAGGAAAGACTGGATGTGGCACTCAGTGCCATGGTCAGGGTGACAAGGTGGTGTTGGGTCCCAGGTTGGATTTGATGCTCTCCAAGGTCTTTTCCAGCCTCATTGATTCTCTGATGATTGTGACACTGCAGCGCCCTGGGGAAGCAAGGGGTCATTGTGACACTGCAGGGCCTGGTGGCACTAAGAGGACCATGGTGACACTGTGTACAACATGGCAGAAGAGAGCCAAGGGGCCATGGTGACACTATGGGGCTGAATGGAAGCAAGGAGTCCATTGTGACAGTCTGGGTCCTGGTGGGACCACAGAGGCCATTGTGACACTGAGGGGCCTTGTTGAACCAAGGGGCCATTGTGCCACTGTGGAACCAAGAAAACCCGTGGGAGAGCCTGGGGACAATCGTATCAAGGGGCCATTGCAAGGACTTGGGAACTGAGGGAACAATTTTGACACTGTGGTGCCCTGGAACCCCAATCCCCCCAGAGCAGTGTCTGCCAGTCTCTGGCACAGCACACTCCACAGCCACCTCTGGAGCCCCCAGCCCAGCTCCTCAGTGACCAAATGACCCCAGGTCCAACCTGGGGTAAGGGGCCCTGAGCACCAAGGGTTATTTGAGGCTGACCATAAGGCAAGCACACATCTTGACCCTGCGTCCTCTTGGAATTTCTATCTGAACACCACTGGATTCCAGGAGTTGGTAGTTGTGTGTATGCCTCTCTAAATCATTCTTGTCTTTCCTTCTGTGTCTTCTATTTCTGTCCTCTTGCAATTTTCGATTAACTTAAAATAGACAGAATTAGAGTTTGTGAAGTGGAATGGGCAAGGTTAATGCTTTTAGAAGCGGTTTTTGTTGATTGAATGTCATATAAAACCCTTTGCCAAAGTTTCTCTGGATTTCTAAAGTTGCCAGTAAAGGCTGTTTTGTTGCTTTTATCTCCTGAGAATCTCTTGATTGTATTTCTCCAGTGTGTACAACTCAGAGTACACAAAAAATATTAATTCTTTTTAGATGTCTCCTTGAGAGAATTGTTTGGGACATGACAGTAACGGCTTGTCTGTCCTGCTTGGCACAGCCCAGGCAGGGCTTTCCCAGCCACATTCCACACTCCATTTCCCAGCTGGAGCCGCTGGTGCCTCTGAGTTGTGCTGCCCCAGCCCCAGGGACGTTCTCCTTGTCTGCACATTCCCCCACAGGCTCTGGGCAGGGATGGCCTCAGTGGGGGCTGCTGACATCCTCAGCAAATGTGGTGTCCCATGGAACAAAGGGTCCCTGGTGACACTGCAGGATCTTGTGTCACCAGGGCTCCACTGTGACACTGCAGCACCAAGGAATTCATTGTGGCACTCTGAGGCCTCATGGAGCCAAGAGGCCACTGTGACCCTGCAGGGCCTTGTGGAACCATGCAGAGCATTGTGACAGAGCAGGACCTGGTGTCATGATGGCGCCATTGTGACACTGAGGGGCCCCAAGGAACCAAGGAGCCAGTGCTATTCCCCAGGGACTCCTGGAATGAAGGAAACATGTTTGACACCATGGTGGGACCAAGAGGCCATTGTGACACTGTGGAATCAAGGAGAGCATCGCTGCACTGCCAGACCTCATGGAACCAAGGATCCATTGTGACCCTGCAGGGCATTGGGGGACCAAGAATCCATTGGGACACAGCGGGGACCAAGGATCCAAGGGACTCTGTGACACCAAGGGGTCCCGTGGAACCAAAGGGACATTGTGACACTGGGAGGCCTCATAGAATCATGGAGACCATAGTGACACTCTGGAGCCTGATGGAACCACATTGACACCAAGCTGACTGGGAGTGTTGATCTGCTGGAGGGTAGGAGGGCTCTGCTCTGGACAGGCTGGATCCAGGGCCCAAATCCAACAAGGTCAGGTTGAAAAATTCCAAGTGCCAGGTCCTGCACTTTGGCCACAACAAGCCCTGTAGCACTACAGGCTGGTGACAGAGTGGCTGGACAGCAGCCAGGCAGAAAGGGACCTGCAGGGACTGATGGACAGCAGGCTGGACATGAGGCAGCAGTGTGCCCAGGTGGCCAAGAAGGCCAATGGATCAGGAATGGTGCGGCCAGCAGGAGCAGGGCAGTGATTCTTCCCCTGTGCTCAGAACTGCTTGGGCAGCACCTGGAGTATTGTTTGCAGTTCTGAGGCCTCCAACTTAGGAAGGACAGGGAGGGGCTGGAGCATGTCCAGAGAAGGGCAACAAGGCTGGTGAGGGGTCTGGAACACAAGTGCTGTAAGGAGTAGCTGAGGGGGCTGGGGTTGTTTATCTTGGAGAAGAGGAGGCTCAGGGGAGAAAAGGTGGTGTCAGGGCAAAGGTTAGACTTGATGATCTCCAAGGTCTTTTCCAACCTTGCTGATTCTGGGATTCTCTGAAATCACCCTTGGAGCAGTTGCAGGATGAGCCCTGGGCTTCCTCTTCAGAAGCTCCAGCAGCCCAGGTCCCTCAGCTTCTCCTGCCAGCCCCAAAGCCCATCCTGTCAGTCCTGCAGAGCCTCTGCAGCTCCTCCTCATTGCCCAGAACCGGGAGTCCCACAGCCAGACACAGCAGCCCAGATGTGTCCCCCTGCCTGTGGTTCCTGTGGCAAGAAAGCAGCACAAGGCACTGCAGGAGCCTGCAGACAATTCCTGCAGCATTGTAGGATGATCCTGCTGCCCAAGGGACGTTCCCATGGGGCCAAGTAAGGAACTGCAATGGGGAGTGGGGCCAGAGAGAAAAGGGCAAACAGCGATGGGCTGTTTGCAGGGAAAGGAAAAGGGGTGGGCAATAGGAAGAAATTTCTACCAGGGAAGAGTGAAGAAATCAAACGTGAAGCAAAGGAAATGCTCAGGGCAGTTTGGGAGTAGCTGCCAGGCAGCTCTGGATCTGAGCAATAGCGTCTGCAGTGGGACAGGAAAGTCCCAGCTGATGGGAACAAACTTTCTGGCTAAGTGCAGAAGCCAGGACAAAGCTGAGTGGTTTCCCTGCTGTCCCCCAGCCCTTCCTGGCTGCAGGGGCTGATGGCATTTGTACTCCCTCAGGCTCATGTCCCCAAACCAACAGCATGGGGGTGCTCCCCCTGCTCTGTGCAATGCAAACAGGGGCTCCTAAACCAGTGCTGCCATGTCTGTACCTGAAAGGATGGGGCACCTGTGTGAGCTGGGGGTGAGGCCAGGGCTGTAGAGGGGGGATGTTGTTGGCAGCTCCATGAGGACACTCTGGGACGCTGCCCTGGGCTGTCCAGTGCACTGGGGATGGATCAGCCCCTGCTCTGCTGCTCCTTCCCATCTTCCCCAGGGCCCTTGCAGAGCACCAGCCATGCTGTTTGCCCCCAGCCTGTCCATGGCCAGCCTGAGGCTGCTCACAGGGGTTTTCTGTGCTCAGCATTGGCCTGGGCGTGTTCTTGAGAGAGCCTGGGCAAGGAGCCTGGAGCCCCCAGGCCGTGACCTGAGGCGTCAGCGCTGCCCCAGCAGTGTCCATGGCCTGTCCCTGCTGCAGCCCCGGCACTGCCACCACCAGGACTGTGCCCGGCCCCGAGAGCACTCAGGCCCTACAGCAACACCAGGGCCACCAGGGCAGTGCGGCAGGGCCACGGGGGCAGCACTGGATACACAAAGTGCTGCTGCTGTTGGGCACAGCTGCTGTCCCAGCACTGATCTGCCCCCAGTTCTGCACACAGACATTGCTGCTGCAGCTCCAGAGAAGGCAAGAAAAGGGCATCTCTGCAGAAAACTTTGCTGGGAGATCCTTTAGTTCCTTTAAAGCCACCAAGAGTTCAGCCCCTCATTGACACAGTCTGTGGCCACAGGGAAGGTGAAACAAAATGTGAAATGGCACAAACAATGACATTTCTTTGTGGACAATATGAAAATACAAAAATAAAGGAAAAGAACCTCCAAAATGAAACCAACAAGAAGTATCAAAGATGAACTTTATTAAAAGGGATTTGCAGAAAATGGCCAGCAGTTCACTGGTCCTGAAATCTTCTAGTCATCAGTCTCCACATTGCAGCTTTGAGTTCCTGGGTCCTCAGGCTGTAGATGAGAGGGTTCAGGGCTGAAGGCACCACTGAGTACAGAACTGACAGGGCCAGGTCCAGGGATGGGGAGGAGATGGAGGGGGGCTTCAGGTAGGTAAATGTGCCAGTGCTGATGAATAGGGAGACAACAGCCAGGTGAGGGAGGCAGGTGGAAAAGGCTTTGTGCCGTCCCTGCTCAGAGGGGATCCTCAGCACAGCCCTGAAGATCTGCACATAGGAGAAAACAATGAACACAAAACAGCCAAGTGATAAACAGATAGTGACAGCAAGAAGTCCAAGTTCCCTGAGGTAGGATTTGGAGCAGGAGAGCTTGAGGATCGGGGGGATTTCACAGAAGAACTGGCCCAGGGCATTGCCCTGACACAAGGGCAGGGAAAATGTATTGACTGTGTGCATGAGAGCATTGAGAAAGCCACTGGCCCAGGCAGCTGCTGCCATGTGGGCACAAGCTCTGCTGCCCAGGAGGGTCCCATAGTGCAGGGGTTTGCAGATGGATACGTAGCGGTCATAGCACATGATGGTCAGGAGGGAAAGCTCTGCTGTGATGAAGAATACAAAGAAAAAGAGCTGAGCAGCACATCCTTTGTAGGAGATGGTCCTGGTGTCCCAGAGGGAATTGTGCATGGCTTTGGGCACAGTGGTGCAGATGGAGCCCAGGTCAGTGAGGGCCAGGTTGAGCAGGAAGAAGTACATGGGTGTGTGCAGGTGGTGGCTGCAGGCTACGGTGCCGATGATGAGGCCGTTGCCCAGGAGGGCAGCCAGGGAGATGCCCAGCAAGAGGCAGAAGTGCAGGAGCTGCAGCTGCCGTGTGTCTGCCAATGCCAGCAGGAGGAAGTGGCTGATGGAGCTACTGTTGGACATTTGTGGTGCCTTGGCATGGGGATCTGTAAAAAAAGTAATCATGGAATACTGGGGTTTCAAGAGGACTTTAAATATGCCTGCACAGTTTGGGGGCACTTTCTCCTCACTGCCTGCCCAGGGCTTTGCTGCCTGGAGCTGCCCCTGCCAGCAGCTGCTTCCCTATGCCCAGGGCTGGGCCCTGCCAGTGCAGCCAGAGCGCAGCCCAGCCCTGGGGGCTCAGCTCTACCTTGCAGACTCCTAGCTCCGCATAGCTCAGGCACTGCCCAGGGGCAGCTCTGGCTTTGCAGGCTCTGATGCCAATGAGGAGTCTGGAAAAGTGGCAGTGATGCTGCCTTTGAGGGGCCTTGAGCTGATTTCTGACACAGCCGGTTTAATTCAGATCTGAAAGAAAACTTTTTTCTTTTTCTCAACCTGAACTAGGAGACAAAGGGTGCAATTTCCCATCTCCGCCACACAGACCTGTAGATTAAAAAACCAGGATTTTCCCTTTTATCCGGCCCCTGCCTTGCTCTGCTCCCTGTATAATCTACTTGGAATTGTTCTGGAATCAAATGTCATGCTGGGAACAGTCCTGAACAATGCAGCATCCTCACCACACAAGAACATTTCCAAGCCTTACCAGCTGTCTCCTTCCACCCAGATCTTGTCCCCCAGTGCTGTGAGCAGCTGCCAGGGCTGGCTGAGAGCTGTCCCTGGCAGGCAGCAGAGTCCCTACCCCAGCAATGCACCCTGAGCTGCAGGACCCTGCTCTGCAGGACAGCCCTGGGCACCCCTGGCTGCTCTGCACAAGAGAGAATCAGAGAATGTACTCACAGGGTCTGCAGGCATTGGGATATTCCAGCTTTAGGAGATCACTGCAGGAGTTGCAGCTGCATTGTCCTGCATCCAGAGGTTTCTGCATCTGAGGCTGGCAGTGATTGTGCCCCAGGCACTTCTCAGCACCTTCCCAGCCCTGACTGATTGAAGCTCTCTGTGCCTCTGTGCTGTGCCCAGGGTGGCTGCAGGCAGTGCCCCAGCCCTGCTAGGCTGGGAGAAGAGCTGCTTATCAAGAGAAATGTGCTTTTGAAGCTCTTCTTGGTTACCAGGAGCTGCCTCTGCCAGGAGCCCAGCCAAGCTCAGCAGCACAGACACAGCACAAGGACTTTAATGAGCCTCTGGGGCTTTGTGCTCAGGCCCTGAAAATCAGTCCCTGAGAGGGAGATGAAGAAACCTCTCCAGAACTCCAAGTCAGAATCCAACTCCAAAGTTTCTTGGACTTTTAATGGGTCCCACTGAGGGCCACGACAGGGAAAGTGTCCCCAGGCCCCAGGCAGAGCAGACAACTGGAGGCACTGATGGCAAGTGGGGACAAAGAGAAGCCAAGTCTTGGTGCCCTGGGGCACAGCAGGCTCTGTGCCACCAAGGGCTGGGAGGAGACACCTTGTCCTGAGACACTGGGGCCTCCTGGCACAGCCCCAGCCAGGCTGGGCACTGTCAGCCCCTTGTCCTGCCCTCAGCATCCCCCCCTAGCCCACATCCCAGTGGCCTCAAGGATGTGCTGGAAGGAGTCCCTGGGGAGCCTTGGTCAGGAATGGCCCTGGGGGCTCCTTAATGCTGCCAGGCATCTGGTCAGGTTTTTCAAAGGGCTTTGGGTTTGGCTTTTGCCTTGAAGTCTCTGAGAGGTTTGTGCAATCATGGTCTCCAATTATCTGCTGCAATTAGTCCCTGGAGATGCTTTGTCAGTAGCAACACTCAGTGGGGCTCATTAATGCTTTAAGGTACTTCAGTTCTTTTAAGGTACTTGGTGTTTCCCTTTTGTTACAGACTCTGGGAGAGGTTTGTGCAGTCATGGCCCCAATTATCTGCCTTAATGAGTCCCTTGAGAGGCTTTGTACTGACACTCAGTGGGGCTCATTAATACTTTGAGATATTCAAGCTTTTTAAGGTACTTTGGTTTTTCCTTTCTACTTTGAGTCTCTTAGAAGGTTTTGTGCCATCCTGGCCTCCAATTCTCTCCTGCAAGTAGTCCATGAGGAGCCTGTGTTGGGTATGGACCTCAATGGGACCCATTAATACTTTGACACACTTTGGGGTTTTTCTTTGGCTTTGACTCCTGGAAAGTTTGTGCAATCTCCTCTCAGGCCCTGAGGTTCAATGGCTCAGCTCCAAATGCATGACAGAGCTCATTGGGATCAGGCAATTCTTGACAAACCATGGCTCTGCCTTGATTTCCCTCTGCTCTCATGCAGTTCATCAGGAAGGTTTCTGTAGTGGTTTTGTTTCACCAGTTTGAGATTTCTTGGCAAATGCATCAATTATTGTGGTGGATTCAGTTTTGGCTACTTACCAGTACACTCCCTAGAATATACTTACTCATTTCCTGCTGTGAGATAGGATTAGGAGAAAGGCAAAGTAGGCTTAAAACTTTAAAAGGGTAAAAAGAAAAGTTTATTACCAGTAAGTAAAAGAAAGAGTAATAAGAATCAGAACAAAACTTTCAGAACACTTCTCTCCCTATAAATTTTTCTTTCTTACTCACAATGTAAAGAGACAAAACCTAGATTTTTCAGTCAGTTTACCACGTCTAGAATTGTCTTTCTTCAGTTCACCTAGGGAGAGGAGACTCGTTTGTGTTATGAAGACTTCTCCATAAGAAGACAGTTCTTTTGTGGCTCTCAATTTTCACGAACAGAAGCCACCAGGAAAATCTGCACTTGTGAAGTCCCTCAGATTTTTTCACAGCTTTTCCCACAGTTGTGTTTATGGACTATGTCAGCTTACAGGGTATTAATTTAAAAATGGGCTGTTTAAGAGCAGAGGTTCTCTTCATCTACTTCTGAAATCATTTTCATGTCTAGGAACAGAGATCTTCTCTCCATGAGGGCACAGGGTCTCTTCACTCTTTCCTTTTTCTCTATTCAAACTTCTCATGGGATCAGAGCTACTTAAATATTTGCTTATTTTAACATGGAGGCTTTTGCTGAACAAGTCATCTGCCCACACTTTTCAATGCATTATAGGGGAAAAGAGATTCTGATGTATCAATTACATCCTTCTCCATAGCTTTACAGGGGGATTTCAGCCCTAAGATCAAGGCAACTCCTCACCCCTTCCAGCTGGGACTCAACTTCCCCTTCACTGTCCTTGGTGTCTTCATGGTGCTCCTCTATGTGCCTGTACTTTGTCCTTTTTCCTCACTCGAGGGAGGATGGAAGCACTGAAAGAGTTAATATCTCACCCATGGCCTGCAGATGGTTCCGTAACCCCGACTGGGCTGGGTCCTTGCGGCTGGAGCTGTTTTACAATGGAGGTTTCTGCAGCGGCTGCGCTGGGGCTGTGTCAGGATGGGCCGTGCTGGGGGAGGGCCAGGATCTCAGCAGCCAGGCAAGAACACAGCAGCAGCACGGCCGGGGGCCAATGGCTTCTCCTCCCCCTGCCTGGGAGTTGCGGGTGAACCCCAGCAGATTTCAATTTTTAACCTGTGTCTTGATAGAGCCATGTACAGTTTCCTCAGTGGTTTAACAGATTGTCAATTCTCAAAGCTAATTACTGATTGGTTTTTTGTCAGACACACAGAAAACTGCTAGCAGCTTCTCTTAGGACATAATTTCCATGATGCAAAACCCCCACAACAGCACAGAGCACAGAGCTCCTTTGTCCATATGTAGTGGTTATACACCCAAGGCCTACAAACCCCTCCTTGGGAGATCTTTGGGCTCTCCCCATGGTGTTTTCAATGAAAAGATTCAGCTCATAGTATAAGAAAAGCACCAGAGGACAGGGCCAGCCTGACCCGTCTGTCCTGGCTGCTTTTGTCTGGGAGGAATCCTTGTGTTGCAGTAGATTTTAAGTTTTAGAGAGAATATTGTGTATTAGGAGTAGTTATGCTAAGGATCGTAACTTAAGTAGGCCTTTTGGCACTCTGTATGTGAATTAGTAGCTTGTGTTGCAAGAAATCAGTAAAACATGCTGGGGAGGTAGAAAATGTTTATCTAAAGAGTGTTCTGTTAAAGATTCAAGGTAACCGTTAATCAAAAGTAGCTTAAGGATGTCATGTAGAGCTAGTGAAACAAAAGATCAATAGATGAAGTAATCTTTCTGTTGAAAGATATAAACCCTGTGATACTGTCTGCTCGGGGGCTCTGACTTTGGACGCAAGTCCTCAGGTCCCCAGAGCCCTCAATAAAGCACCACATAAAACAACTCCATTGTTTTGTGTTTCGCTATATCGGCTCGGGCAGCAGTTTTCTGGCGACCGCGGCAGGACTCCGAGGGTGGCTGGGGCGGTTCACATCCTGATCCACTCCACGCCAGCACCGAGTGATTCTCGGGGAGTCATCAGTTCGTGCCCGACCCCTGCGCCTGTCGGATGACTGTGAGGAGGTAAGCCCGAAGGTGCTTTATTCTTTGGTATTGGGAGCCTGCTCATAAGACGAGGTACGAATCCTCGCAAGGTTGGGCTAGAGACGTCTTGGTGGGAAGCCTAGGCGCCAGCTGTAAGACGCGGCGAAAGCCTCGCTGGACTGGCACTTGCCCCTCGCGGCGACGAGTAGTGGCAAGATTGGGTCTGTTGGTCTATCCTCTCCTCTCTTTTCTGACAATCTTTGCTCAGTACAACTTTCTGTTTTGATTTTCTGTTTGGATTTGCTTGTGATATGATGTCGTTTAAAACCTTTAAAGCGTTGGTTCGATCTAATGAGAAAATATCGGGAAATACCCCGTTGGGTTGCTTAATAAGTAGGTGGGGGAGTGCAGGGTTTTATCAGGACCTGAGTAAAAACAGGATGATTGATTATTGTAATCATTGGTGGCTGCAATATGCAGCCAAAGGGGGGTCAGCCTGGCCCCTAAATGGTACTATGGGTACAGAAATTATAACTCCCCTGATGCAGTATCTGAAAGATAATGAGAAATGGGATGAGGTACCCTATCTGGACTTGTTTTATTATTTGGGAAAGAAAACAAAATGGCTAAAAGAGTGTGGTATTCTTGTGTTGGAGGCTGGGAATGAGTGTATTCAATGTAAGGGAGAGGAGAATGAATGTGCTGGGTGTAAGAAAAGAGATGTGTGTACGAAATGCGCAGGGAAAAGTTCTGGTCAAGAGGAGGATTTGTCTTTGCTCATTGCCCGTCCCCCGCCTTCTGCCTCTCCGCTTATATCGGAGAAGGATGAAAGGGATTCGGACGAGGAGAATGGGGACGATGAGGGAGAGATGACGGGATCCATGGGGAAGCCCGATATCTCCCGGACTTCGGTCACTCTCCGTCCTCAGACTCCCTCCCCGAATACCTCTTGTAATGTACAGAGAACTCCAATAGCCGCTCGCACTAGGTAGGGAAGGAAAAATCTGGAGGAATCCCCTATGATAGCCCCTCTCAGGGAGGCTATGGGACCCCAAGGGGAGATGGTGTACATAAAGGTTCCTTTTTCTCCGGGAGACTTGGCAATTTGGAAACAGTCGGCTGGAAGTTATAGGGAGAACCCGGAACGGGTGGCGCAGGTGGTGAAGATGGTGATTAAGACTCAGAATCCAGATTGGAATGATTTGCAAGTATTATTAGATACAATAATGGATTCAACAGAAAAGGAGATGGTTTTGCGTGCAGCCAGGGAAAGAGCAAGGGAAGAAATAAGATTGCATCTGGCTACTGGAATGATAGATGAATTGGTGCCTAGTGATGATCCTGAATGGGATCCGAACAGCACAGGAGGGTATCGGGCTTTAAGAAAATATCAGGATTTGATATTGGAAGGGGTCAAAACTGGGATGCCCAAAACTCTGAATTGGTCTAAGTTGTATTCGGTTAGGCAGGAAAAGAGTGAATCTCCATCGACGTTTTTAGAGAGGCTGAAGGAGACTGCGCGGCGTTTTACTAATTTGGATGTTGAGGATGAAGCGGGGCAATTACAATTAGCTCTGCTGTTTATGGGTCAATCACAGGATGATATCCGGAAGAAGCTGCAAAAGTTGGAAGGGGACGATACTAGGAGATTAGATAAGATGTTGGAGGTAGCCTGGAAGGTATACAATAATTGGGAAAAGGAGACTGCAAGGAGGCAACAGGCCAGTATCTTGGCAGTGATGCAGCAACCAGTAGGAGGACAACGGGGCAGAGGAAGGGGAGGAAGAAGACGTGGACAGGGCGGTTTCGGTAGGGGTAGAAGATTCTTTCCGAATACAGGAATGAATCCAGGGGGGTTTGGTAATGGTTTTACTCAAGGAGGGTTGAGCTCGAATCAGTGTGCGTTCTGTCGGCAAATAGGGCATTGGAAAAATGAATGCCCTATGAGAAATGGGAATGGAGGAATGAGCCCTATGGGGAATTACCCGATTGCGCCAGCAGATGTCGCTCGAGCTCAAGCTATGATGTTAGGGACCTATCAGAATCAGAGCTGACTAGACCGGGATCTTAAGGTCAGGATAGAGATTGAGGGCGAAGAGCAGGAGTTTATGGTTGATACGGGAGCTACCTATTCAGTGCTTAACAAGCGATTAGGGCCAATTAGTGATACTGTCATACAGGTGGTCGGAGCTACCGGACAATTAGAAGAAAGACCCTTTTTGAAACCTCTTAGTTTAAGATTTGGTGGGAAGGAACTGGATCATCCATTTCTATATATGCCTAATTGTCCGAAACCATTGTTCGGTAGAGATTTATTATCCCTACTGAATGCAAAAATTATTTTTGAGGATGGAAGGGCTAAATTGGAAATTCCACATGAAGAAATTGGGAAAATATTTATATTGAAAGAAGCTGATCCGGTGCCGTTCCCACCCGAAGTTGAACAGGCAGTGGTCCCTTGGGTATGGGAGACAGGGGTCTCAGGGAAATCTAAAGCAGCACAGCCTGTTGTGGTAGAATTGAAAGAGGGGGCACGACCAGTAAGGATAAAGCAATACCCCATTAAAACAGAGGCAAGACGAGGGGTGGCTCCCACAATGGCTCAGTTCATTGCCTTAGGGTTATTACAAGAATGTGAATCAGAATATAATACTCCCATATTCCCAGTACGAAAACCAGATGGTAAATATAGGCTTGTGCAAGACCTCACGGCAATCAATGAGATAGTTAAAGACATTCACCCAGTGGTTGCCAATCCTTATACTTTGTTAACATCTGTCTCAGAACGTTTTAAATGGTTTACTGTGATTGATTTGAAAGATGCCTTCTTCTGCATCCCCCTGGCTGTGGAAAGCATGAAGTATTTTGCCTTTGAATGGGAGGACCCCAACACAGGACGAAAGAAGCAGCTGACGTGGACCCGTTTACCCCAGGGATTCAAAAATAGTCCCACGATTTTCGGTAATCAGTTGGCTAAAGAACTGGAAGAGTGGAAGACGACGCAGGTGAGAGAATCCCCATCTATATATGTACTTTTGCAGTATGTGGATGACATTCTACTAGCCACTGAAGAAAAAGGGGTATGCCTGACATTAACAATTGCATTGTTGAATATGTTGGGACAAGCAGGATACCGGGTATCAAAGGAAAAAGCACAGCTCATTCAGGAAAAGGTGTTATATCTAGGATGTGAGTTAAGTAAGGGACAGCGAAAGCTGGGGACAAATCGTATTGAGGCAATCTGCTCTATACCCCTCCCTAGGAATCATCAAGAACTGAGATCTTTTTTAGGCATGGTGGGCTGGTGTAGGTTATGGATACTAAATTTTAGACTGCTTGCAAAACCTCTGTATGAAGCGTTGAAGGAACCTCATCTAGAATGGACCGCAGCCAGGCAACAGGCATTTAAAGGATTGAAGCAAGCTTTGAAAGAAGCTCCTGCCCTAGGTTTACCAGATTTAAATAAAGACTTTCAACTTTATGTGAATGAAAGACAGCAGTTGGCATTAGGGGTGCTCACCCAATGATTGGGGTCATGGAAAAGGCCAGTGGGGTACTTTTCTAAGCAATTGGATACTGTCAGTAAGGGGTGGCCGTCTTGCTTGCGGGCTGTAGCAGCCACTGTCATACTGATACAGGAAGCTCGAAAGCTAACCTTGGGGAGAAAAATAGAAGTGTTTGTTCCTCATATGGTACTGACAGTGCTAGAACAAAAAGGAGGTCATTGGTTGTCATCTAGCCGGATGTTGCAGTACCAGGCAATTCTGAGAGAACAGGATGATGTAGAACTGAAAACCACTAATCATATCAATCCTGCAGAATTTCTCCGCAGCGAAGTGACTGAAGGAGAGTTGACACATGACTGTGTGGAAGTAATTTAGCAGGTGTACTCCAGCCAGGCGGATCTGAAGGACACACCACTGGAAAATCTGGATTGGGAATTATTCACTGATGGATCAAGTTTTGTAGAGAATGGAACCAGGTATGCCGGGTATTCTGTTGTCTCTATAACTCAGGTTATAGAAGCCAGAGCCTTACCTCCAGGAACCTCGGCTCAGAAAGCGAAAATCATAGGCCTTACCCAGGCCTTAGTCCTCAGTGCGGAAAAGAAAGTGAACATTTGGACAGATTCAAAGTATGCCTTTGGAGTGGTGCACGTACATGGAGCCCTGTGGAAGGAGAGGGGATTACTTAGTGCCCAGGGGACCATGATCAAACACCGCACAGAAGTTTTGGCTTTACTAGAAGCCATCCATAAGCCAAAGGAGATAGCTGTCATGCACATACGCGGACACCAGAAGGAGGAAGGGAAGATCTTCCAAGGGAATCGCATGGCAGACTCGGCAGCTTGAGAGGCCGCGCGATTGGTATGGACTCAGATGGCTTTAGTTCCCACAAAGGTAACACCTATTGCCTCTTATTTAAACAATCCACCTCACTACTCGTCAGAAGATGAGAAGCTAGCTAATTTGTTAAAAGCTCAAAGGAACGCAACTGGATGGTATGTCACAGCAACAGGGCAAGTGGTAGTTCCAAAGCAGATAATGAATGCCATACTTACTACTGAACACAATAAGTGTCATTTGGGAACAGAAGTATTGGTAAAATTTTTGAAAAACGAAATGGTTTCTAACCAGATGTTAACAATGGCAAAACAGGTGAATGCAATGTGTCCAGTGTGTTTGAAAAATAATCCTGTAGTCAGGAAGCAGATTCAGTTAGGCAAACTTCAGGTTGGGGTCGAACCGGGAGACTATTGGCAACTAGACTTCTCAGAATTACTGAGGGCTCAAGGGTACAAATATCTGTTAGTGTATGTGTGTACCTTCTCAGGGTGGCCAGAAGCCTTTCCTTGCCGTACCAACCAAGCTAAGGAAGTAGTCAGGACCTTGTTGAAAGAGATTATTCCGAGATTTGGGGTACCATTGGGGCTGTCGTCGGATCGAGGACCTCATTTTATTGCTAACATTGTACAGGAGGTAGCTAGGATGCTCGACATTACCTGGAATCTCCACACTCCTTGGAGACCCCAGTCAAGTAGTCAGGTTGAAAGAATGAATCAGACACTGAAAAATCAAGTGAAGAAAATATGTCAGGAAGCTAAGTTATATTGGCCTCAAGCTTTATCGATAGCCTTGTTAAGAGTCTGAATAAAACCCAGGAAAAGAGTAGGAGTTAGTCCTTTCGAGATTCTATATGGTAAACCGTACCATGCCACCACATTGAAGGGTGATCCACATGTGTTTGGAGATCAGGTGATTTTCAATTATGTTTTATCCCTTCACAGAGTTCTTAGCGCTTTGCGGGGAGCACTGCAGTAGAATCGACCGCTGCCCCTAGAAAACCCTGTACGTGATATCCAACCAGGAGACCAGGTGTACATAAAGAATTGGCAAACTGACCCTCTGAGGGAATCCTGAGATAGACCACATCAGGTGATACTGACTACCTTTACAGCTGTTAAGGTTGCAGGAGTTGACACCTGGATTCATTATACAAGGGTCAAGAAAGCTCTGGTGAAATGGGAAACTCATGTAATATCCCCAACCCAAATGGTGATTTGGGCAAAATCACACTCACAATAATTGTGTTTTTGATTAAAATAAGATGTGTGCCTGTGAATGGATATGTTGTTGTTACAGTCCCTGAGCCGGTTGTGGGAGCAATGGAAGGGATGAACGTGAATCTGACCTGTGTCATTACCGATGACCAGAGAGCTGGAGCTGAGGAGGTAAATGTCTACTGGAAAAAGGGAAATAGTAGCAAGAACATCAGTGCTATCACATTCTGGGATAAGGATGCACAAATTGGCAATACTACGGTAACCCTCAAAAATATGACTATAAGTGATTCTGGCAAGTTCATGTGTTTAGTCAAAATACGAGAGAGCTTTGATTATCAATATTTACAGTTGAGAGTTAGGAATTGGGAAGAGAATAGTATGGAAGTAATGGTTATTCCTTTCTCTGTTACAGTTGACATGTGGAATGGGCCTCCGTTATGAATTAATTGCTCTTTTGTTGCTCAAGATCCGTGTGGATCAATCTATTCAGTCACATGGTGGAAATGGAATGATTCAGGGTTGTGGGATAAACCGAGGGGACAAAGCAACACCTGGTTTGACAATCAAAGAGGAATAGGATGGCTAAATAACACACAACCACGATTGGGGAAGTCAGAATCAGAAGGGAAGTATATCTGTGTAATGGTCTGTGGAATGTACTCTTCATATGGGATTAGGGAAGTCGAAGGGCAAGCACATGCTAGGACAGCCGTTTCTTTGACTAAGGGAAGAGTGTTTAATCAGAGAATTAGGGACATCAGGAATAAAAATAGAACTTTTAGTTTCCTAAGGGGGGAAGGACAAGAGAATTTGATAGTAGGATTAGTTAGAGATTTTGGAATGGTGCAAAATGTAAACTAGAATCACAGCATGTTTACCTTTACCCTGGGCAGCAGGAGAGCCAATTCCTTGGGGAATAATTCCAATTGGAGCCTTGCCCCCGGCAACAAAGAATGTAGTGCAAACCTGTACTAAGGAACACCGAGGTAAAGTTAAAAGGGAAAACAAAACTATCCGAGTTCGAGAATCATGGTCCACACCAGGAAAGAGGGAAGATTGTGTGAAACTGTTAAATTATCAATTTACAGAAATTGGAAGATTTAAAGAGATAGGTTGGTGTTTCTTCGATGTGCTAAAGAAGAAAAGCAGTTTAAAAGCTATACAGTATCATGAAATAGTGTGCCAAGATGTTACTCGGGACAAATCATTAGAAGACGAGTGGGAAACAATATGGGGACCTAGTTTACTAGAAACATATAGCAACTTAGGAAAAGTTAATTGGTGCATTCAATGGACAGGAACAAAGAATCAGACACATACCGGGGTTATAGCCTTGCATACCACCTCGAGACAGGAAAAAGACCAGAAAGAGATACGGAATTGTACTAAGGTGTTTACTTGTGATACCCCCGAAGCGCAGATAGGGCTAGTACCAGTAAGAGTTTTGTTAAAATGGAGATGCGAGTGTCGGGGATATAATCACACCATTACAGAAAACGTTAAAGGAGAAGAACAACAATTTGTTAGCTGTAAAACCACTACCATTAGAAGTCCAGGAAATCTAGTTTGGGTAATGGGACATGGACAATGGACAGCTTGTATGCCAATAGATGGGCCAGTCACTCAGGTCACACTAGGGATACCCACATTATGTCCGTTTTGGAAACAGTCAAAATTAGAAAATAGATTCAAAAGGGCTAGAAGAAACGTAGAAGATAAGGACGAGTGGCATGAGCCAGACAGTGGGGTTAAATTTGGATGGGCCCTAGAATCCTTCTTTGCACCTATTGCAGCTTACCGGAATAGGGACATGATTTACCGACTGATGGGACAAACTGAAAGGCTTGCAGCAGCTACCAAAAAAGGGTTTAAAGATTTAAACTTACAATTGCAAGCTACCACGAGGATGACTCTACAGAATAGGATGGCCCTTGATATGTTACTATTGAAAGAACATGGAGTTTGTGGTTACCTGAATAAGAAAATAGATCATTGTTGCATCCACATCCCAAATGTGACCATTGATGTAGAAAAAGACATTTCACAATTAGAGAATATAGAAGAAAAGACCAAAGAATTAGAAAAAGAAGCAGAACATATTGGATTGGAGCATTATTTGATTCTTTAGGGCTCCAGGTCTCTGATTGGTTATCATCAATAATACAATATGCTTTGATGTTTCTGATTTTGATTCTGATCATTTTTAGAGTGTATAAGTGTGTCATAGGGATGATCAGCCAGGAGCGGATGCGCACCCGACGGCTGGTGAATGCCATGACCCGAACTCCAACAAGACCACCACCCCCGCACAAAAAAATAGACATCCGAATGAAGCTGAAACAAGACCTTGAGCATCCCTGCAAGTCTGAAGATTGAGGAATGCTCAAAAGGGGGGACTTGTTGCAGTAGATTTTAAGTTTTAGAGAGAATATTGTGTATTAGGAGAAGGTATGCTAAGGATCATAACTTAAGTAGGCTTTTTGGCACTCTGTGTGTGAATTAATAGCTTGTGTTGCAAGAAATCATTAAAAAATGCTGGGGAGGTAGAAAATGTTTATGTAAAGAATGTTCTGTTGAAGATTCAATGTAACCGTTAAACAAAAGTAGCTTAGAGATGTCACATAGAGCTAGTTAAACAAAAAGATCAAAGAATGAAGTAATCTTTCTGTTGAAAGATATAAACACTGTGATTCTGTCTGCTCGGGGGGCTCTGACTTTGGACGCGAGTCCTCAGGTCCCCAGGCCCCTCAATAAAGCACCTCATAAAACAACTCCGTTGTTTTGTGTTTCGCTATATCGGCTCGGGCAGCACTCCTGCCCGTGAGCTGCTGGCTGCCTTGCTGAGGGCTCCGAGGTGCCTCTGGATGGGGCTGCTCTGGAGCTGCTGTCGGTTGCGGCGCTGCTGCCGGGTAGCTTGAGCGGGCTGGGGGAGACCCTGAGGGGCTGGGGCACTGGGAGGCCCTGAGCAATTGGGTGTCAGAGGCCATAGGCAGCCCCCCTGGCAGCTGCCTTGTTCCTACCAGAGTTGACTGATCCGGATGGATCCTGGGCACTCTGGAACTAACAGCATCAGTGTCGTTGGAAACCGAAATGCAGGGAGTTCTCAGATCTTTGGGCCTGTAAGCCAAGGCCTGCAATTAAACACAGCATTGGATCCGAGACCTTGGAAAGGGCTTCCAAACTTGGGTGCTAGAAGCGAGAATGTGGGTTTCTATTATAAAGCAGAGACACCTTAAGCTGAGTGGAGGAAAGTTTAGCATTTTGGAGTTGAAGATATAGAAAAAATAAAAGTAGTCACAACGGTAAACCTGATGTTTAGAAGCAGTGCTCTAGGTTTGTGTGTCATAACATTATTGGCTAAGAAAGCTTCCAATGGAGCATGAGACCATGGGATGATATATCGAAGGATTGGGTCAGAAACGTACATATAGTTTTTGGCAGTGTTTTATTGGCCAATAAATCCTTAAAAGGTCTTGTAACCACAAGTCTTGTGACCTTGTGAGCCATGCGGTGGAGATGTGAGCCAAACTCACCCTTCCTCTCCATGTAGAAGATAAGGAAAAGAAATGGCATCATCTAAAAAACTCAGAGGTCTGCTCTGTAACTCATTCCAAACTCCTTCAAATCCCCCAAAGTGTGATTTAGCTACAAACAGATGACAAGGACTCTTCATGCTGGCTCTTGGACTCCAAAGCAGCTGCTTTAGAAACTTTCCCATAACCCTGTGTAGCAATGTGCTAGAAATGTATCATTTGAAGAAACTTTCCCAAGGGACTACTTGAAGAGAGCTTGGTTTGAAGGGTATTGGAGGAGAAAGCCTCCCGGCAGAGGTCTGGGCTTTGGCCTAGCTGTGTCCCTGCTGACTGTGAAGTGTGCCATCTAGCTGCAGGGGTTTCTGGGCTAAAAATATCATCAAGTCACTCGGACTTGCTCTTTTTGGCCTATAAAAGCTGGAGCCACTTTCCGGGCAAATTGGGAGACCTCATCCATGTGTGGATGGAGCACCTAGGATTTTCCCAATTGCTGGCAATGGTTCTCCAGGTCCCCGGTGTCAAACAGGGCTCCCCAGCAACTGCACATCTGCAAGATGAGAAACAATTGTCTTGCTTTGAAAAGACAGGTGGCTGCTAAGGAAGGCAGAAGCCTTCTCTGAAATAGAAAATGTAAATCCCCTGCCTTCAAATGATTCTAATTTAGACATGAAAATGCTCTCAGAGAAAGAGATGGGAATAGGACTGAGCGTGCAGAGCAGGGCAGCGTTTGCTGATGGTCTGAGCCCTCTCTAAAGAGCCGGTCGGGCTTTCTTAGACACCTGGGGCCAGGGATTCCTTCCAAGCTGGGCAACTTTGGGTGGGCTGGGGGCGGCCCCAGGGCAGAAGGCAGCGTGTGCAAGGGCCCTGGCTGGCACGCTGCAGCACGGTCAGCGCGGCGTGCAACGGAAGCCGGTGTCCAAGGGCCCTTTGTGACACGTGGGAAATAGAAGCTTGCCCGGGTGCTTGGAACACCCAACGGCGCAGCACGGGACAGAGCGGTGCCGTGAGGAGCCCCCGCACAGCGCACTCGTTCCCGTCTGAGCCGGAGCTTCTCTGCGGCCTTGTTCCTGCGGCTGAGCTCGAGGCCAGAGCACAGCACTCGGTGACCCGTGGCCTGCCGAGGCTTCTATTCTGCAGCTGCCCTCAAGGGCAGAGGCGTGGGACTTGGTGCCCCAGAAGCTTTGCCAGGCCATCTCTCCTACAAGTAGCTCCAGTCAGTGACATGGAGCGGAGGCCCCCAAGAGTGCCCAAGCTGGCTTGGGTGAAGGAAGAGGAGGAAGAAGGCCCTGGAGCTGCCCCAGCACAGGAGACAGAAGAGGTGGTGCCCCGTTCCAGCCACCGCAGGAGGGTGAGTGGCAGAGCTGGGCCGCAGGGCTGGAGCCTGCAGCCAACTTGGCCCCATGCCATGCCATGCCATCCCCTGGGGACATGCCCACGGACAGGACGGAAGAGGGGCTGGGCAGACACCCCGCAGAGGCCGTTCTCCACGCCCCTGGGGCATCTTGGGGCTCTCCCTGCCTGGGCAGCGCAGGGCTGGCCTGTGTTCTCTGGCCTGTCCTGCAGCCCCTCAGCTCTGCCTGCGCTCTATCTTTTCCAGAAGCAGCCGTGGAGCGCACGTAAGAGCAGGAATCCAGCCGTGGCCGCTTCCGCACCACAGCGCAAGTACCTGAAACCACCCCCGGCTGGGCTGGGCCTGCTGTCCCTGCTCAGCCGAGCACCGTGTGTGGAGCAGTCCGTGCAACATGCCCGGCTTCTTGCCCTTCTCCTACAGCTCGTTCTCAGCTTCATCCAGGGCATTCAGCAGGAAGAGACCAGCAGCACGGGCACTGGGCTCAGAGCTCACTCGCAGCTCCTCGGACGTGAGACCAGTGCCGCCCTGCTGGATTTGCTCCTGGAGAAGGGTGTTTCCAGGCCAGAACAAGTAAGCAGCCTGTGGCCAGGCTTCAATTCCCCCACGAGTGACGTGGCTTCCCAAGCCACACCTGCTGGTCCCTGGGAGCCTTTGAGGCCATGGCAGTGCGCTGGCAAAGGGAAGCACTTCTCTGGGGACGCCAGGAACATCGCTCCCTCTGAGTCTCCCTGTGCCTTCTCCAGGTGCCCGCCATGGTGAGGTACATTCACCGATGGCTCCTAGCCAATGATGCTGACGAGCACAGGCTGGACAAGACCCTGCTTCATCTCACCAAAGCACACCCGGGTGACGTAGTCGTGACGCTCCTGCGTGTGGCCCCGTCCTGTGACAGGTATGGGGTCCACCTGCCCACAGGGCTCAGGGCTCCCCAGCCCATCACCCTGTACCACCTGTGCCAGGTGTCCAGAGAGTTGCAGGGCCATCTGGCTGCTGCCTTTGCCAGCCCTGGCATGTAAACCCCTGAGCCTGCTGCCATGCTCCCCTGCTGCCCCTCAGGGCTCTGTCCCCACCGGCCTGGACTGCCTGGGTGCTGCTGGCGAGGGCCAGTGGGCAGAGGCAAAGCTGGCCGTCAGCCCGGGCCCCTAGGGATGCCCAGGCCACGGTGCTGCGTCTGAGACCCCCCCTGAGACAGAGCTCTAACCCCGCAGAGCTGCCATCACCGTATGGAAGACCATCATGTGCTCTCCCAGGACTGTGGAGCCAGTGCTGCGGATACTCCTGGATGTGCTGGGGAGCTGGCCAGAGCACATCACGCGCACCTCCGATGGGGACAAAACGCGTGTCTTTGCCATGGCTGTGAGTTTCTGCAAGTGGCCTTTGCTGCCTCCATGGCCGCCTCTCCAGCAGCTCTCCATCCTCCTTCCCCCACCGCATCTCCCTGCCTCAAGCGCTGGCCTGAAACCTGGCCCAGGGGCAGCTTCAGGCCCACCAGGCCCCGTGCTCCCCCTGCGTCTCACCGGGCCGCTCCCTGCCACGCTCGGGCCCTGCCACAGGGACGCCTCGGCACTGAGCGCTGTCTCGGGGGGGGGACTTTGTTCTTTGCAGGCAACCCTGGTGGTGTGGAAGATCCTCCAGGAGCCCCGCATCCCACGTGTAGCCAAGTCTTATTTTCCCCGCCTATTTGTGCATCTCCTCTTCCAAGTCTTCTTCAGCGCACAAGAGATGCCAGTGGATGTCGACAACTTCTGGAACCAATGTCAGGAAGAGCACGGCCTTGCCACCAGCCCCAACAGGTGCTCCATCCCAGTCCTGCTGTCCCTGCCACGTGGCCTGGCAAGGAGCCAGTGCTGCCAGCATCACCTGGGCTTTGCTCTGCACACAGGTTTGCAGTGCGCACCCTGAAGTCCCTGCTCTGCCTTCTGCGCTTTGAGCATGTGGTGGTGGCAATGGAACGCAGGTGTGGCTGGGACACGCTGCTCTCTCCTGACACCCACCACTTTGCCGTGGCTCTGCTGGCAAGGTGAGACCCCCTTCACCCCGCTGCCTCTGACATTTGTGCTCTGTGCCCAGGTGCCCCACACAGTCTCTCCCTGTGGTCGTGGGCCAGAGGGCCTTGTCACTGAGGGACGGCCGAGCTCACTGCAAAAGGCTGGCAGAGGCGGGTGCTCACGAGCAACCAACTCCCACATGGCCCAGCTCCCATTGCTGCAAGGCTGGTGGGGGAAGATGAGAACTCTGTGAGGCACTCCTGCCAGAGGCTTGCCCACTGGCTCAGGCTCTTGTTTCTTTTTTCCTCTTGTCAGAGAAATTTGCCATTCAGCCGTACACTTTTCTCTCGGGGTTGCATTCTACCTGCTCAGCCTGCTCGGCCAAGAGATGCCATCCTGGGATTTCCCTGCCCTGGCATTCCTGGTGGAGGTGAGCCTGAAGGCCAGTGCTGCCTCGCTCAGCTGCCTCCCAGCTCTCTGCCCCCTTGTAGCCGCAGCTGCCAGGACGGTGCCCACGCCCTGTGCCGCTGCCTGGGCCCAGCCCTGTGCAATTCTGGGCTCCTGCCGGACAGGTCCCCTCTCACTGTCCTGTGCCTTTCAGGTGCTCGAGTGCCTGGACCTGAGGGAATGCAGTGACAGTCTTCTGGACATCATGTCACAGAACCTGCAGAGCGAGCACAGGGCCAGGCGTTACTTGGCACTCAGAGGCCTCGTAGTGCTGGGCAAGAACCCCTTGATGGTGAGAAGGGGGCAGCGGCTGAAGGCGTGCAAGCTGCGTGGGGCTGGGCAACGCAGTCCCTTGGCCTTGCCTGGGCTACGGGCGCTGGGGCAGCTGCTCCCAGCTCTCCTGCCTCCCGCTTCAGCCGCCCCAGTGCTTGGAGACAGGCCTTTGGCCTCTGGGCCCTGCGGCAGCAGGCTGGTGTTTCACAAACTTGTCTTCCACACAGGCTGAAAAAATGTGGAGCCTGTGTGGAAGTCTTGTGGAGCTCCTGGGGGAAAATGACAGCAACATGGTCAGGATGACCATTCTTCTACTGAGACATTTGCTCCCGGATAATGGTGCCCCGATAGCCACCCCCATCGCCCTGCAGCTGGCTGAGGCGCTCCTGCCACTCTTTGACTGCATAAGGCTCTGTGCCCACAGCCACGGCCACTGGGTGCTGCCGGGACCCTGGGTGCCCTGTGCAGATGCCGGCTCGTGCCCTGGGTGCCTGAAGCAGCTGATGCTGAGGTGTTTTGCCCGTCCTTTCATACAGGATGATAGCCAGGTACAGCTGAGCTCCATGTGTATCTTTCACGAGATGCTGGACTCATTAACGCAAGAGGGAAGAAAGGTCCTGAAGTGCCACGTGTGCCAGAGCCTGCTGCCACTCTACTTCCACTGCCATGATGAGAATCAGTTTGTTGCTGAGGTGAGGACTTGCGGCCGGCTGCTGTCCCCCTGGCAGGGGGCTGGGCTGCCTCCTGCCCTGGCAGCTTGCGGGCTGCAGCCTCCTCCAGGCTGCGGCACAGGGATGCTCCTGTGCCCTGGCCTGTGGGGCCATCTGTGTGTCTCTGCTGCTCTCCAGGCCTCCCGGGAAATGCTGCATTCTTCAGCACGATTCCTCGAGAGGAGGGACCTCCAACACCTGCTACAGGTGGATCGCACATGGAGGTTCGGCGAGAGCCTGGTAAGGACTGCCAAGAATCCCCAGCCTCAGCCTGGAGAAGGCCCCCGAGGGTGTGCTCAGGGTGGGGGGCTGGCAGCTGTGCCCCTGCCCGCTGCTGCACCCAGAGGCCACGCGGGCTCTTCTCCAGGCTGGCGTGGGCCCGAGCTGGGTGCCCATGGGGCCCCGGCCCGGCGGGGCTGCGGGGCGACACCGCGGCTCCCCGGGCAGCAGCCGGCCCTCTGCCCCCTCCCCTCGGGAGCCCGGCAGCAGCGGCTGCTGGCCGCGCCTCAGGGCTCTGCGGGCAGGGGAGGCCGGGGCTGGGCGCAGGCAGTGCTTGGCCGAGGGGCTGAGCCCGCGCCAACCCTTCCCTCCTGCCGCTCTCTCCAGCTGGCAGAGGACAGGAGCAGAGCGGCCGAGCACCTGCGCCGGGCCCTGCGCTACCTGCAGAGCCCACAGGACGCCCTGCGAGAGGAGGCCGTCATCTTCATGAGTAAGCCACTCCCTGGCAGTCCCTCCCTGGCCCCGCCGCGGCTCGGCCCCAGCCCCGCCTGCTGCCCCGGCGGCTCCACCCGGGCCCGGCGCCGTGGAGCCCCGCCCGGCCTCGGCGCCGCTGCCGCCCCTCTGGCAGCCGTGCCCTTGGGCGGCAGCGTGCGGCAAGGGCCCGGGCTGAGCTCTGCCGGGCCAGCAGGCCGTGTGGCCACAGCGCCGGCAGCGCCGCTGGCAGGGAGCTGTGCCGCTGGGGCCGTGACAGGCTCTGTGTTCCCAGGGATGGCCGGGCAGCACCTGAGGGGGCAGCAGCAAGAGCTCCAGCTGATCTGCAGCGGTGAGTCAGGGCAACGGGCTGACAGCAGGGGCTGGCGGGGGAAGCTGCAAGCCCTGCCCCGGCTCTGGAGGGCTCTGCTCCCGTGGCCAGAGCACACTGACATTTCAGGGCTACGTGGGGGATTCCTGGCCAGCAGCTTCGGCCTGATCCCCTGGCTCCCTGCTCCCTCCTAGCCATGGCAAGAGCCCGCTGGGCCGGCCCTTGCAAGGGGCTCTCCTCGGCTCCTCGCAGATGCAGCTTCTGACCGTGCCTCTGTTCCTCTCTCTTGCAGCCCTGGAAGGCCTGACGGAGGACACGAGCAGTGCCGTCTCCGAGCTGGCACTGGAAACACTGCGTGTCCTCCGGGCAATAGAGCGGGGCCCTAATTCCATCATCCGGAGGCTGCAAGATCAGCTGCCCAGGGCACGCAGGACCTGGCCTCGTCTCTTGGGGCTCGGCTGGCTGCACTGCAGGAGCTCTGGGGAGAGCTGATCTAGGAAGGAGGCTCTCTTTGCTGGGGCAACCGGAGCCAGGGGCAATTTTCCTTTTCTTTAAGATTTTTCTTTTCCTCTTTTCCCCTTTTTTTTTCCATTGTAAATAATTCAATATTAGAGTATCTATTATTACATCTATTACTATAGATTATAGATTATTGTAAATAAATAAATGTTAGAGTATATATTATTCTTTTTTGTAGGATAACGTAAATAAATTAATTATAGGAGGTATTATGATACACAGACTGCTAGGAACTTTTCTTTTCTGCCCGGGGTCTGCAGGGCAAGAGGCAAGAAAGGGTGAAAAGGGTGCTTGTGCTCAGCAGCACAGCAGGCTGAGGGGTCCTGAGGCCCTGAAGGGGGCAAAAGGGTGCTTCTGCTCAGCCGGCTGCCCAGGCGTGCAGTGCCGCAGGCAAAATGGCCAGAAGCCCCTTGGCCTTTGGTGGTTCTGCCAAAGCCTTTGTGCTGCCCACAGAAGAGCGGCTGGGCAGGGGCCGGAGCTGCGGGGATCCCTGCCAGAGCGGTGCCTGGAGATGGCCACAAAGGCCCGTGCCAGGCAGGAAGCGCCATCCGTGTCCTCCTGCCCGTGAGCTGCTGGCTGCCTTGCTGAGGGCTCCGAGGTGCCTCTGGATGGGGCTGCTCCGGAGCCGCTGTGTGGCTGTGACGCTGCTGCCGGGCAGCTTGGCCGGGCTGGGGGAGACCCTGAGGGGCTGGGGCACTGGGAGGCCCTGAGCAATTGGGTGTCAGAGGCCATAAGCAGCCCCCCTGGCAGCTGCCTTGTTCCTGCCAGAGTTGACTGATCCGGACAGATCCCGGGCACTCTGGAACTAACAGCATCAGTGTCATTGGAAACCGAAATGCAGGGAGTTCTCAGATCTTTGGGCCTGTAAGCCAAGGCCTGCAATTAAACACAGCATTGGATCCGAGACTTTGGAAAGGGCTTCCAAACTTGGGTGCTAGAAGCGAGAATGTGGGTTTCTATTATAAAGCAGAGACACCTTAAGCTGAGTGGAGGAAAGTTTAGCATTTTGGAGTTGAAGATATAGAAAAAATAAAAGTAGTGACAATGGTAAACACGATGTTTAGAAGCAGTGCTCTAGGTTTGTGTGTCATAACATTATTGGCTAAGAAAGCTTCCAATGGAGCATGAGACCATGGGATGATATATCAAAGGATTGGGTCAGAAACGTACATATAGTTTTTGGCAGTGTTTTATTGGCCAATAAATCCTTAAAAGGTCTTGTAACCACAAGTCTTGTGACCTTGTGAGCCATGCGGTGGAGATGTGAGCCAAACTCACCCTTCCTCTCCATGTAGAAGATAAGGAAAAGAAATGGCATCATCTAAAAAACTCAGAGGTCTGCTCTATAACTCATTCCAAACTCCTTCAAATCCCCCAAAGTGTGATTTAGCTACAAACAGATGACAAGGACTCTTCATGCTGGCTCTTGGACTCCAAAGCAGCTGCTTTAGAAACTTTCCCATAACCCTGTGTAGCAATGTGCTAGAAATGTATCATTTGAAGAAACTTTCCCAAGGGACTACTTGAAGAGAGCTTGGTTTGAAGGGTATTGGAGGAGAAAGCCTCCCGGCAGAGGTCTGGGCTTTGGCCTAGCTGTGTCCCTGCTGACTGTGAAGTGTGCCATCAGCTGCAGGGGTTTCTGGGCTAAAAATATCATCAAGTCACTCGGACTTGCTCTTTTTGGCCTATAAAAGCTGGAGCCACTTTCCGGGCAAATTGGGAGACCTCATCCATGGGTGGATGGACCAGCTAGGATTTTCCCAATTGCTGGCAATGGTTCTCCAGGTCCCCGGTGTCAAACAGGGCTCCCCAGCAACTGCACATCTGCAAGATGAGAAACAATTGTCTTGCTTTGAAAAGACAGGTGGCTGCTCAGGAAGGCAGAAGCCTTCTCTGAAATAGAAAATGTAAATCCCCTGCCTTCAAATGATTCTAATTTAGACATGAAAATGCTCTCAGAGAAAGAGATGGGAATAGGACTGAGCGTGCAGAGCAGGGCAGCGTTTGCTGATGGTCTGAGCCCTCCCTAAAGAGCCGATCGGGCTTTCTTAGACACCTGGGGCCAGGGATTCCTTCCAAGCTAGGCAACTTTGGGTGGGCTGGGGGCGGCCCCAGGGCAGAAGGCAGCGTGTGCAAGGGCCCTGGCTGGCACGCTGCAGCACGGTCAGCGCGGCATGCAACGGAAGCCGGTGTCCAAGGGCCCTTGGTGACACGTGGGAAATAGAAGCTTGCCCGGGTGCTTGGAACACCCAACGGCGCAGCACGGGACAGAGCGGTGCCGTGAGGAGCCCCCGCACAGCGCACTCGTTCCCGTCTGAGCCGGAGCTTCTCTGCGGCCTTGTTCCTGCGGCTGAGCTCGAGGCCAGAGCACAGCACTCGGTGACCCGTGGCCTTCTGAGGCTTCTATTCTGCAGCTGCCCTCAAGGGCAGAGGCGTGGGACTTGGTGCCCCAGAAGCTTTGCCAGGCCATCTCTCCTACAAGTAGCTCCAGTCAGTGACATGGAGCGGAGGCCCCCAAGAGTGCCCAAGCTGGCTTGGGTGGAGGAGGAGGAGGAAGAAGGCCCTGGAGCTGCCCCAGCACAGGAGACAGAAGAGCTGGTGCCGTTCCAGCCACCGCAGGAGGGTGAGTGGCAGAGCTGGGCCGCAGGGCTGGAGCCTGCAGCCAACTTGGCCTGTAGTAGTCAGGGCAAGGCGCCCCGGAAGATCACGTGATGTGACAGAAAGCTAGGAATTCCTTTCCCCCCAACCCCCTGAGATTTGAGATAAGCCAAAGAATGTAACCCTCCCAGTTCCAGTAACTTTCCACTAACCCCAGTAATTTTCCTCTCCTTACTAACCATAGAAGGTAATGCAAGACCCCTAGGTGACGTAGTGCAGACCCACAAATCTATATAACCCCATGAGATGAGATAATAAAGGCGTTTGACCATCCATCACATTGATGTCGCGTATGTCACTGATCCGAGTGGTCCTGGGCAGGTTTGGACCACCGTGCTGCTCCATAGAACCAGGTCACCTTGCCTTGCAACAGAAGGCAACAAATCTTCTTGCTACATGACCTGACATCCTTAAACAGTTCACCCTCATTCCATAGGTGATACACCCTCTTTTTTCCCCTTAGTTTCTTCAATAGCTCCTTGCCCATCCAGGCTGGTTGTCTTCCCTGTCAGCTTGTCTTTTCCACACACAGGGCCAGTCTGTTCCTGTGCCTTCCAGACTTCTTTCTTGAAGTCTGTCCATCCTTCCTGGACTCCTTTGTTTTTAAGGGCTGTTGCCCAGGGAACTCGCCAAATCAGTCTCTTGAACAGGCCAAATCTGCCCTCCAGAAGTCCACAGTAGAAGTTTTGTTGAAGCCCCTCCTCATTTCACCAAATATTGGGAACTCTATTTCACAGTCACTGTACACCAGACAGTGGTGAACAGATGAAGTTCATTTAGTCATTAGGGAATTTGCTGGTGATATCCAGTACCTGGAGCCCAGGGAGGCAGCAGACTGCCCTGTGGAATGGATCCAGTTGGCACCCAGGGCTCTCAGTTCCCCTTAGAAGGGAGTCACCTACTACCACTTACCCTTCTTTTCTCCTCAATATTTGAGGCTGTGATCTGTCTGACAGACCAAATACAGCTGGGAGACTCTCCAGACAGAATCTTTTCTTGGGTGTCATCTGCCTGACCCTCTGGAGACAGAGCCTCATACCTGTCCTGTCATGATACCGGGGTAGGTGATGGAGGTCAGGATGGAATTTTATTCCCTCCCCAGCAGAGATCCATTTCCATTCCCCACTGTCTCCTCGGTCTCCTCCTTCTGCCTGATCCCAAGGAGGGCAGGGCTCCTCTGGCTCCTGCTGAGCTTCTCTCAGGGTTGGACGGGTGTAACTCCAGTAACTCCACCTGTTTATTTCAGTTTCACTCTCCCTGATGCTCCTCAGCCTTTCCACTTCTTCCTTAAGCTCTGCCACTGGACAGAGCAGACCATGCATCTGCTCACACCACACGCAGGTGTCTTTTGTACTGTCCTCTGATATTAGCACCAGGCTCAGACCCTCCCTGCAGCCAGGGGCCTGGACAGCTGTGTCCTTCCTGGGGGTTTCTCTTTGAGTTAGTACAATCCTGCTGGCTGCAACTGCAGCAATGGCTTTTCATGATTTGTAAACCATAGCTGGGAACCGAAAGAAAGAAAGAAAGAAAGAAAGAAAGAAAGAAAGAAAGAAAGAAAGAAAGAAAGAAAGAAAGAAAGAAAAGAAAGAAAGAAAAAAAAAAAAGGCAAGCACCTCACAACCAGCAAAAAGACACAACCCACTACACATGGAGGATTGGTGCTTTCTGCTTAGCCTGCTTGTGCCAACTACCATGCAAAACCTGAAAAAACGCTGGGCCAAAACTGCTGGGCCAAAACTGCCATGGCAAGCCCCTGTTTGCTGCGTGCCAGGTCACTTGCACTCCCCAAAGCCATTTTAAATTGCCTGCAAAGCACCAGGAGATCGACCCTTGCCCACCCGAATGGCTGGCGAGAGGGTCCTTTAGTGCCCTGGGCTTCTTGGTTTTCCACTGTTCTCGATCTCCTTACCCAGTGTCTGACTTCCATACAAGCTCTGTGTGTTAAAAGAAAATCCTACGACCTTCTCTAGCTACTTCCCTGGGCCGTTTATTTTCATTTTTCTCACTCTCATGCCTCAGCCTGAACCCCAGGTGATCCATTTTCCCATCAGAAGCAACTAGGTGTCCCCAAAGTAAACTTCAGCCTGGCTTTGGTTTTGTGGGGTTTTTTTCCAATTACATCTGTTTTCATGCTAGTTTGTGTCCTAGACTGTCACCTGGACTTTTTGTTCTTCCTTATTTCCAGTCTTAGATATGGCTGTAACTCCAAGGCTACTGTCCTGCAGTCAGAGCAGCTTTTGAGATCTCAGAGCAGAGAGGACTTTTTTATGAGAGGAGATAGTGCAGGATCCTTTCCCTCTCAGGACATTCTACTGCCATGCACTGGGATGGGAGCTGAAAGGCTCTGGATCATGAAAAGGTCTCGCCAGAAGTTTGCTGTCTCCCTCCTGCCTAACAAAGTCCCTTCCCCTTTCAGAGCCTCTGTTTTCATGTGTATAAAACCTTGAATGTCACTCTGAAGGGGTGTGGTACCTGAATTCATCAATTTCCTTTGGAAGTGCTCTGGGGTGCTCTTGTGAAAGGCAGAGTAGGGAAGAGGGCAGGTCCAAAATGGAAGGAAAAAGAGTGATGCTTGTGAAAAATCCCGGTTACTTTTTAAAAATTTTTTAAAAGTTTAACAGTAATAAAAATAGTAATAAAAATTAGATTAATAAGAATTTGGACAATCAGAGTTAGGACAATAAAGGACCAATAAAAAAGCAAAGCATTAGAGACATCTGGGTGCTCTTCTCTGCCACAGAACACACTTTGCTAGCAAAGGATTAACTCTTAAAAGCAATGGCTTGTTGCATATCCATATGTCTCATAAATGATGCAAACATTCTTTTCAAACAAAGGGTGTTTTCTGGTTATTGTCAACTTCTTCCTTCATCTTGTAAATCAATCATCTTGGTCCCTCAAAGTCTGGTTCTCCCCAGTAAGGAGGCAATCATTCTTCTCTTGGAATTTTTTGGTGTCTTGTTGCTGTTATCTCTCCTTGAGCTAGTTAGAAAAAGCATCTTATATCACATAAATTCTTTAGCCTAAAACTATATTCACCACACTACTTAAAAAGATTAGTATAGCAGTACAAAAAAAGGATTAATACAACATAACTTTCCAACATCAATACATATAGTATTTATTTTAATATTTGCAAAGAGCCATATAATATGCATTTTTCACAGTGCTGGTAACACGTAGCTGCAACCCAGCTTTGTCTTCCCTTCCCAGGGAAGTCCTGTTCCATGATCTTTATCTGCCTCCCCCAGCAGCTCAGTGGTAGGAAAAGCCACCTGAAGTGGCTGGTGGATTCTCTCTTGGTTTTGGCAGAGGCTCTGAGCCAGGAGGTTCTCTTGAGGGATACTGGCTTTGGAAACCTCTCCTGAGCTTGCAGGTGTTGAGTAAAGCTACCTGCTTGGGCCAGTGAAAAACAAGATATGCTCTAATCCATCTGGGACCCCCATGGCTTGGGGTCAGCCTTTGCTGAGGAGCTGCTTCTTGTGAGAAAATGCCTCTCCCTTTTCATAGGTTTAGAAAGGTTTAATAAACCTTATCAAAAATACAAGAGAAGACTGAATAGAGAAAATGTTATGGCCCTGGGAGCAAAGGATTCTCTCCACCATGTGCTCACCCACACAATGGAGGTTTGGCCTTTTAACCCTTTAGCCCCTCCCAAAATTCTGTCCGTTGACTCCTTCTTCAGTGTCCAGTGGTGGAGTTTACTTCCTCAAATCTTAAATTGGAAGTCAGATGTCGCTGTAGTGACAAGCTGGCCCTCCCAAATATCCCAACCCTGGCCGTGCCTTGATAACAACTCAGGTGGTAAAAAAAAATTTTCTTAACCTGTAGACATGATATTTGTCTGTTAATTGTGAGAGTCCATCACTGTGGCACTCACTTTCTCTGAACAGAGAGACATAATTCTCTCTCTCAGGGTTTTTTTTCTGGAGAAGCACAGAGAGAAGAAAGAGAAAACAATTCTTACCTCTGCTTGCTGCTGCTGCTCTTGTTTTGTACATGTGGAATGTGTTAGGAAGATTGTTTACCTGAAGTGATTTGTCAGTTGGATTCTGCTGAGTATTGTTTGGTTTCCTTGGCCAATTGGAAAAAGCTGTGTCCTGGCTGTCTGGAGACAGTCACAAGTTTTCTTTAGTATTCATTAGTATTCATTGTCATATAGTATGTATCTTTAATATAGTATAGTATAATGTAATAGAATATAGTTTAATAGAGCAATTGTTCAGCATTCTGAATCAATGGAGTCAGTCAGGTGCCAGTCATTCCCTGCCTTGGAGCACCCTGCTTTTCGGTAAATCATCGCATTACTCATCTGTCCCACTGCTGCTCCTCCCCAAGTGCTTTGCTCTCCTGCACTCACACTTCTATCTCCAAATATGTGGCTTCTTCAACCATCTGCTGGCTTTGTCTCTCCTGTGGCTGCAGGCAGCGTCGATTCCTGGAGATGCAGAGAGAGCTGTGGCTGGAAAGATTAACGGATGACAGAGAAATATGGAAGAAGGGCTCTAATGAGGCTCGCGCTGCCCTCCTGAGGCTCCCAGAGATGATAGCAAAGTTGCACCAAGACCCCCTGCTGTTCTCTGATGATCTTTTTTTCATTGAGCCAATGGTAAGTGATAGCTGAGAACCCCATTTTCCTCCTCTTCTTCCTCCTCCTCCTCCTCCTCCTCTTTCTCCTCCCACCCACTCTAGCCCCGGATGCGGTCACTGGGCAGTTCCTCAGCTGGCTCAATGTGCTGGGAGGGAGGACATCAACTTTCTGGTGCACCTGCAGAGCTCGCCTAAAAATGCCAGAATGCTAAAAGCATTTCTGCCCTGGAGGCTCAAGGCAGGCCTGGGAGCCTGACAAAGCCAGGCTCTGCTGCCAGGGCTCGAGCTCAAGGGCACTCCGTACGTGTCCTTGCAGTGTCCACAGAGAGCGGTTATTGTAGGTAGGGGCTCCCCCGACACGTGGTGCATGGGCTTCAGCAGAAGGTGTTGGAACACGGCCAGGTCACATTCTGACCTGAAGCTTGCAATGCTTTGCTGGGAAAATGAGGCCAAATTCAGCCCAAGGTTAATCATAGAAATGCCAATCCCCTCCTGGAACCACACCTTGCACTATTTCTGAGTGTCCCTTCCAGTGTCCTCTGTGAGCTTGGACACAAGGGTGGAAGGTTTAAATGGGCCTTTGGAGTTCTCCTGCACACAGGGACAGAAAACCTTTTCCTTTTCTGTTTGTGCAAGCAAACCACCACGTCCTCCCATCAACCAGATCCCTGATTCTGAGTACTGGCATTGTGAGAGACGATGAATGCCTGGTGTCTGCACAGTGCAACATCCCTTCTCATCTTGGAGTAAACCCTAGAATAATGCTAACCTCTGCTTTCTTGCAAAACAGCTTAACTAATACTTGTATTTCAAGGAAGGGGGTCATGTTCTATTCTTGTGAAGAGCCACCAGTGCACAGTGGCAGTTAAATCCATCCCACTGTAGCTGACAGCAGCATGATGTGACCAAGAGCTTATGTCAGAGCAGCAGGAATATTGTGGAGAGTGGGAGCTGATCAGCTGAGCACTGAGAGCCTTCCAGCGCTGTGTTGAGCTGGGTTTGGAGTATTTCCTTGGGCTCCTTGTGTTGTTCATTCATCACTGATGCTCTAAAGAAAGACTTACAGGACTGTGGTTGAAAACAAGAGATGCGAAGAGAAGTGTTTTGCTGTCTCTTTCTGTTGTAGGAAGGAGAAATTGGGCCAAATTCTTTGGCTGAAATCAAGGTGACCTTCAAACCCCTGGAAACACTAGATTATCTAAGTGTGGCTTACTGCAGCATCTCAGGTACAGCTCCTTTGCCCTGCTTCTCTCAGCCTCAGTGAAGCCATGGTGCAAGCCGGAGCCCCCTGGGCTCCCATGGAACTGCTGGGAAGAGTCCCTAGTCAGCAGGGCAGTGCTGGCACATCCCCCTTGGCCCTGCAGCTTCCAGGGAGTCTCCCGTGCAAGGCCAGGGCTCAGAATGCTGTGTCTGGCTTACTGATCCCAGAACAACCCAGACAGTGCAGGGAGAGGTTTTCCTGCCATGGCTTTGCCAGCTTTTCCTCAAAGGCCAGAGAGCTACAGAGCAGAAGAGCTTTAGTGAGCAAGCACTAAGCCCCTCCAGGCCATGGCCTCCAGGAGGGGTCTATTTGACATGGATTTGTCATCAGGCAGCAGGAGCTGAGTTGGAAATGTGCTCCCTGAGGCTGGATCACCTCCCACTGCCCAGACACCACCAGAGCAGAGGTGGCTGAGCCCCCCTGAGCCCGGGGTGTTGGTAGAAGGAGCACCCTTGGCCAGCACCTGCTTCTGTCCCTGCATGAGAGTTGTCACCTTGCAGCTCTCAGTCTTTGGGAATAGAAGACAATGCTGAGTGTCAGGAGTTGGGGACTTGGGCAACAAAGTCCTGTGCTGCTGGGCCAGGGAGTTTGGTAATTGCCAAACCCTTTATGAGCTTTGTGCCTTCACTGAATGGATTTCAAAGCTTCTCTAAGTGCATGGGAAGGAAACCCCAGAATCATAGTATGTTAAGGATGGAATGAACGTTAAAGGCCTCCGGGCATGGATACCTCTCGGGTAGCTCCGAGCCCCATCCAGCCTGGCTTTGAACACTTTCAGGTCTGGAACCTCCACAATGCCCCTGGGGCACCTGCTCCAGTGTCTCACCAGCCTCACAGTAAAAAATTTCTTCCTAATATCTAACCTAAATTTCCTTTCTTTCAATTTATACCTGTTACTCCTTGGCCTGTCACTACAGGACAGCAGAGATGTTTTAAACTCAGCAGACTGGTGGCTGAAATTGGAAACCAGCCCAAGGAATGGGTTAGAAATTGCAAGTCAGCCCCAAGGCTGAGGGAAGAGAAGGGTCCATATCTTCTCCTGCAGCTGGTTGCATCCAGCTTTGAGTCAGGGACTAGCATTGAGGCAGCCTGGAAAATCCAGTGTAACAGAGGGAATGATTGTACTGAAATGGACGTCTCTCCCCAGGCTGTGAGAGCAGGCTGCCTCTGCGCCTCACAGGGGAAGGCCAAGGACCCTTGATTGAATTCAGCTCTGATAGAGTGAACCTTGGGAACATTTCTATCAACACCCTGCACGTCTGTGAGGTGAGTAGCAGGGCTTGAGATGGATCCTGATGGTTCCTGAGGCAGCAGCAAGCCTGGTGGAGCTGTGGAATTCCTGCCAACCTGGGCAGTTGTGAGCAGGGAATGTTTGATGTACTGGTGAAATCAGGGGGGGTCAGAAAGGTGTGTCTGTTGTTCATGAAACCCCAGTCCCTGCTTTGGGGATCAGCTGGGAGGCTTCCTGCAAAACAACCCCTTGGCACATGAAACCAACACTGGGTCCAAAAGCTGCATGTTCAGAGGCTTTTGTGGCAGTGGCACAAGGCACCTTGGACTGGGCTCTGCAGAAGCAGCTGGAACAAACTGGTGCATGTGAGTTTCAGTCCACTGCAAACAGCTTCCAGTCAAGTGTCTCCTGCTTATTTGTGAAAATGACAGGAAAGCCATCCAGCCTCCTGCCTCAGTGCTGGCCCTTGCAAAGGGCTTGGGAGTTCTCTCCCTTGCTGACCAGTCCCTCACCACACTTCAGCCTTGGTGCATCTCTGGCTCTAAAAAGAGAAAAGTGTTCCTGGGAATAAAGCAAAGGATTTTTCTACCTATTTGCCTCCCCCCCACCCAGTAATGTCAAGTTTGCAAAAAAAAAAAAAAAAAGAGAGAGCAGTGGAAAGAGGTAGAAAATGAGGCACTACATAATGCCAGACACTTCCAAAAGCTTGGCTGTGGAAGGGAAAGACATGCTGAGTTTTCCTACCAAAAGATGGTGCTGTCTATATGTTTTGATGCTGATGCCTCATAATCAATGTATTGTTTTCATGGTATGGGAAAAGGTGAATGAGTAGATGGTGCTGTTGGAACTGTGCTAACTGGGGCAGCAGCAGCTCTAGGGGGATTCACTACACATCTGCAATCAGCCCACTGATTGCAGCTGTGGGGCCAGGTCTGAATGAGCTTGATGATGCTGAGCAGAGGTGCACTTCTCTGTGTCCCTGGGGTAACCCCAGGGTTACGGACTCCAGTTTTCTGTGGAGTTACCACTGCTTTGCATGAAAACCCAAAGGCAGAACCTGTCCTGTTGTATTTTTTGACTTTTATCATGCAAAGCATCGTCTGCCTTTTCTGGGTATTAATTGCATCATGAGACAATAACTCACAAGAAGGGAAGATTCCACATGTATTTCCATTTTGCTTTCTTGCTGCTGCAGGTGGAACTGATTAACCTAGGAGCTATTGATGCTCCCTTCACCTATATCCCTTCAACTGCAAACGTGGGCTTCTGCTTCAAGTTTGCACCTGAGCAGGGCATCATTGCAGCAGGTGGGAGCCAGATTATTGAGATCTCCTTCAGTGCCACCGTGTTGGGGAGGTTTGAGGAAGAATTCCAGTTCAGTGTGCCTGGATCTCCTATGTCTGCAATCCTGACTATCAGGTAAGGATCCTGGGAGCTTGGTGGGCACATCTGTGGCTGTCATTGGGACATCCGCCACCTACCTCATTTTGTGGTTGAGCAGAGAAAAGAGGTGTTTCCTGAGGTCTTCATCTCTGCTTTGATCCTGGCATTGCCTCAGTGTGAGGATGCCTGCTGCCTTGTGTGGTACCTGGGAGCTGGAATGACTCTTCCTGCAGGGATCTTCCACTGCCTTGGACCATGGCAGGCAGTGGGATAGATCAGCTTTGGGCAGCAGCTGCTCTGGGATGTCCCACCTGAACAAGGTGCAAGGCCCCCAGGGCTTTGGAGATGGGCCAGCCTGGGTGATTCTGCAGCAGCAGCAGTGTTTGTAAAATCTTCTGTGAATAATCCATGCCAGATGGGCAGCAGCAGCCTCAGCTCACCTCTCACAGCCATGCTGTGGGGGACAAGCTGTGCTCCCAACTGCTGTGCACAGAGGTCTCTGGTGCCTCCTTGGCACAGGCAGGAAAGGGCTGATGTGGGAGTCAGGGAAGTGTGCAGCAGGAAGTGTCCCAAGGACTTGGGTGTCATCCCATGGGCTGGAGCCATGGCAAGAGATAATCCTGGCCCAGCCAAGGGGAGAAGGGCTGATCATAGGGGAGGCAGAGCTCAGACCTCAGGCCCACAGCAGCATTGGGCTTGGCCCTGCTAGCCTGAGCCATGTGCTGGCAGGATAATGTAGTGTCAGCAGGAGAGCTGATGTTGGCTGCTCTGGAGCTTTGGAGCTGGGCTGCTGCTGTTGGGAGGAACTGGGTCAAGGCAGTAAAGAAATGAAAGCAAACTGCAGTCAATTATACCAATGAGATAAGGGAGATGGATTAAAAAAAGCAAGAAAATTATTACTGAGCAAGAGAAAAGTGGTGAGTAGGTCTGCCCATAGTAGAGAAACAAGAATGCTGGCTTTGTTTTTGGAGGAAAAGTGCTGCTTTTTTACTTTGGAAATCAAGAGGGAACCTTTCACCATCAAATAATCAATCCTCCTCTGTCCCTCCCCCAAACTGCTCATGGAATGTTATTGCATAAGCAGCTTTCTCCTTGAGCAAGGGCAGGTGTCTCTTGTTAAGATGTGCAGAGCAGAGGCAGTGGCAGTCCTGTCAATACAACAGAAGGCCCAGTTCACTGGTCCTTGATTTTTAACCAAAGGGCAGAGTGGGCATTGCTTGGCATCAACCATGAAATCAACTCGTGAGTGTTGTGCAGCTTCAAGTGCTGATTTCAGTGGATGTTGGTGACTTTTAGAGCCTGAGTTGGAGCACAGGTGAGGTGGTGTGGTAGATTCAGGATGCCCATGTTTGGTTGTTGAAGCTATTGCTCTTGGCTGTGCCAGCTGGTGCACTAGTGACAAGCTTGTCCTTTCCTCTAGGATTCATCCCCTGGGTAGAACGGTTGCTGCTCTTTTCAGAGGATGTTTGAGGCTCCCCTGGCTTTATGTCTCAAAACTCTGTCTGTAATGATTGTGTCGGTCAAAGTCTCCTGAGAAAGCTCCTCCATGGGAGCAGCAGTTACAGCAGGAAGGAGCAAAGCAGGAAAGGCTGGTTACAGAAGTTCCTGGGGACACCTTTATGTCCATCACATTACAGATGGGGAAACTGAGGCATGGAGCCTCAGTGGGTGTTTGTTCAGAGTCCTTCATGGGACCACCAGCAACTCAGGAGCTTTTCCTGCCTGCCCTGTGCCCAAAGCCCATCAGTGCTGTTGGCTGCTGGCCACTTGGCTTTAGCTGCCTCCTGTGCACACAGGCACTGTGCTGAGCACATGATGGTGTGTTGATTTGAAACCCACGGTACCCTGACACCAGGTTTACACCCCCGAGCCCGGACAGCTTTTCTTTAATTCCCTTTAACCAAACCATTTCCTCCTCTGTCCTCGCCATGCAGGGGCTGTGTCATCGGACCGAGTTCATACTTTGACATCAATGAGCTCGACTTTGGGGACGTCTCCCCTGGTGAGTGTTCCCTGGGCTGGGACACAGCGTGGGGGATCTGTGCCTTCCAAAATGGAGCACTTGAACAAAAAAGCATCCATCAGTCATGGTCTGCCACAGCAGCCTCTTCAGGGGGTGAACTCCAGAGCTGCTTGGTGCCTCAGGTAGCACTTTGCCATTGTGAGATCAAATAGAACCAAGGAATAGAAATTTTCTGGTGTCCCTGTCCTGGTTGAAAAGACAGATGTCTTCCAAGGAAGGCAGGAATCTTCCTGGAATGGAAAGATGACCCCCTTCCCTCCAAATTATAATACCTTTGAAATTGCAGGGCTTCCAGGCAAAACTATGGGAAAAGGAATATCTTCTTTACTAGAATATATCAACACAAACAACAACAGGACAACAGAAGTTTCCAACCCACCAAGTGCTGCTTTTCCCCTTTGGTGTAGTTATGCTCACAGGCAGGAGGAGCTGTGGGCTCTGGCAGGGCAGTGATCCCCTCCCAGCCAGCACCAGCAGGGAAGGAAGGGGAAGGAAGGCAGGAAAGAAGGAAGGCAGGAGGGGAGGAAGGAAGGAAGGCAGTAAGGAAGGAAGTAAGGCAGGAAGGAAGGAAGGCTGGATCCCAGTGCTGAGCTGCAGCCAGGGCAGTCCCAGGCCAAGCACACAACCTCCCGCAGCAGCACTGGCCACCCTTCAATCCCTGGGCGGGGGGAAGGAAGGGAAGCTCTGCTCCCTACCAAGCCTTGTGAAGTCATGTCTGACTTGACAACTGCCCACGGCATCACACCTCAACTCCCAAAACCCCGAATGGAAAAGCCCAGCTCCAGGGCCAACCCCCCCCCCACCAAAAACCCCTATCCCCCTTTCCCAGGCCAAGGGGAAAATTCATTATGAAGCCTAAACCCATAACAATGAAGTTAATGAACTTTTAAAGAAAACTACTTGCCTTTCCTGAGCTGCTTCTTCCTCACCCTGTATCAGCACATTTATTCAAAAGGCACTTGTTAAATTTCCTTTTGAATAAATGAAACAAGAAAGGCAGCATGGGTGTGAACTCATGTTGAATCACCATTTGTGTATCTCGAAAAACTGTGGGAGTGTTGGCAGACTTAGCAGAGAATTCTACAGCTTTAATTTTCCGAGTAAATACTTGGTCTGGGTGCACACTCATCACGGAGAGAGAACTGGTGCTGGTTTGGGGTAGGTGAGGGAGCTCCTCCCCGTCAGAGAGAGAGAAGCTTGCAGTGTTCAGCAGGGCTAGGATTGGGCATTTTCAAGGCTGCAGTCTGGAATCAGTGTTACAGGGAATTCAGTGACGATTAATTCCTCATGCAGCTGCTCAGAAGTAAGGAAGCTCTTTATTATCTGAGCTGTAGTTCAGATAATAAAGAGCTAAACTGCAATCCCACTTTCGTCCTGCCAGGATATTCACACCAGGAGTCATGCCATAGTTGGTACCTAAATGGACATTTGTGTCCTTTTCCTAGGCTCTACCTACACCAAGACCTCTTGCCTCACTGACACCTCCCCTGTGTCCCGTGCCAGCTTTTGGGGAGAAGCCCAGTCCCCAAATCTCCAAATCCAGCCCAGCACCCTGGAGTTTGGCTGCCTGGTGGGTGGCACTAAAGAAGAAGCGCGTTCTCTGGAGATGACCAACAGCAGCTTACTTCCTGTCCGGTACCACTGGTCAATCTGTTCCAACAGCCAGGGGAACAGGTTGAGGTACGTGCACCTTTGCCCTCTGCTCAAAGCTCTTCTTCCTGGTGCCCTGTTTGTACTTGGCAAAGAACAAAGCTGTTTGCCTGGGATATGACAAATAACACTGACCAGCTGTGCTCAGGCTGGATGCTCAGGGAATAGGTTTTCCACCAGTTTGGTGCTGCACAGCCCCCATAGTGGTTTCCCCTGGGAAGGAAAGCTGGGGTGAAAGCTGCTTTCTCAGACCTCTGTGGCCTGAGGCAATGTCCACCTTGATGAAGGGCTCCTAGTCCCAGCTCCCACAGTGCTGCTGGAGGCCCTTTTGGCCCCTCTGCTTTGGGATGGGTTCTCTCTGCAGGAGCTGCTCTCTGCTCCTTGCTTTCCTCCCTGGCATTGTGCTGGAGCATGTCCAGAAAGTCCCAACACCAGAGGAAGAGCTACCTAGTGCCTGGGCTGATGCTGAACATCCTGTTCCCTTCCCTTTCCTTCTTTTCTGAGATAACTTCTTTAGTGCCAGGACAATTTCTTTCCCAGGGGTCAGCTTTCAGTGGACCCCTTGGATTTTTCACTTCCTTTTTTTGTGATACTTGTTACTCTTTTTGACTTTTGCCCTGCAACATGTCCCTTATGGGTTCTGTACTGCTTGACAGCAGGACTTGTTCATGACATCATCTCCTGTCCCTGCCTCCCAGAGGGTTTCTACTTTAGAGGGAAAAATGGCATTGTCTGGGCACCATGTTCCTGGGAAGTTGCCTCAAACCATTCATTAAAACTAAAGAGAGTGGAATAGATGATTTGGGACCTCTTGGGGGTTATGATGAAATTGCCCATCATCCAGAAATGAAACCCAGCCTTAGGTCACAAGCTACAAAGCTAAAGACAGTGATTCTTTGGGGAGCAGGTCATTGCAGGCCCTGAATGCTTGTCTGGGAATGGAGCATCTGGGTCATGTTTCACTGTGGGAAGCACTTGCAGCTCAGCAGGATGACAGGCAGGCACAGCTCAACTGTGTCCCTCACATGGCATTACCCTGAGCACCTGCTTCAATTGAAAGTGGGGAATGTGACCTGAGTCACCTGGGAGTGTTGGAAAATGTCAGCCAATCCCCCAAGAGTGTCAGGGGAACATTGCTGATAAATCCCTGGTGAAGCTGCAGAGTTTCTGGTGTTGGGCACTGGGGAGGCTGTGCTGGCTGGGCACTGGCTGGGTCTGCCCCTTGGTGCCTCAAATCTCCCCATTTTGCTTGCCTTCTGTGTCTTTCCCTCTTCCACTGTGCTTTTTGCATCCCCACAAGTGTTCATGCCTGTCCTCTGCAGTTGCTCAGCGCCAAGCATTTGCAGCTGCCTGCACTGCTACCTCATTGTCATCCCTGGGCTGCCTTTAGAATAGACCTGCTCCAGGTCTGTTCCAGACCTGATCCAGCCCTTCCCTGGACTGGGAAGGGTTGGATCAAATAATTTCTCAGTTCAATGCACCAGCACCCACTCAGGGGCTGCATCCTGACCAGGAGTTGCTCATGCAGGTGTCCCTCCCTCCCACTGCAGGTCCCTCTTCACAGTTCTGTTATTTTCCAGATGTGAGCCTTACCCATCTAAATTCCAACCCCAACCACCAAAGGGGAAGAGACCCTGTTTGGATTCTCTGGCATCTCCAAGGAGACGCTTTCGGATTAGAAATGTGGGGGATCCAGCCAGAGCCCTGAAAGAATCGTGGGATTTTGCCCAACCTTCAGGAGCGGAGGTAGATTTTCTTGTCCACCTACTGCTTGTGTTGCTTCCCCAGCCTGCCACCACCAAGTCCTGCTCATGCTGACTTCCCTTTTTGCTGCCCTGCTGTCCTGTGCCCTGACAGTGGGCTGGGCAGCAGGGCCCATGGCTGGGTGTGGGCTGTTTGGGAGGGAGAAATAGGAGAGTTTTCCTTGGAGAAGACTGCTCAGATCCTACAGACGTGTGTTGAGCAAGGGATTTTTTGCCTTGTTTCCTTCCCAATGTAAGATGAGGCTTTTAGCTGCATCATCATGGTAAGACCTCCAGCTTCCTTCCCAGAGCAAGCTGGGATGAGTCCTGATCCCCATGTACCCTCTTCCCAAGGCAGCCAGACTACCTGTGTGCAGGTCTCTGCTTTCACCCAAGGGCTGGTATTGCACTGGTGGCCCTGAAGCTGTCTTACAAAATGAGACTTTGCAAAGTGGCTGTCTCTTCCTCCTAGCACAGAAAATGGCTTGTTTTTCAGGTGCCTCCACAAACTCTTGAACACCCTCAGCTGCCAGCAGGGTTGGCAGGAATCACCTCCTCCCTGGATGCGCCTCACACTCCCCTGGAAGCGGAGAATGTAAGAGGGAATCTGTCTCACTTGCCCGTTGTCAGTGTGGCAAGCAGGGCTGAAGCTCCCAGTGCCACTGGTGGCCCTCAGTATTGGCCACAGAGGGGCCTCACATCCCTCCAGACCCATCCCAAAGTGCTGCTGAAGCAGCTGGTAGTTGGAGAGGCCATGCAGGACACGTTGTAGGGCTGCCCAGGGACGCTGTGCAGCACCTATGGAGGGCATTGCTCCCTCTAGACCTCATCAGGTGGTGCATAGGAAATTTTTGTAGGAGCTTTTGCTGAGGCACCTTGAGAAAGCAGGCTATAAATCGGAGAGAGAGGGGAAGAACCTCAGGAGTCAGATGAGTGGGGCTGGAGTCTTTCCCTGAGCTGCCTGAGCTCTAAGAGCTCTCACTTTGAATCTCCTTCAGAGAGAATTTCTACTGCCAGGAGACATGCCAGTTCACTTTCATGTAGTGTATTAATTAATGCATTGATCCGTGAGTATGGGAGAAGATTTTCCCCATGGTCCCTCCATTGGTCAGTGGCACAGATGCAGAATGAGATTAGGGTGATTGTGGCTGTGTGTGGGGAATTGGCCCCTGTCACGATCTGCTTGTACAAGCAGGGGTCGTGATGGTTCATTAACTGATCTCAGAGCGCAAAAAACAACACAGAGGGGATTTCAGTATTAATCAAAACAAATGTACCTTTTATTGAGTGCCCACAGCAAATGTGCTCGAAGGATTAGAAAGGAGATAAAGGAGAGAGAGAGAGAGAAAAGGGTTGAATGTAGCTACCAACGGAGAGACAAAATCCTCGTGGTGTGGCCAATAGATCTGTCTTGTCACATTGGGGAGAATCTCAAAGTCTTGGTTAACTCAGGCATCTTTTATAGTCCTCCACTGAGGAGGGAACAGGTAAAAGACAATGGAGAATAAGTTTATTGAAAATGGGTACAGACGATCCATGATCTGAAAGATAAGTCAATCCCAGCAGTGAGTGGGACCCATTGTTTCAGGACCGGTTTCTATTGGAAACCAGTCTAGGTCCAGCAAACACATATGCAGGCAATACTTGGCAAAAATCCACCTTTAGTCAGCTCAGCACCCCCTGTGTTAGAATTATAGGGGTCTCAGACTCAGTCCTTGGGAGGGGGCTTCAATCTCTGTCCGTCACGGTGGTTGTGAGGCAGATGAGGGATTTTCCGTGGGGGGATCACCAAAGTTACCTCAGAAAGTTTATCTGGCCAAGAGCTGGGGAAATCCCTGGGCTGTTGTGATGAGTGGGGATCGTGAAGCAGGTGTAAGTGTACAGAGCAAGCTGCTCCTGGCCAGCCCTGCTCAAAGCAGTGTACCACAGTGACACAGCAGACACAGCTGCAAACAATCCCTTGGCGAGGGTCCACCCCAGCCAGGCCAGAACTCCATCAGGGTCCTCAGCGTCTTGGTCTCTGTCCTTGAGACGGTCGTGAGGCAAATGAGGGAAATTTGGACCGTCTCTTACAGCCCCTCCAGCTACAGCTGCCCTTTGCTCCAAGATGCTCTTCTGCATCCATTTCCATGCTCAGCACCTCAATCTCTCCTGTCCTCCATCCAGGCTTTCAGTATTGTGCCGCAGTCAGGTTTGCTGGAGCCAGGAGAGAGACAGCAGGTGTCCTTCACCTATTTTGGCCACCAGGACATCACCACCGGTGTGAGGGCGCTGTGCCACGAGGAGGGAGGCCCCACCTACGAGGTGGAGCTGATTGCCTCATGGGTCAGCTACTCCCTGAGTGTCCAGGAGATCAGCTGTGGCTTACAGGTACCACACACAGCCCCTGGCACAGCTCCTTGCCTTAGAACCACGGCCAGTGGGTTCCTGCCCACCTCAGTCCAGGGCTCGCTCCCCTTCCCAGCCCCTTTCTTGACTCTGGGGCTTGGAAGTACAACCTTTGAGGGACATGTAGGAAAGGCATTTTGTGCTGTTCCTGTGAGCCAGCAAAGGCTTCCTAAAGATAAGGAAAGCCCCGTATCTCTCTCGAGGAAGACCCCAAGGCTATCCCTGTGACAACATGATGGAAGAGAGAAAGTTAAAAGATAGGGGCTTTAGCTGAGCTGACTCACAGAATGATGTGGCTCCTTGCTCACCTATTAAGAACTTTGTTTATTTCTTATGACCAGTGGGCAGTGAACGTGTCTGTTCAGTAAATGTAAATACCTTGAAAAACTATAAAAGCAACATGTTGCTATAAGAAATCCCTCTTATGCACCCTCCTGATGGTGTCTTGGTGCTTTGTGCTGTGTTGTGCTCTATAGTGACAAGACACATCCGGCATCCAAGCTGGTTTAAATGGCCATCTCCAAAAATGTTGGGAATGCCTCTTTTTCAGGGGACCTGACGCTACCTCCTGGGCCAGGCAGGTGCTCTGAGTGGGGTGCTCTGAGGGGCATGTCTCTGAGACATCCCTCTGCTGATCCACGCCTAAAGCCTGATCTCCAAGGAGATGCTCTTGTCTAAAGCTCTTGCGTAATCTACAAATCATCAAGGGAAGGAGTTGGGCTTCCAGTCACTCTAGTTGGAGAGACTGTCCCAGAATAATCCCCACTTGACTCTTTTCCAGTTGAAAGCCCACAGATATTTCCAGCTGCTGGCCCTGTCTGTGTTGCCCTGTGTGAGTCCCCTTGTTGCATGCATGTTGCTTGCCAGTACTTGTATGCAGGTGCATTTTCTCCTGGAATGCCTCAGTGCTGTCTCTGTTTCTCTTGGCTGTTGGTGAGCCCTCAGAGTGCAGAGGGCCTGTGTGCCCTGCTTCATTTATTGCTGGCCTTCACATGGTTGTTACCATAGCTCTGTGTGCTGCCAGAGCTCCCTGGTGCTGTGCAGGTGCCCTGTGCCTGGGGGTTCCCCAGGTTCCCAAGTGCCCCTATCTCCTCCCTGGTCCCTTCTCCCTGCTCCCACGATGTGTCTGCTTTCAAGCCCAGGAGAGAGGAAGGAGATTCCCTGCAGCAGGCCTGGCTCTGTAACTTGCCTCTCCTGTGCCTTCTCTCCAGATGTTTAATGAAGTTGGTCACAGCACAATCAGCCTGGAGAACACTGGCAGGAGTGAATTCCAGTGGGTGCTAAACCCTTGCCCTGCAGACCAGCATCTGCCTGGTGTGTTTCTGGTCAAGCCCACCACTGTAAGTAGCACAAGTGATGACCCCAGCCCTGTGTCAGGTGACCCAGGAGAGTAATAAAGGAAAAAAAGGTGGGGGGGAAAGGGGAAGGGAGAAAAAAGTCAGAGGGAAAAACCCAAAGCCAGCCATGAGAGAGAGAGGGCTGTAAGCAATTTCTGCTGGGGGCAGAGGAGGTCAAACAAGTGCTCTCCTGACAGACCCCCCATGGCCTTGGCTGGTGGGTGGCTCTGCTGTCACAGGGCAGACACCAGCGGGAGGCACAAGGGTGTTGGTCACTGTCCTGTCCTGTTGTAAGAGGAGCAGAGGAGAATTCTTTTTGATAGATTTCTCAGACAAAAATAAGGCACAAACTCAGCAAGTATTAGCAGCATGCCACCACTGTCCAAGCGCCTCAGCCCTGCCTGGATGTCTTTGAGCCGAAGCAGCGCTCCTGCCTTTGTCCCTCCTTGCAGTGGGAAGAGGAAGTGACTGGCTTTCCCATTTCTTCATGCCTGTCTCCTACAGGGGATGAGAGGAGCTGCTGGCCCTGCTGAGAGCAGGGACAGCCCTCCCACAGCAGCAGCAGCAGAAGAGCTGTTTTTTGTTGAGGCAGGCTCTTGCTGGCAGAGGGCAAACCCCGTGAGCAGCAGAGCTGTGCTCACATTGGGCTGTGCTGGGGCTGCAGCCTTATGAGCCCTGGGGAGAGCACACTGCACCCCGGGGTTGGAGGCTCGACCTTTTGGGCACAAGGAAGGCAGAAGGTGTGAGAAAGGAAGGCCACTCCTCAGTTAAAATTTAAAGAAAATTTAAGAAGAGACAGTAGGGGACAAAGTCAATAAAGCAGAAGTAACAGTGCTGGGTGCTTAGCTGCAGCCAGAGGCACACACCAGTCAACACAGCAACACCCTTTATATTCCCTGGGCATTGTATCAGCCTAATGCATATTTACAAATTGTTATACATATTCAAACATTTTAACATAGTTCTTCCTCTGTCCCATCTTTTTGGGGGCATGTGCAGTTGTCCTAGTGGTGGCCATTTGTTACTTTTCAACACATTCAACAGGTTTCCATTCCTTCACTGGTTAAATGGTAATATCACAACAACTCTTCACCAACATTGGTATCAGAACACAACATTCACATTAAAAGAACTCTAAACTTTAGCAAAACTTCTTTTATAAAAGTCAACATTATAAACCACATAGTCTTTACTCTAGCAGTTGTGAAAGTCAACACTGTAATATCTTTATCACGAAGGTGATGTGCTCTGATGGTTTCTTCTAGATGAGACCTGTCTCCTCAGCCTGTCTGTCCCCTGAGCCATCGCCATCAAACACTCTGATGCATTCCCTGCCTCTTCTCCTGTCCCTGCAGGGCTTCATTGCACCTGGCCAGAAGCAAGTGCTGAAATTCTCTTACCTGCCAGCATTACCAGGAGCTTTCAGCAGGATTTACCAGCTTCAAGTGGGTGACCTGGAACCAGAAAATATCTGTGTGAAAGGCGAAGCCATCTGCCCCATGATCACTATGAACCTGCCCTGGAACATCAAAGGTGGGCACTGCCTGTCTGCCCCCAGCAAGGGCCCCTCTGCTTTTGTTCCCTCCCAGATGCCCATGGGGCAGCTCATGCTCACCTCCACCAAGCCTTGGGGGTTGCAGGAATCCCAGAGCAAGTCAAGCCCTCTGGTTGCTTCATGAGTCTTGAGCAGAGGATCCCATGTGGGCTTTGTCCCAGGAACCACCCTGCAGAGCTTGCCAGCACATCTGGCAGGGTTCTGAAGGGTGATGGCTGGACTGAAAGGCTTGGCAAGGCTGTAAGAGAGGCTGGCAGGGCTTCTGGCAGGGTTGGATTTGTGTGACATTGCAGGGGATGAGATGCTCCTGTGTTGGGAGGAAGATGGGTGGGAGTGGACATGAGGATGCAGAGAGGAGCAGCAGCATCCAGTTTCCATAGATGGCTTGAGGGATTCTTTCTGGAAGAAACCAATGTTGGGAGGTGGGGACTTCCCAGCTGAAATGGGACTGGCACTTTGCTCACATTTCTCTTTGTGGATGTTCTCTTCCTTCAAAAAATGAAAAAGATGAGAAGCCACTGAAACACCTGCAACAGTACAAGCAGAGGAATAAATTACAAGATGTTCAGGAGAAGGCTCAGAGCCCAAGGAATGAGACCTTGGAGACTTGGAATCTGAAGACTCAGGACCTGCAGCCCTGCTTGAGTGTCTCTGGCATTTCAGTAAGAACAGCTGCAGCCCTATTTGGCACATGCCACCTTCTCCATGTCACCTGAGCCCCTTGCAGCCCACAGCAGCTTCCTGGTGCCCTGATGGCACCTGGGACCTCCCTGCCCACTGACAAGCTGGTGTCACCTCAGCATTGCCCCTAGGGCTGCCACTCTGGTCATGGTCTCCTCTGGGGCTGCGCCAGCTTCCTGGCTACCCCAGGGAGAGATCCTGAAGGCCACGCTCCAGGGATGGAGTTGATGGTGCTTTGAAGGAGATGCAGGTCATTGCTGGGGAGTTTGTTGGTCCCAACCCAAACCCTGCCAGATTTACAGACCTTGACAGCACCTGCCTGATTGTGCTCTGGGGCTGTGCTGGTGCTGCTCATCTCCAAGAGGCCTGGTCCTGGTTCCCTTTCAAGACAGGTTTTGTCCAAGCTGCCTTGGTACTGGCTGGGGGCAGGCAAGTATCTGGAGCTCTGGAAGGTTCCTGGCTTGTCTGTCTGCCTGGCCAGAGCAGCTTTGCTACCAGTATCTGGGAAGGCAAAGATGCTGGAGTTACTTCTCTGGAGATGAGGTCCTGGCTAAGAGAGCAGGAGGTGTCACAGACACTGAGCAGCCAGACAGGAGGACCCCCCAGCCCCTCCCCACAAGAGCAGGCTGGGATCCTTTCTCAGGTGCAAGCTGGGCCTTGGGAAGGACCTTTGCTAACCAGCCACTGTCTTGCCTTTCCTCAGCCAAACACTCAGCGGCAGATAAACATGGTGAGGATACTGATAGAGAAGGCTGCTCTGGAGCTGCAGAAAGAGCTCACATCACATCCCCAGAAGTGCAGGTTCCCTGACAAGCACCTGTGCCAGAGCCTTGTCAAGTGAGTAGGGACCCCATCCCCATCTCCAGGTGCCCCGTGGGATCACCCGGCCATGTCCCCTTCTCCTGAGAGCTCCTTGGCTCTGCAGAGCCAAGGAATGGCCTGGACTCCAGAAAGGCTGTGGTCCTGGTGGCTGTGACACACTGCATGTCAGCAGTGCAGTGTCCTGCCTTCCCCAGGCCCACGCCGAGCTTTGGCCTGCTCAGCTCCCCACAGGTGTGGGGTTCTGTCCCTAGAGCTGGGGGACCCAGTGCAGGCCTTCAAGCCCTTGCAGACAGCCTAAATTCTGTGCCTGCTGCCTTGCTCTGGAAGAGACAACTCCCAGCTGATGTCTTGGTTCCAACTAACCAAGCATGCTAAACAAAAGGAGAAGGGAACTGCACGTGTCAGCAAACCCTCTAACACCCAAAATCAGAGGGGTTGAAACCTGGTGGGGTGGCAGGGCTTATCCAGGTAACTTGGTGGGTCCCTTTGCACCATCCTGATGCAGCACAAGCATGGGAGGCTTTAATTCAGGAAGAAGATGCTCTGCAGAACAGATCTCATATGATTAGGCTGCAGAACAAGATTTCCTGTGCAGGCAAATCATATTCTTAGGCCCCAAAGCAATTTCAAGCTCAGGCTGTACACCAGGCTAGGCAGTTCCACTGAGAGCAGTGGACTCAGCTGTACTGGCTTTTCATGGCAGAGGAGCTGTGGCCAGTGTCCATTTTAAATCATTTTATTTTCAGGTACCATTAGTAGCTGATGAAAGCTAGGAGCTGTACTCCTCCTGACTTCCCAAACTCTTTGCCAGGTGGCCAGGCCATGGGTTTCATGGGCTTGAGCTGAGTTTTTACAGCAGTGAATGAAGAAATAGCCACTTTATTTGGGGCTGTCCACTTGGACCTGTAGGCAGGCTGTGGTTAAAGGACTGTCCTTAATCCTCCTTGCAGAATTGAGCTGCCCGAGTATGTCCTGGACATGGGCACTGTCGTTAAGGGTTTCACTGAGAGCAGCACTCTGAAGATCACCAACCCTGGGAAGATGCCAGTGTTCTTCCAGGTCGATGTATCTGTCCTGCAGGATACAGGTAAGCAGTGCTGGAGAAGCTTCCTGTGGGCTTGGAGGAGGTGTCTCAGACAGATTAGCTTAAGCCACTGAACTTGGGGAGGTTTTTGAGTTTTTCTTCTCAGTGCCCCTGCTGGGAGCTTTAGAGGCAGAATTCTCCTGGCCAGCCATGCCCAGGGACCTCTCCTGGCCTGCCTGTGGCTGCCCTAACACTTCAGTGCAGGGGCAGATGGGCTCATCACCCTGGTCACCTCTCAGCATCTTCTGCCCTTGGCTCCCACAAGCAGCAAGTTTCTTTGGGTTTGTTTTGCCAACCAGTGGGGTCTGCTGTGTTTTGAAAGTGCTTTGTTTGGAGTTCACACTGTCCCAGCACTTGTATTCAGTCTTTATTGAGGAAACAGCCTGTGAGATCCTCTGGTGGATCAAAAGAGGCTTCCAAAAGAGGCCTTGAGGCAAGGCTGCCCTTCCATCACACAGTGGCTCACTGTGTCTGAGGGGTGTTCAGGTGCACTCTTAAGTTTTTGTCCAGGTCACAGCACGGCGTGGGGCTTTTCCCAGACCCCTCAGCCAGGACACCTGTAAGGCCTTAACGTGCTTAGGACACATTTTGTGTTTCTCGTGTATCTCAGCTGCTTTGTGTTCATCTCTTCAAGGTTTCAGCATGGACCTGGGCCTGACGAAGAGCCTGCTCCCCAGCCAGAGCGTGGCATTTGTCATGTGCTTTGAAAGCACTCACCATTCACAGGGTGACGTGGATGTGCTGCTGCCCATAGAGGTACCACAGCTCTTGGGGCAGGCAGCAGGCTGGGCACAGCAGCAGATGTCACCTGCACCCTCCGCTGAATTCTCTGTCCCTCTCCAGGTGACAAAAGGCCCCACGTGTCACATCCGCCTCCGCGCCACCGTGTTGGAAGTGTCGCTTGACCTCTCCGAGAACAGACTGCATTTCTGTGACATCCTCGTTGGGCAGTGCCAGGTTGAGACCATTCAGCTCTACAACTGGTTCCAAGTGCCCTGCAAATGGTTCATTGCTGCCAGCAAGCCTGTTCAGAAGGTAAAGCACAGGGGACATTGGACATGTAACTTCTGAGTTGGGATTTCTTTGTGACTCTTGCCCTTTCTGCTCCTGTGGCTGCCTGAGCACTTGGTTCTACAGTGTGTTTGAGGAAGCTTCTGAGGGTCTAGATCAAGGCTGGTTTGCCTGGACCTGTTGCATTAGCAGATGCTTTGCTTGTCTGCCACCTTCACCCATTGCTCCTCCACTGAGGACAGTAGCTGCCTATCTGCCTGCCCTAGGCTAAGGGAGCCACACTTGGTTTGTCTGTGGATGCTCTCAGCACTGTGTCAGTGTCTCAGAGCACGAGGAGACATCACACAATTGCTTTCTGTGCCCAGAACAAAAATGTACGTCAGAAGCAGCAGGCGCTGGAGGATGAGCCCTGTCCCTTTGAAGTGACACCCTGCCAAGGAACCCTTAATCCACGACGGTGCCAGAATTTACAAATCCAATTTACACCCCAGGAGGAGGTGAGATTGGCAGTTGTCAGCCTGGGAGGCCTGTCAGGGCTATCTGGAAATGAGGGCCTGGTGCACAGGGTGTGCCAGGAGCTCTGCCTGCACAGGGAGCTTACTGCAAGTCCCGTGCTCAGCGTAGCTTGGTACACCCCACAGAGATCACATTAGATGTGCTTTGAAATGCCCATTTTCCATGGGAAAAAGAAGTCATTTCCCCAGGCCCCAGGCTCTGGATATCAGATTACAGGTGGTGTAAGAGCACAGAGACCATCAGGTCTCTGAAGCTGCCTCTCAGCACATGGGGGGATGTCCCCAACTGCCCTCAGCCTCCCCCTTGCCTGGCTGTGTTTGCAGCTGCACACTCGCTGAGGATAATCCTGGCATGGCCAGCCTAGGCTCATTCTGCTGCAGGACTGAATTATAGTAGTTATGATAGGCTATAGGTAAAAGTTAAGGAGTATATTTGTTCTTCTGTATTAAGATAGCACAAGCAAACAAGTCAGCAGATGATACAAGTAGAAGAAAGGTCTCAGAATTTTCCACTGCAAGAAACCTGAAAAACTTCTAGCTTAAACTTTAACATCCTAACTTTTGTGATCAGAGAATAGTAACATGAATATGGGAATTTTAGTAGTTATGATAGGCAATAGGTAAAAGTTAAGGTACAGATTGATTCTTCTGTATAGAGACGCTCAGCAAAGTAAAGTATATAAGGCATTGTAACCAAAATGAAAGGGTCTCCAGGCCTGCCTGCAGCTGGAGCTGGCAGCTGTAGGCACAGGCTCTGTCACCCATGACCCTGGACTGCTGTAACATCTTGGATTCAATAAAGTGCATTTTGAAGAGCTGCCTGGAGTCCTGCATCCCTCATTCAAGCTCTTACTGCCCTGGTCCTGATGGCTACACTATTGCTGATACTGGCCCGGTGCTATTGGCCTTCTTGCCCACCTGGGCACACCTGGGCTCAGGTTGAGTTGTTGTCAATCAGCTTTCCAGCCACTCTTTGCACAGCTGGGAGCTGCAGAGGGTTAGTGTGGCCAAAGTGTATGACCTGGCTCTTGGTCCTGTTTAACCTCATGCCAGTGGTCTCATCCCATGGATCCAGCCTGTCCAGGGCCCTCTGCAGCCCTCCTGTCCTCCAGGAGATCCGCCAAAAATATTATTGCAAGCACTGATTGGCAAGGGGTGGCATGTCCACCACCAGCAGTCCCAAATCTCAGGGGGTGGAGGGAGAGAGGATTTTTGTTTTCTAGCCAGGCTCCCAGCCAAGAGCAGCCAGAGCCGAGGTAGAAGAGAGATCTTGTGAGGCAGCCAGGAATTCAGGTCAAAGCTTCATTTTCTCCATAAGAAAAAAAAAAAATCCTTTAAACTGTAAGGGAAAGTCTTGTTCCAGCCCCAGCCTTGGCCAGAGAGTGTATGTGCAATATCGTCCAGGAATTGAAGTAAGGAATCCAGATATGCGATGTTATCCGAGAATCACATGTATGAAATCCTGGAGTGACTTGTTATCTAGGAATCACACACTGGGAAGCCAGACACAGCCTGCTGGACAGTGATTGTATGTAAGGATTCCAGACGTGGCACATCAGATAGGGGCTGGAATCAAGGAATCCAGAAGTGCTGGATTATCCCAGAGCAGCAGGGGGAGTGAGAAACAGGCAAACACACAGAGGCTGCACTTGCTTTGGGAGTGCTTGACCTCTGACCCAGCTTGGCATCATCCAAAGAAGGACATTGAGGTGCTGGAGCAAGTCCAGAAAAGAGAAAGGAAGTTGATTGAAGGTCTAGAGAATAAGTCTGATGAGAAATGGCTGCGAGAGCTAAGGGAGCTGGGGAGGGCTCAGTTTTGAGCAAAGGAGGCCTGGGGGAACGTTGTCCCTCTCTACAGCACCCTGACAGGAGGCTGCAGTAAGATGGGGATCGGGCTCTCCTCACAGACAACCAGTGACAGGACAAGAGGACACAGGCTTAAGCTGTGCCAGGGAGGTTAAGTTGGACATCAGGAGGAATTTCTTCACAGACAGAAATTGGAAAGCACTGCCCAGGTAGGTGGTGGAGCCACCATCTCTGAAGGTGTTCAAGGACCAGCTGGACGTGACACTCGGTGCTCTGGTCTGGTTGAAAAGGTGGTGTTTGGGCCAAAGCTTGATGCAATGATCTCTGAGATCTCTTAGAACCAAATTGGTTCTGGGATTCTCTGAAATGAATACCTGATAAAACCAGGAAATCCTTTCAAGTTAAGTATGAGAAACAATAACATTTTGTAAAAGGATTTCACAGGAGCTCACATATTCCCCTGACCAATCTATATGATAGACATAAATCCCTAGAATTTTTAACTTTTCTCTGGTCTTTTTATCCACAAAGCACACAGTATTCTGTGAGGAGTGGCTGAAGGACCTGCAGCTGTTTGTCCTGGAAAAGAGAAGTTTCAGGAGAGACAGGGCTGTACCAGGGCACAGGTTGGACTTGATCATCTCCAAGGACTTTTCCAGCCTTGCTGATTCTGTGATTCTCTGAAACCGCCCTTGCAGCAGTTGCAGGATGAGCCCTGGGCCTCCTCTTCATAGGCTCCAGCAGCCCAGGTCCCTCAGCTTCTCCTGCCAGGCCCAAAGCCCATCCTGTCAGTCCTGCAGAGCCTCTGCAGCTCCTCCTCATTGCCCAGAACAGGGAGCCCCACAGCCAGACACAGCAGCCCAGATGTGCCCACCCTGGCCTGTGGTGCCTCTGGCAAGGGAGCAGCACCAGGCACTGCAGGAGCCTGCAGACAATTCCTGCAGCACTTGTAGGATGATCCTGCTCCCCAAGGGACGTTCCCATGGTGCCAGCTCGGGAACTGCAATGGGGAGTGGGGCCAGAGAGGAAAGGGAAAACAGGGATGGGCTGTTTGCAGGGGAGGGAACAGGGGTGGGCATTAGGAAGAAATTTGTAGCAGAAAAAATAAAGAAATCAAGGTGAAGCAAAGGAAATGCTCAGGGCAGCTTGGGGGTGGCTGCCAGGCAGCCCTGGCTCAGAGCAATATTGTCTGCAGTGGGACAGGAAAGTCCCAGCTCATGGGAACAAAATTTCTGGCTGACTGCAGAGGCCAGGACAAAGCTGAGTGGTTTCCCTGCTGTCCCCCAGCCCTTCCTGGCCCAGGGGCTAATGGCATTTGTGCTCCCTCAGGTTTGTGTCCCCACACCAACAGCATGGGGGTGCTCTGGCCTGCTCTGTGCAATGCAAACAGGGGCTCCTGAGCCAGTGCTGCCGTGTCTGTGCCTGCAAGGATGGGGCACCTGTGTGAGCTCGGGGAGAGGCCAGGGCTGCAGAGCGGGGATGTTGTTGGTAGCTCCATGAGGACGCTCTGGGACGCTGCCCAGGGGTGTCCAGCGCAGTGGGGATGGATCAGCCCCTGCTCTGCTGCTCCTTCCCTTCCCCTCCAGGGCCCTTGCAGAGCACCAGCCCTGCTGTTTGCCCCCACCCAGCCCATGGACAGCCTGGGGCTGCTCACAGGGCTTTTTCTCTGCTGAGCATTGTCCTGGCTGTGTTCTTGAGAGAGCCTGGGCAAGGAGCCTGGAGCCCCCAGGGCCTGGCCTGAGGTGTCAGCACTGCCCCAGCAGTGCCCATGGCCTGTCCCTGCTGCAGCCCCAGCAGTGCCACCCTCAGGACAGAGCCTGGCCCCGAGAGCACTCAGGCCCTACAGCAACACCAGGGCCACCAGGGAAACCATGGGAACCTAGACAGCCATGGCAGCTTTTGTCTGGGAACTACCCTTGGATATAAGAAATTTTGGAGGCAGATTCTCAGTTTTGGCCATGGATGCCTGGACTCGAATAATGTTTTTTCCATGGGAAGAAAAGCAGAGCCCCTCAGTGTTTTGAAGGCAGATGAGAGATGACCCCCAAGAGGCGAAGGCCAGACAGAGCTGTCTGTCCTGGCAGGTTGCACATGGGAATAATCCTTGGATATCATCAAATTTGGAGGAGGAATCCCAGTTTCAGCCATGAACCCCTGGAAGAAAAGGAGAGTTCTTTCCCACAGGAAGGAATTCACGGATCTCCAGGGTTTCAGGGGCTGATGAGAAGTGACTCTCAACATGCCATGACCAGCTGGACCAGTCAGGCAGTCTCCAGGAGGCCCAGCCACCCAGAGCTGTTCCATGTTCTTGCATCCTTGGGGCCCTACAGCATCACAATTGCCCCTTGCTCCCATGAGGCCCTGGGATGTCACAAGGGTCTCATTGCTTCCACGAGGCCCTGCTGTTCCACAATGGCCTATGAAGTGTCACAATAGTCTCACTGGGTTTCCCTGCTGGTTCACAATGGCCTCCTTTGTTCCATAGTGTAACAATGGTATCCTTGATTCCACTCTCAGAATGGATCTGTGGTCTCATGGAGCCCCACAGCCCCTTATAGAGCCCCACAGCCTCTTATGGAGCCCCACAGCGTCACTGTGATCCCCTTGAGTCCATGAGGCCCTGCCATGATACAAGGACCCCTTGGTTATACAAGGCCCTGCAGTGTCACAATGGCCCCTTGGTTCCAGTGGCTCCTGAAGTGTCCTCATGTTCTCCATGATTCCATGAGGCCCCACAATGTCACAATGGACTTTTGGTTCCATGAGCTTTCCTACTGCCAGCAACAGTCTCCTTGGTTCCACAGTGTCACAATGGACCCTTTGCTCCATGAGGTTCAGTAGTGTAACATGGATGCCTTGATTCCATGAGGTTGTGCAGGGTCACAATGATCTCCCTGGTTCTGCAGCCCTACTGTGGTGGCTGTGTAACAATGGAACTCTGGTACCATGAGGTTCCATAGTGTCACCATGGTCCCTTTGGTTCCACAAGGCCTTGCTGTGCCACAATGGCCCCTTGGTTCCATGAGGTTCTGTACTGTCAACAATGATCTCCTTGGTTCTGCTGTGTCACAATGGACCCTTGGTTCCATGACGTGCCTGGCCTCCCACAGCCCCTCACAGACCCTTATGGCCCATCATGGTCCCTCACAGCCCTCATGGCTCCCTCACAGTTCCCCATGGCCCCTCAGGGCTCCTCACAGCCTCCCACAGCTCATGGCCCCTCAAATTTCCCAAGCCCCTCACAGCCCCTCAGGGTGGATGCCATGGGTCAGAGAGAGAGAAACAGCAAGTGTTTCTCACAGCAGCTTGTGAGAATTTTTAGGGAGTTGTAAGGATGTGAGAATTTCTTAAATATAAAGAATCTGCAGGTGGTGTTTTTCTACTTTGACTTTCTGTTCTTCTCAAGGATGGTGTATGAAGAAGGTGTTTCTGATAACTAGCCAATCAAATAGAATATATTGTATCACTTTATAAAAACCACGTGGTTCTCTTGAATGAAACCTTCTTTTACTCTTTCTACATTACTGCCTCCCGCCGGTTCCTGTGTTATTCTCGGCGCAAGAGTGACACCTCACAGCGCTTCATGGCCCCTCACAATCCCTCACAGCCCCTCAGAGCCCCTCAGGATCCTTCACAGCCTCTCAGAGCTCCCAGCCCCTCTCAGCCCCTCACAGCTCCTCACAGCCCCTCATTGCCCCTCGCAGTTCCCCATGGCCCTCTCACAGCTCATGGCCCCTCATTGCCCCTCACAGTTCCCCAGGGACCCTCACAGCCCCTCACAGCTCACAGCCCCTCACAGCCCCTCACAGCCCCTCACAGTTCCCCATGGCCCATCACAGCCCCTCAAAGCCTCTCACAGCTCATGGCCCCTCATTGCCCCTCACAGTTCCCCAGGGACCCTCACAGCCCCTCTCTGCCCCTCACGGCCCCTCACAGCCCCAGCCGCGGGGCTCCTCCCAAAGGACGAGGGGTCGAGCCCTGCTTATTCTCCTATCATTTCAATCTCTTCCCAGAAACAAGTAAAGAAAGGCTGGAATGGAGCCTTTCCCCGGCGTTTCCCTCGGTGTTAATTGCGGGCTGAAGCTCTGTGCTGGCGCTGGGCCGAGCGCCAAGATCCCTGCAGCCGCCAGGCCTTTGCTGTCCCCCCCGTGTCCGTTCCCTGTGCCCGAGTCCCGCCCGGCTCTGGCAGCAGCAGCAGCCGCAGCGCAGGGGGCGCCGGCCCGGCCCAGCCGGGGCTCCCGGCCAGGAGCAGCAGCAGCGCCGGCCCCTTGCCGCCTGCTCCTGCCTCAGCTCCTGAGGGCTTTTTCCAGCTCAATTCAGGACTAGAACAACACGCACCCACACACAGCCCTGACTCCTCAGGGCCCGCCTGTGCTGCCCTGAGCCAGCCCTCAGAGGAAGAAAGGATCGGGTTCCAGCGCTCTTTCAGCACTCTTTGACTCCCCTTGAGCTGGCCGCAGGAGGCTGCTGCTGCCTTTACTTTGGGAATAGGAGATCACGGCTAGACTTGGCGCTCTTTTGCTTCCCACCTGAGTTTGATCAGTACAACTGCACTTGCCTCTTTCAATTACTGCTACCCACTGTGCTTTTGTGATGGTAAACTCAGGGGTTTTGTCACAGGCATCATGATTAGCAGAGATTAAAATGCTCACAAGTCCTTGAGCACTAAGTCAAGGGGAATGAAAGCCTCACAGACCACATTTGCAGCACTCAAACACAGCCCTAGTGCTGGTGCTGTTGAAATAGAATCAACTTACAGAGGCCATCACAGAGATTGCTTCTGGAGTGGCAAATCAAATGAAAAAATCTACCAGGAGAAAGAAAAACCAGAACTTGACTGCCTTCATTGCTTCCTCAGAGCAGCAGAAAATGGAGATGCCCAGAGGTATTTCCAGTTGCTGCTGATCCCACTTGGAGCCCAGCCCTCTGCAGAGTCCAAGCGGGAACCTGAGCCCAGCCCAGGGAGCTCCCAGAGTGTCCTGGAGATTCTTTCTCTGCATTCAGTCAGGCTTGCATTCCCCAGCAAGTGCCCAACAAAACCTCCTGTTTTCTTGGGTTAGAACCAATGGGTTGTGCCATTGCTGAAAACCTCAGCAATAGCACAACTCCCCAGCCCACGAGGAAAAGAAAGGACAAGTTGTCCAGTAATCCAAACATTTGTCTTGCTTTGCTGCAGAAGTCGTTCTGGACTCATGGTGTGGAAAGCCAAGAGAAGCTGCAGCTGGGGGCACGTCTTGTGACAGAAGCTGCAGCTCGTTCTCCAGGAAAGGTTCTTGAAAAGGGCAGACAGGACTGTGGAGAAGATTCCTGGAAAAGTGAAACAGCTTTGCAGAAGTGAAATGAAATTGGAAAGGAACAATCCAAGATGTTTTCCGCTGTTTACTTCTATGCTCCCCTTTTCCTTGTTGCACTATTCTCCATACTATAAATTCCAAATGCATCTCACATCTCAGATGGATGAATTAGTGAGTCTTAGACATTGTAAAATACCATGAGCTACACACAGTTTGCCTTGCCCTGGTTTTGTTGGAAAGCAATGCCGGAGCCATAAGTGCAGCGCTTGGGTCAGGCACGAATCCTGCAGGCAGGGAATGTGCCCCGCCAGTGTCTGAGCCTCAGCAGGGACAATGCACAGCAGCGAGCGAGGGATTTCTCTGCCCCTGTGCTGGAGTCAGGACTCTGGATCTGGGCTCAACACGGCGAAGTTCCCGTGTTTGGACAGACTCAGGGGCTGCCCTGAGCGCAGCGAACGGGAGAGTTCCTGGCTTGGAGAGGCCCCAGCAAATGAGGGGATCTTGTCCCTCGTTGCGGCCCTTTAAGAGTCTTCAGGCCCCTTTGAAGTGGAGGTTTTCTCTTTTTAGGGTTTTTTGGGGGGGATCCCACCACTCCAAGGGTGTTTTTCCCTCCCCATTTTAGGGTGTTTGTGGGGTCACAGCCACACAAGCCCCTTTCAAGGGGGGATCATGACAGCTTTAAGTGACATTTCTGTGGGGCCCCCCCCACTCCAAACCCCTCTAGGGGATGTTTTGCCTCCCAGGGTGGATTTTTGGGGTTCTCCTACCAGCACCCTTTTAAGGGTACTCATTATAGTAGGGTCCCACTACAAGTCCCCTTAAAATGGCAACACCACTCCCATTGATTCTGACAGCAGAGCCGGGGCAGGGCTGTCTGTGCAGGCCCAGAGGTGCCACAGGCTCTGCAGGAGCTGGCAGAGGCTGCCCAGCAGGGAGGCCATGGGGCACAGAGCCCCAAGGCTGCTGTGGGCACCACGGCACAGGGGCCCTTCCCAGCCGCAATGCTCCTGGCCTGGGCTGGGCCTGCACAGGGGTTGTGCCACCATGGCTGGGCCAGCACAGGGCCACAAAGGGGCCATGCAGCCGCTGCCGGGGCTGACAGCAAGGCCAGGCACAGACAGGGAATTGCTGAGCATGGCCTGCGCTGGGCAGGGCTGAGTGTGCCAAAGGCAGAGCTCAGCTGCCCTTGGGGGCTGCAGGAACTGTCAAGAGCCCAAAGAGCCCCCATGGCTGTGCTGGAGACCAAGGCTGCAGGAGGGAAATGCAGGGCTGGTGTGGAATGGGAGGGGATGGAATTCCAGCAGAGACATCAGCTTGCAAGGTGCTCTGCTCTCCCTCAGCTCTTCTCCAACAGATGCCAATCCCAGCTCGGCACCTCAGGGTTCTGGGGCCCTACAAGGAGAACAGCCTGTTCATGGGCACACAAGTGATGTCTGCCCGGAAAGGGGCACAGGTTTTAATACCTGTTAGTTTCATCATCTATAAGCAAATCTTTATTATCTGTATCACTTGATTACTTTGAAGAAATGGCTAAGTTTTCGCACCAGGAACAGGAGTTTCCTGTCTGTACTATTTTCTTCTACTGATGGTAGGAGAAGAAATACTGAGCATCCCCTCTACCTTTGCCACCAACATTCAGTCTAATATTTCATTCTTTTCTTCCTTCAGGTGCTTCCAGCTCTCCTGGTTAAATGGCCATGTCCAAGGACATCTCTTCATTTAGAGCAGCTGCATCTATGTCCTTCCCGTTTCTCCCAGATTTCCTCCTGCAGCAGTTCAGTGGTCATTCCAACACATCTCCCTTGAATTGCTTCATGCTTTGAGCTTTCAGAAGTTTAAATATCTCCTTACTTAGCGTCTTAGGTGTATTTTTATCTATTCTATCACCTCTTCTTATGCCTTTGTCTAAAATCCTTCCTTAATGGCAATCCCATGTGGATGGTGGACATGTCAGATGCTGCTGGGATGTCAAAGGAGCTGAGGGAAGGGTTTGGATGTCTATTAAATTTTATCATTTTCATGTTTTTTTTCTGTTGGCCAAGAAGAAAAGCCTTTCTGTGCCTCTGAGTCTTAACAGTTTCTCAAAGGACAAAAACCTTATGAGTTGTGGTTCCCACTTCAGGGGCTGCACTTGGACCTCTCTCCATAGCCAGAGCAGAGCTCCCTTGCCCCAGAAAGTCCCTAGCGCTGCAGGGATGAAAAAAACAGGACAGGCTGTGGTGCTCAGGAGCAGGGCAGAGCCAGGGAGAAGAATGACTTATGCATTTGATGGAGCTGTCCCTTCCCTTGGCTTTGTTGGCTGAAAAGTAATGAACATCCCTCTGTGTCTCAGGCAGCTCCTTCTCCAAGGAAAGCAGGTGGGAGTTGGAGGCAAGGACCTGAAAGCTGCAGGTGCAGCCTGGGCTGGAGGCAGCTCAGATTTGCACAAAGGCTGCTGTAAGTGCCAGGGCTTGGATGGGGGAAGTGGTAGGGAGAGGCTTGGGGCAGACTCTGACTGATTGTTAGCCATGAAGGGTCTTGATTTTCATATCCATTCAAACAGCATGAGGAGGTACTTGGATTCAGTGTCAATTGGAGATTGCACATATCAATGAATTAACAGGAAGAAAAACTTAAGCAGGGCCTAAAAAATGTTTTCTCACTGTCTTTTAAAATATGATCTATTCAGTTTGAATACCCTTCAAGCCTCTGGAGCAGTGAAATTCAGCAGCAGCCTCTGCAATTTCTGAGGATGTCAGCAGCCCCCACTGAGGCCATCCCTGCCCAGAGCCCGTGGGGGAATGGGCAGACAAGGAGAGCATTCCTGGGGCTGGGGCAGCACAACTCAGGCACCAGCAGCTCCAGCTGGGAAATGGAGTGTGGAACATGGCTGGGAAAGCCCTGCCTGGGCTGTGCCAAGCAGGACAGACAAGCCCTGACTCCCATCCACTAAAAAGCTCTCACAATAAGACATTTAAAAGGAATTACAATTGTTTGTGTACGCTGAGTTTGACACACTTGAGAAATAGTGACAAGAAATCCTCAAGCGGTCAACAATGAACTAGCCTTTTCTGGCAATTTTAGAAAATTAAAGAAATTTGGCAAATGGTTTAAGACAACATTCAATCAATCAATCAAAAACACTTCTCAAAGCATTACCTTGGCCTATTCAACTTCACAAATGCTTAGCTCGTTTGATTTTAAGTTAATCATAATTTGCAAAAGAGGGAATTAGAAGAAGACACAGAAAGAAAGACAAATAAGACTTAGAGAAGCACACACACAGCTACCAACTCCTGGATTCCAGCAATGTTCAGATGGATTCCAAGAGGATGCAGGGTTAAGATGTGTGCTTGCCTTGAAGTCAGCCCTAAATACCCTTTGGTCTTCCTGGGCCCTTCCCCCAGGTGGGACTTGGGCTCATTTGGTCCCTCAGGAGCTCGGCTGGGGGCTCCAGAGTTGGCTGTGGAGCATTGCCTGTGCTGTGCCAGGGACTGGCAGACACTGCTGGGCTGGGATAGAGGTTCTGGGGAGATTGGGGTTCCAGGGCAGGGAAGTGCTGGGGTTCCAGGGCAGGGCAAGGCTGGACCTGCCCCTTCCTTCCCAACACAAAATGTTTCAAGCCAACAATCTCCTCCAGTCTGTCACAACAGGCAATGTTGGAGGTGAAATCCCAAATTTGGCCATGGGTGCCTGGAGGAGAAGGACAGTTCTTTTCCATAGGAAGGAAAGCAAAGAGCCCCAGTGTTTGGAAGACAGGTGAGAGTCTCACTAGGTCAAGGCCAGCTAGACTTGTCAGGAATGGCAGATTTTGTCTGGGAGCAGTCTTTGGATTTAAGGAATTTTGGAGGTGGACACCCAATCTCGGCCATGGGCACCTGGAGAAGCAGGACAGTTCTTTCCCATGGGAAGGAAAGCACAGAGCTCCAGTGTTTCAGCAGCAGATGAGAAGAGACCCTCAACATGCCCAGGTCAGCTGCACCAGTCAGGCAATCCATGGGAGGCCAAACCAGCCAGACCTGTTCAGTGTTCCCTTGCTTTTATGAGGCCCTGCAGAATCACCATGGTCCCCTTGATTCCATGGGGCCCCTCAGTGTCACAATGATTCCTGGGTTCCATGAGGCCCTGCAGTGTCACAAATGGTCCCAATTATTCCATGTGGCCTTGCAGTGTCACAATGGTGTCCGTGGTTCCACAGGCCCCACAATGTCACATGACTCCTCTGTTCCATGAACCCTGCAATGTCACAATGGACCTTTAGACCCTGGGGGTTTGCAATGTTCAAAATAGTCTCCTTTGGCTCCACAGGGTCACAATGGACCATTGATGACAGGAGGCCCCTCTGTGTCACCCTGGAGCTTTGGTTCCTGTCCTAGGGTGATGTTATGATGCTTGTTTCCCCATTCGTGTGTGGTGTTTATGCTGGATATTATGTTCTGTGCCTTCAAGACTGGCTCTGAAGAGGGAATGTTTTGTTTTGGCTCTTTATCAGCTGCTCCCCCACGGCCGGTGGGACATACAGACAGGGCAGTACATAGTGCTGTTTCTGCTTTTTGCTTGGCTTTTGGCTTTGCTCTTGCTTCTGCTTGCTCTTACTTCTGCTTGCTCTCGCTTCTTGCTTTTTTTCATTAGTTAGTTTAGCTAACAGTCCAAATTTCTTCCTGAACTGTTTCTCCTTTCCTGTTTTGGATCTACTCGAACCCGCTCCGGACTGGGACCTGGGAACACCAAGAGTTTGCACCCTGTGGCTGCAGCAGCTGCCCAGCGGCAGAGGGACTGATAATAGAGCGACCACCCCCAGAGAGACTTTCTGAATTTGTCATCTTTTCAGAGCGGTGAAACAGTGGTGTGATCCAGTATTGTTCATTTTGTGTGCTGGGGGGTGCTGTGCCTGTTAAATAAACAGGTTCTTTCCACTTCTCTCCCAGGAATTCTTCCCGAACCAGTTGCGGGGAGGGGCCATATGGGTTTGCTTTCTGGAGGAGCCCCACTTTGGGGATTCTGTCCCAAATTTGCCCTAAACCAAAACAGGGAATTAAATCAGGGACGGGTCTTTGGTGAAAGCTGCCCTGGGTCAAGAGAGACACTGAGAGAGAAACAGAGCAGGCAAAGAGAGGCAGGAGAGAAAGGTGGACACAAACACAAACAGCTGAGAAGGTGGAACTCTGAAAACAGAACTGCAACTGACTAGAAAATGAATAGGACAGAAAGAAATAATTTTGCAACTTCTATTCCCTATCAAAATACAATTTCTTCCCTTTCTCACAAACCTCCTCCCGGTGTCATTCAGCAGGACTGTCAGAAAGTTTCTGTTCAGAGAGGATGTTCCAGGCTGCAGCCACAAGGAAACAGGGAATGAGGATTTTCCTGCTCCTGGTGAGTTTGACATCCCCAGCTGAAGAAAGAATGAGGCACCAGAAGGAAACAGCAGCTGGGCCCCATCGTTCAGGAAAGAGTTAGGGGAAAATATCCTGTCCTGTCAATGAGGAAGAGGACAAGGACAAGGAGCATGAGGAAGATGAGGATGACGAGGAGGAGGAGGACAAGGAGGAGGAGGAGTAGGAGGATGAGGAGGAGGTAAAGCGAGAGAAGGAGGAGGACGATGGAGACATGGAGGAGGAGGAAGAGGACGAGGACAATGAAGACAAGGAGGTTAACGATGAGGCAGAGGACAAGGACGGAAGAGGACAAGAGAAAGGGGAAGAGGAGGAGGGTGATGAGGAGGATGAGGACCACGAGGAGGAATAGGAGGAGGAGGATGAGGACAACGAGGAGGAGGAGGAATAGGAGGATGAGGAGGAGGATGAGGAGGAGTATGAGGATGATGAGAAGGAGGATGATAAGGAGGAGAAGTATGAGTAGGAGAAGGAGGATGTTGAGGAGGAGGATTGGGTTGAGGAGAAGGAGGAGGATGAGGAGGAGGTGGACGAGGTGGAGGAGGATGAGGAGGAGGAGGACGTGGAGGAGGAGGACAAAGAAGTGGAGGATAAGGAGGAGGATGAGGAGGAAGAGAAGAACGAGAGGGCAGAGGAGGACGAGGATGAGGAGGAAGAAGACAACAAAGACAAGGACGAGTATGTGTAGGAGGTGGAGAAGGACAAGGAAGAGGAGGAGGCAGACGAGGAGAAGGAGTATGAGGAAAACATGGAGGAGGATGAAGAGGAGGATGAGGAGGTGGATGTGGAGGAGGAGGAAAACAAGGAGGAAGAGGAGGACAAGGATTCAGAGGAGGAAGAAAAAGAGGATGTGGAGAATGAGGAGGAACAGCGGGGACAAGGAGGAGGAGGAGAAGGAGGAGGACGAGGTGGAAAAGGAGGAGGAGGGTGAGGAGGAGGAGGAAGAGGACGAGGATGATGATAAGGATGAGGAGGAGGAGGATGAGGCAGAGGAGGAGGAGGATGAGGTTGAGGAGGGGGAGGACGAGGAGGAGGACAAAGATGATGAGGAGGAGGACAAGGAGGAGGAGTAGGATGAGTTGGAGGAGGACGAAGAGGAGGAGGAGGTGGAGGAAGAGGAGGAGGATGTGGAGGAGGATGAGGTTGAGGAGGGGGAGGAGGAGGAGAAGAAGGAGGATGATGAGGAGGAATAGGAAGAGGGGGAGGATGAGGAGGAGGAGGGTGACAAGGAGGAGGCGGAAGAGGAGGACGAGGTGAAGGACGAGGAGGAGGACGAGCATGAGGAGGAGGAGTAGGTGAATGTGGATGAGGACAAGGATGAGGATGTGGAGGAGGTGGAGGAGGAGGCCAGGGACAAGGAGATAGACATGGATGAGGAGGAGGAGGACGATGGGGAGGAGCAGGCAGATGAGGAAGAGGAGAATGATGAGAAAGAGGAGTACTAGGAGAATGTGGAGGAGAAGGTCAAGGAGGAGGAGGAGTACAAGGAGGGTGAGGATGTGGAGGACAAGGAGGAGGATGAGGAGGGGGAGGAAGAGGATGAGGAGGATGTGGTGGAAGAAGATGAGGAGAAGGAGGAGGATGATGAGGAGAAGGAAGAGGAGGATGAGGAGGTGGATGTGGAGGAGGTGGAGGAGGAGGATGAGGAGAAGGAAGAGGAGGATGAGGAGTTGGATGTGGAGGAGGTGGAGGAGGAGGAGGAGGAGGTGGAAGAAGAGAAGGAGGAGGACCAGGAAGAGGACGAGGATGAGGAAGAATTGGATGAGTAGAAGGATGAGGAGGTGGAGGACTAGGAGGCAGAGGACAAGGGGGAATAGGAGAAAGAGTACGAGGAGGAGGAGGAGGAAGAGGAGGAGAAGGAGCCAGATGAGGAGGACAAGGAGTAGGAGGATGACGAGGAGGAGGAGACGGAGGAGGAGGTGGAGGACAAGCATGAGGAGGAGGAGGAAGAGGAGGAGAAGGACAAGGACGAGGATGTGGAGGAGGTGGAGGAGGAGGCTGGGGACAAGGAGATAGGGATGAAGAAGAGGAGGAGGACAAGGGAGAGGAGCAGGCAGATGAGGAAGAGGAGGATGACAAGGAAGAGGAGTATGAGGAGAATGTGGAGGAGGAGGTCGAGGAGGAGGACGAGGAAAAGGAGAAGGAGGATGAAGAGGAGGTGGAAGATGAGCAGGAGCAGGTGAAGAGGACAATGAGGACGAGGAAGAGGAGGATGAGGAGGAAGAGGATGAGGAAGAAGAAGATAAGCAGGAGGAGGAGAATAAGGCAAGGGAGGAAAAGGAGGAGGAGAAGGAGGAAGAGTAGGATGAGGAGGAAGATGAGGAAGAATAGGACAAGTAGGAGGACTAGGAGGAGGAGGATGAGGAGGTGGAGGAAGAGAAGGATTAGGAGGCAGAGAAGGAGGAGGAGGAAGAGGAGGAATACAAGGAGGAGGACAAGGATTAGGAGGAAGAGGAGGAGGATGAGGCAGAGAAGGAGGACGAGGAGGAGGAGGACAAGGACGAGGATGTAGAGGAGGACGGGGAGGAAGAGCACTCAGATGAGGAAGAGGAGGAGGATGAGGAAGACTAGGAGGAGGCAAGGAGGAGGAGTATGAGGAGAACATGAAGGACCAGGATGAGGAGGTAGACGAGGAGAAGGATGAGGAGGTAGACGAGGAGGAGGATGAGGAGAAGGAGGGCCATGAGGATGAGGACAAGGATGAGGAAGAATAGGAGGAGTAGGAGGGAGGACATGTATTGGAATGATATTCTAAAACAGGAAATTGCAACACACTACAACAACATGGAGGAGGAGGAGGACAACAAGCAGGATGATGAGTATGAGGACAAGGAGGAGGAAGTGGGTGAGGAGGAGGAGGAAGACGAGATGGTGGAGGATGAGGAGGAGGATGAGGTTGAGGCGGCGAAGGAGGAGGAGGATGAGGAGGACAATGAGGTGGAGGACGAGGACAAGAAAAAAGAGGAGGATGACAAGCAGGAGGAGGAGTAGGACAAAGAGGCGGAGGACGAGGAGGAGGACAAGGAGTAGGAGGAGGAGGATGAGGAGGTGAAGGACAAGGAGGAGGAGGAAGGGAAGGAAGAGGAACAGGAGGAGTAGGAGGAGGATGAAGAGGAGGATAATGAGGAGGAGGAGGAAGAGGAGGAGGTTGAGGAGGAGGATGAGGAGAAGGAGGAAGAGGAGGATGAGGATGCAGAGGAGGAGGAGGATGAGGAGGAGGACGATGAGGACGAGGATGAGTTGGAGGAGGACAAGGAGGAGGACAACAATTAGGAGGAGGATGAGGTTGAGGAGGGGGAGGAGGATGAGGACGAGGAAGAGGATGAGATTGAGAAGGGGGAGGAGGATATGGATGTGGAGGAGGAGGAAGAGAAGAAGGGTGAGGACGAGGAGGACAAGGAGGAGGAAGAGGAGGTTGAGGAGGAGGACAAAGAAGAGGAGGAGGCGGAGGAGGATGAGGATGTGGAGGAGGTTGAGGAGGAGGCTGAGGATGAGGAGAAGGACGAGGAGGATGAGGAGGAGGAGGACGAGTAGGAGGAGCATGTGGAAGAGGAAGAGGAGGAGGATGAGGAGGTGGAGGAGGAGGCTAAGGAGAAGGAGCATGTGAAGGAGGAGGAGGGGGAAGATGAGGATGAGAAGGAGGAAGACGAAGAGGTGGAGGATGAGGAGGAGGAAGAGGAGGACGAGGAGAAGGATGGTGAGGATGAGAAGAAGGATGAGGAATAATAGGATGAGTAGGAGGATGACGACATGGAGGAGGAGGACGAGGACGAAGAGGAGGAGTGTGAGGATGAGGCTGGGGAGGAGGAGGATGAGGAAGAGGATGAGGAGGGGGATGACAAGGCCGAGGAGGAGGAGGATGAGAAGGAGGATGATGAGGGGGACGAGGAGACAGATGAGATGGACATGGAGGAGGAGGACAAGGAGGATGACGAGGAGGAGAAGGAGAATGTGGAGGCAGAGGAGGAGAAGGAGGAGAATGAGGAGGAGTAGGATATCTCTGGGCTCTCTAAGAGTAGCTTTTTTGGGTGGAGAGGAGCTGTAATTGCCCCGGGGGAGGGTCCTGAGGGGTCCACATGGGGATGGCCTGGTACCGACGGGGCGGGACATTGCTTTTGGGGATCCCTGTCAGAGCCAGGGCTGTGGAACGGGAACCCCCAGGGCGGGCAGAGGAAGAGGCCATAGCGGAGCTTGAGGACCCCCAGCAGCCCGGAGATGAGGCAGGGACAGAACCCCCTGACCCTGACAGGGGCGTTCCTGGGGTGAATTCATGGTGCTCGTATCCCATCGGTCTGTTTAGCTCAGAAATGAGTTCTGCACCTTTAAGCCTGGTTCTGAGAGTGAAGGGGAAGAGAAAGAAGCAGCAGTTTGTTTTCAGAAACTGCACTCACTCCTCTACATTCTGGCTCCTGGACTTTTGTGATGCCTTAAAGAGCTGGAACAGAGGCCAGACGGAGCTGAGAGGAATAAAGTGGATTTTTATTGAAGTGCCTTCAAAGGCCACACTCTGGCAGTACTGGAGCCAAAGCTGTGGCTCTGCCGGGATGGCTCCAAGATGGGAGAAAAAGAGGGGTTGGTCACGAGATCCCACATTTTTATAAGTTCTAGTCCATTTGCATATAGGAGTTAACTGTCCAATTAATAGCTTCCAATTATGAAGTTTCATCCTCCTTGCTTGCTTGCTTCCCCATCTCTTTTCATGTTGCTTCTGCTTTGGGCCAGAGATTGTCCTTGAGTCTCCTGTTAGAATAAGATTGTTTTGTCTTCACCACCCTGTGAAAAGATCCCAGTAACACTTAATATAAAGCTAAAAACTGCACACCAAAACAGAACAGAAAAACTAAAAACCTGAGGTATCTGTTGTCTGTGGATGGACAGACAGCACGACAGAGCTCTCCTTTGCTTTTAGTTAGTTTTTAGCTTGCTGAGGCAGAGAAGTTCCTTGGACTGTGGTTTTTCTTTTTCTTTGGAGCTGTTTAAGCCTGCTCTGGACTGAACACCCAGAACACCACCGGCAGCTCACACCCATGGCCCACCTGGCTGAGCTTGGGCTGTAGCATTTCCAGTGCCAGAGGGACTGATAAGAGACTGTCCTGGTAGTGTCCTGGTTTGAAAAAGAAGTGAGCTTTTTGAAGTTTGGTGGTCAAACCAATATTTGCTCAGATTTGAATACTGGCACCTGGTGTAGCCACTGAGGACACAGATACACCTCTGAGAACACAGGGGGTTAAAAGCAGAGAACTCCCAGTGGAACTCTCTCTTGGTTCTGGTGGGTGAAAGAGGTCAGACCTGCCCTGCCCAGCTGCGGGCTGGGCGGGGGAGGGGAAGCCACAAAGGCCTGAGTGAGGTGGCCCATGGCCTTGGATAGAGAAGAGAGGTGAAGGCCCCTGCAGGATGGAAGGGTGGAGGAGCACTGAGAGGTATCAGACAGCAACCGTGGGAGAGAGAGAGAGGGAGGGATCCTGTGCCTGTTCCACCTTGAAATTCGATATCATGTACTGGCAGCACAGCCAGCCAGGAAGGAGAAGTGGGGTGCAGCAAGAAGGTGCCTGGCAGGGCAGCATGAGAGTTCTGGACAGGCAGAGCCTGAGATTTTAACCCTTTTCTTAGATGACAGAAACCTTACAAATGCTGATCTGCCAGGAGCTGAATGAGAAGAGAGATAGAGATGAAATAGGAGGAAATGGGCAAGTGTGATGAAAGTTTGTGCAAGTGAAAGATGTCAGAAGAGTTAGGAAGAATCCTAGGTGGGAGGAGATGATGGAGTGGCCTTGAGCTGGACTTTTCTTGTATAGCCATGGACAGAACCATTTTTCCTGTGACACAGAGACTGCATTTAGGGGGAGGCAATGGCTCGGAGCCAAGAGAGTGCACTGTTGTTATGTGAAGGAGTTCATGAAGAGACAACAGGTGAGGAGGGTGGTGTTGCCCTCTGTCTTGAGTGAAGAAGAAGATCTCTGTTCTCGAGACCCCTCAGACCCAGGGGGTGAATGTGGGGGAAACAGGTGTCCCAAAAGTGAGAGACTGTGCTTTTTTTGGGACGGGGCAAAGCATCCTTAAAAGGGGAACCCTAGAAGCTGCCCTGGTCCATGTGCTCTGAGAGCCCTGTCCATGTGGTGAGAGCACTGGACATGGAAGGAAGATGTCATGATGGCAAATGTTCTCCAGGCAGTACCACATGTGACATGGAAACACAAGAGATTTCAACTGTGTTTCCTGGAGAAGCCTATGGTACAAGAAGGACTCCTCTCTTCTTGATGAACTGAGAATCGATAATGTGATGGGTGGTGATGAACTGAGAGTTGGTGATCTGAGGGGTGGTAACTGAATTGAGAACCCAAGGTTTTGTCTTACTGTAATGTATTGGAAATTTGGTGGGGGGGGAGGAGGAATGTTCTGGAAGGTTTTCATTCTGAGTTCTCTGTGTATTTCTTTTTACATATAGTTGTAGGTTAATAAAGTTTTTTTTCTTTATTTCTAAGTTGGAGCCTGCTTTGCTCTATTCCTGGTCACATCTCACAGCAGACACTAGGGAAAATATATTTTCGTGGGGGCACTACCGTTGTGCCAGCATCAAACCATGACACACTCCAAGGTGGAAAATGATTGTACATCAATGGATCTTCACGGGTAATAAAGGGGCACAGGGTATAGGGGTATGCTATAGTGCATGAAGGGTTGATAGCCATAGAAAAGAGAAAGTTACCTTCCAACTGGTCAGCCCAAGCGTGTGAGCTATAAGCCCTAAAGTGAGCTCTGGAAATATTAACAAAGAAAAGGGGAACAATAGATACAGACTGAAAATACGCTTTTGGAGTAGTGCATACCTTTGGAAACATTTGGGAAGAGAGGGGGCTATTCAATTCAAAGGCAAAGGGGCTGATTCACAAAAAAATTCTTTCGGAAGAGTTAGAAACTTTACAATACCAGAGGAAGAAGGGGTGGTATATGTTAAAGAACATCAAAAAGAGGTTACTCAGGAGGCATGAGGGAACAATTCAATCTATTTAGAAGCTAAAAATGCAACTGAAACAGAGACAGAAAAACTAATAATAGTATTAATATCCATGAGAGAAATGCAAAAACTCCCCATATTCAGTGGGACAGAAGAGGAAGCACTCCTTAAAATAGGAGCCAGGAAAGATAATGAAGGGAAGTGGAGATTAGCAGATGGGAGGCAAATGTTGAATAAACCCCTTGCCAAGAAAATGCTAGAAGGCATACATGCAACAGCACATTGGGGTACACAAATGCTAAGTGATCAATTCCTAAGGGATTGGGGATGCAAAAGAATTTTCAGAATAGCTAAGCAAGTAATTGAATGGTGTGTGATATGTCAACAAGTGAATAAGAAAATCATGAGGAAAACACCCAGAGGAGGGCAAGAACTAGCCTTACGGCACTTCCAAAACATCCAAGTAAACTTTACTGAGCTTCCCCACATACAACAGTGGAAGATTTTGCTAGTGATAGGAGATCACTTGACTCATTGGGTAGAGGTGGTAGTTGCTGTGAAAGCCAATGCCAATGTTGTGACTAAAACAGTTCTAGAATCAATCACTCCCTGATATGGGATAGCAAACAGGATTCAGACCGGGGAACTCATTTCACATCAAAGATATTGCAGAAGGTTGTTCAGGCCCTGGGAGTAAAATGGGAATTACACACTCCATGGCATCCACAGAGTTCTGGTCAGGTTGAGAGAATTAATCAAACTCTTAAAAGTGCTCTAGTTAAGGTAATGATTGAAACCTGAATGTCATGAATAAAATGTCTCCTTTTGGCCTTATTAAGAATTCGAACCCAACCCCAGTCAGATCTGAGGGCCTCACCCTATGAAATGATGTTTGGGTTACCCTTCATGACCTCACCCCAGAAGGTTGCCACCTATGAAGAAGGGGAAGCCAATGCCAAGAAATAAGTTATGTCTGTAGCACAAACCATAGAAGAGCTAAGACATGAAGGGGCAATTTTGTCAAACTACCACCCTGGATTTCAGAGTCCATAATATTAATCCCAGGTATTGGGTGATGATTAAGTCATGGAGTGATCAGCCTCTAACTCCTCAGTGGGAAGGTCCCTTTCGGGTACTGCTCACCACCAAATCGGCTGTGCAAACTGCAGAGTGGGGATGGACTCATGCCAACAGTGTCAAAGGCCCAGTAGAAGAACCCAAAGAGTGGACTCTAACATCCAGGCTGGGTGAAACAAGATTGACTTTCAAGCAGAGACTGAAAGACAACCAAAAAGACGCCAAGATGCCCCAAAAGTAGACTCAAACTTCCACCAACCAGCTTGAGAATTGTCTTCCTATTTTAATGGGTGAGAATTACCAGAATCTGTTGAGGGGAAGTACACAAGGGACTGAAAAGGTAATGGGACAGCTTCTTTAAGAAAGTAAATAAAGGAAGGAAGGCCCCTTTGTTTGCTACCAAGAAAGCTCCATAGCCCTGCTGAGGGTAGCAGCCCTTAGGCATGGTAAGGTAGGGGCAAAAGGCCATACCAGACCTCTCTAATTCCTCAATTGTCTTTTAATTCAACAGGGACTAGAGGGCAGGACTGAGCTGGCCTCTATACTCACCCCTAAGATACACCAACTATGGGTAGTAGCCACATAGGTACAGTAGATGGGAGTCAAAGCCATACTGGACTTGTTTGATCCTAATGAGCCCCGTAGGGCATTTGGAGCTGAGTCTTGGAACCTTAGGGCCTGAGAGGAGATTGCACAAACCCTTCCAGGAGTCAAAGTCAGAGAAAAAACTAATTGTCTCAAAGCATGAATGGGCCCCACTGAGGTCCATCTCCAACACAGACTCCTCATAGGCTCCTTGGAAGAGAGAATAGGAAGCCAGGATTGCACAAAAAGCCTCTCAGAAATTCAGAGTAGAAAGGAAACTCAAAAGTACCTTAGAAACTTTTAGCATCTCAAAGCATTAATGAGCCCCACTGAGTGTCAGTACAAAGCTCTCAAGGGACTCGTTAAAGCAGATAATTGGGGCTATGATTGCACAAACCTTTCACAGAGTCTGTATCCAAAGGGAAACACCAAGTACCTGAAAATAACTGAAGTACCTTGAAGCATTAACGAGCCCCACTGAGTGTTGTTCCTGACAAAGCCTCTCCAGGGACTAATTACTGCAGATAATTGGAGGCCATGATTTCACAAACCTCTCAGAAACTCTAAGCTGAAAAGACAAACCCAAAGTCCTTTGAGAAACCTGCAATCCTTGGGAGCATTAAGGAGCCCCCAGGGCCATTCCTGAGCAAGGCTCTCCAGGGACTCCTTCCAGCAGGTCCTTGAGGCCACTGGGATGTGGGCTAGGGGGGGATGCTGAGGGCAGGACAAGGGGTGACAGTGCCCAGCCTGGCTGGGGCTGTGCCAGGAGGCCCCAGTGCCTCAGGACAAGGTGTCTCCTCACAGCCCTTGCTGGCACAGACCCTGCTGTGCCCCAGGGCACCAAGACTTGGCTTCTCTTTGTTACCACCTGTCATCACTGCCTCCAGTTCTCTGCCCTGCCTGGGGCCTGGGGAACACTATCTCAATCGTGTCCCTCAGTGGGACCCATTAAAAGTGAAAGAAACTTTGGAGTTGGATTCTGACTTGGAGTTCTGGAGAGGTTTCTTCAGCTTCCTCTCAGGGACTGAGGTTCAGGGCCTGAGCACCAAAGCCCCAGAGGCTCATTAAAGTCCTTGTGCTGTGTCTGTGCTACTGAACCGGGCTCAGCTCCTGGCACAGAGGTATTTCCTGGCAAGGGCAGCGCTGCAGAGAGACAGCTCTGGCCAGGAGCAGCTCCTGTGCACAGCCCAGCAGGGCTGGGGCACTGCCTGCAGCTACCCTGGGCACAGCACAGAGGCACAGAGGGCTTAACTCAGCCTGGGCTGGGAGCACAGAGCAGAGCTCACTCAGAGCTAACTAGAGCAGAAATCATCCCAGGTTTTAAACAGTCATTCCCTGGCTGTGGGAAGAGAAGCTGCAGTTCCTGCAAGGATCCCCTTGAGCTGGCATATCCCACAGATTTGAGAACCTTTCAGGAGGACTCTGAGAGCTGCTCCAGGGCTGTGGCCCTAGGGCAGGGCTGGCTTTCCCTGCTGCCCCAGCCGAGGCACAGCCCAAGGCAGCTCCTGTTGCCAGGCTCTGCTGCAGGGCTGAGCAGCCGGGGCTGCAGCCAGGGGTGTCCAGGGCTGTCCTGCAGAGCAGGGTCCTGCAGCCCAGGGCTCTGTGCTGGGGCAGGGACTCTGCTGCCTGACAGGGACAGCTCTCAGCCGGCCCGGGGAGCTGTGCTGATCCCAGCGCTGGGGAGAAGCTGTGGGGGGAAGGAGGCATCCAGAGCAGGGCAGATGCTGCTGCTGAGAGGGGCTGGGTGTGGCAGAGCTGCTCCCAGCTCCAGCCCAGCCTGGGCACAGCTCCAGAGGACAGTTCCCAAAGAAGGTAAGTCTGGCATTGCTGGAAAGATCAGGAGCTTTCCTGAGAGTGTTTTCAATTTCCTACTCAGAGAAGGATGGGAAAGTTGGTGTGATGGCAAAAAGATTTTTGCATTTTATACATTTTCATGTCTTCAAAGCTTTGGTAATTACTATTATATAGTTATAAAACTATAATTGTTACTTATCTCTATTAAACTCTTTATAAACTCCTTTAAACTACTACTATATATTTCCATATCTATAATCCTTAATTAACTCTAGTATCTTTCCTAACCTTTCTCTTCAATTTTAGAACAATATGCTGACTGTCTCTCATGGTCTGTCTCCCAAAAAACTCACTTCCTTTTAAAACCAGGAAACTGTCTAAATACATTCCTGAAATACTGTCCTCTTAACAGCCTTATTATAAAATAGTCTTATTATCAGGAAGAGAACCTACAAGAACAGTTTTTTTAATTGACCAGAATGTGAGAAATCACAACAAAAAGTGCAGGCAAGGAAGCCTTTGGGCCTACTCCAGGGGTGTGTTACTGGGGCAGCTGAATCTCCTATTGGATGTTCCTGTTAAATATCCTAATTTATCAACCTTAATAAATTGTTGAAATCAGGAGCCGGGTGTGCCCCATCCCCACTGGGACACCTGGAAGCTTCCAATTAAAGTTTTTTCTTTTACTGTTCTAACACTCTTGCAAGTGTTTTTGGTTGGTTTTTTTTTTTTTTCCCTTTGGATTATAGGCAACAGGGGGATGAGAGAAGCAGACAGAAATTGTAATCCCAGAATCGCAGCACATTCTGAGTTGAAAGGGACACACAGGATCATCCAAGGAATGTTTGCACATTTACAGAGACTTCAGAACTGTAACTTTGGGTGCTCAGTCTCTCTGCTGGGAGCCTCCCAAAAAGCCACCAGCCACTCCTCATCCCATGGACAGCAGCAGCATCACCTTTTCAGGGCCTAGCAGGGCTGTCCTGAGCTGCCCTTGCCCACCTGCACACAGAACCTGCCCCAGCCAGGGCCCTGCACACAGGCAGGTTTCTGTAGGGCCAGGGTCAGGGTGGGATGGGCTCTGTGAGCTCTGGCAGAGCCAAGGCTCCTCTCAGGAGGGAATGTCAAGACCCAGGGAGATGCTCAGGGAAGGAGAGGGGGGTGAAGAGAGCAGTGCTGGGGGCAGGAGGGCACTGCTGGTGTGTGGGAGATGACAGGCACAGCTGGGCACAGGAACACTGTCCCGAGTGCCTGGCTGACTCTGCCCTGCCCTCTCAGGCACAGCACCACAACATCTCTTGTTTCTGCACTGCCCTGATATTGTCACTGTTATCTGCTGCTCCCAGGGAGGCTCTGGCATTTGCAGCAGCTGAGTCAGGCACTGCCCTTGGCATTCCTGCCAGGCAGGGGTGTGTCCATGGGAATGGGGTGTCCAAGCTTCCCTGGCACCTCTGGGGCTGTGGGCAAAGCAATCCGTGGGAAAGGGGAATGAGCTGAACCCCCTCCCTGAGATCCCATCATGGGCACAGCAAGAGATCTCCTTGCTGTGTCCTGCCAAGCTCTGAGCTGCCCTCCTGGGTGCAAATCTGTGCCAGAGCCTCTGGGAATTCCCTGAATATCCACAAGAAAGGGCAGAGCTTCCACTGCTGAGGAAATGCTGTTCGGTTTGCCAAGAGAGCCGTGAGTGTCCTTGGCACAAGGAGGTGCTGAGACCTTGCCCAGAGACCTTTAGAGAGGGTGAGACATTCAGGGATCCATCTGCTCTGGGCAGGGTCTGGTTTATCCCAGGGTGACCCAGGAGTGTGATTGTGCTCTGATTGAAGCCAAAGGTGCAAAGCCAGGGCAGCTGGGAACAAGCCCATCCAGCCCCTCACCTTCCCTTTGCCTCTCCCATCTCTCAGTGGCAAACTCTGAGTGCAGCAGAATGCTGGGGATTTCTAATACTGGGGATTTCTGACTTCAGAGAGCCAGGAATGATGTGTGGGTAGGAAAACAATCCTTAAATCAACTCCTGATATCTATGTCACTTAGAACTGACATTGCAGATGCTTCCAAGCCTGTCTGCAGTAGGAGTCATTCCCTTGACAAATCCTGAATATCCAGCCTTGTCCCTCTGCCCAATGGCCAAAAACCCAGGGCAGTAGGGCAGGGATGGTTCCTCAAGAGCCCCCACACACAGGCCTGGCTGCCCCGGGCACACTCAGCCAGCACAACTGCAGCTCAGGCAGGGACATGGGTAAAGGTTTTCCCAGAGCAGGAACAAGGCTGGGTGAGACCCAGCAGGACAGTCTGCAGGGAATGGCCTAGGTTTGGCTCAAAGCAGCCTCTCCTGACTCTTCACTGTCCTTAATCCATGAACAGGTCCCCATGGCCTGAAACAACAAATGTCCAACAGCAGCTCCATCAGCCACTTCCTCCTGCTGGCACTGGCAGACACGCGGCAGCTGCAGCTCCTGCACTTCTGCCTCTTGCTGGGCATCTCCCTGGCTGCCCTCCTGGGCAACGGCCTCATCATCAGCGCTGTAGCCTGCGGCCACCACTTGCACAGGCCCATGTACTTCTTCCTGCTCAACCTGGCCCTCACTGACCTGGGCTCCATCTGCACCACTGTCCCCAAAGCCATGCACAATTTCCTCTGGGACACCAGGAACATCTCCTACAAAGGATGTGCAGCACAAATCTATTTCTTTATGTTCTTCATTGGAGCAGAGTTTTCCCTCCTGACCATCATGTGCTACGACCGCTACGTGTCCATCTGCAAACCCCTGCACTATGGGACCCTCCTGGGCAGCAGAGCTTGTGCCCACATGGCAGCAGCTGCGTGGGCCACTGCCTTTCTCTATGCTCTCATGCACACAGCCAATACATTTTCCCTGCCCCTTTGCCATGGCAATGCCCTGGGCCAGTTCTTCTGTGAAATCCCACACATCCTCAAGCTTTCCTGCTCCAAATCCCACTTCAGGGAACTTGGGCTTCTTGCTGTTAGTGCCGGTTTATCATTTGGATGTTTTGTGTTCATTGTTTTCTCCTATGTGCAGATCTTCAGGGCAGTGCTGAGGATCCCCTCAGAGCAGGGACGGCACAAAGCCTTTTCCACCTGCCTCCCTCACCTGGCCGTGCTCTCCTTGTTCCTCAGCACTGCAGCATTTGATTACCTGAAGCCCCCCTCCATGTCCTTCCCATCCCTGGATCTGGCCCTGTCAGTTCTGTACTCAGTGGTGCCTCCAGCCCTGAACCCCGTCATCTACAGCCTGAGGAACCAGGAGCTCAAGGCTGCAGTGTGGACACTGATGAGTGGATGGTTTCAGAAGCATTAAACTGCTGGCAAATTTCTGACAATCACTTGTAATAAAATTATCTTTGATATTTCTTGTTGGCGTCATGGAGGGTCTCTTTCTTTGTTTTAGTTTTTTAACATTGAGCACTCCAGGCTCCTTGCCCAGGCTCTCTCAAGAACATGCCCAGGCCAATGCTGAGCACAGAAAACCCCCGTGAGCAGCCCCAGGCTGGCCGTGGGAAGGCTGGGGGCAAACAGCATGGCTGGTGCTCTGCAAGGGCCCGGGGAGAGAGCAAAAGGAGCAGCAGAGCATTGGCTGATCCCTCCTTAGTGCGCTGGACAACCCAGGGCAGCATCCCAGAGCATCCTCCTGGAGCTGCCAACAACATCTCCCCTCTGCAGCTCTGGCCTCTCCCCCAGCTCACACAGGTGCCCCATCCTTGCAGGCACAGACACGGCAGCACTGGCCCAGCAGCCCGGTTTGTATTGCACAGAGCAGGCAGGAGCACCCCCATGCTGTTGCTGTGGGGACATGAACCTGAGGGAGCACAAACGCCACCAGCCCCTGGGGCCTGGAAGGGCTCGGGGACACCAGAGAAACCACTCAGCTTTGTTGTGGCCTCTGCAGTCAGCCAGAAAGTTTGTTCCCATCAGCTGGGAGTTTCCTGTCCCACTGCAGACGCTGTTGCTCAGAGACAGGGCTGCCTGGCAGCCACCCCCAAACTGCCCTGAGCATTTCCTTTGCTTCACCTTTGCTCACTTTACTCTTCCTGCTACAAAGTTCTTCTTCTTGCCCAGCCCTGTTCCCTCACCTGCAAACAGCCCATCCCTGTTTGCCCTTTCATTCTCTGCCCCCACTCCCCATTCCAGTTCCTGACTTGGCACCATGGGAACGTCCCTTGGGCAGCAGGATCATCCTACAAGTGCTGCAGGAATTGTCTGCAGGCTCCTGCAGTGCTTCGTGCTGCTCCCTTGTCACAGGCACCACAGGCCAGGGGACACATCTGGGCTGCTGTGTCTGCCTCTGGGGCTCCTTGTTCTGGGCAATGAGGAGGAGCTGCAGAGGCTCTGCAGGACTGACAGGATGGGCTTTGGGCCTGGCAGGAGAAGCTGAGGGACCTGGGCTGCTGGAGCTTCTCAAGAGGAGGCCCAGGGTTCATCCTGCAACTGCTCCAAGGGTGGCTTCAGAGAATCCCAGAATCAGCAGGGTTGGAAAAGGCCTTGGAGATCATCAAGTCCTACCTGTGCCCTGACAGTGCCTTGTCTCCCCTGAGCCTTCTCTTCTCCAGGATAAACAACCCCAGCTCTCTGCCTCTCCTCACAGGACTTGTGTTACAGACCTCTCACCAGCCTTGTTGCCCTTCTCTGAACACACTCCAGCCCCTCCATGTCCTTCCTAAATTGGGGGCCAAGAACTGGACACAGCACTCGAGGTGCTGCCCAACCAGTGCTGAGCACAGGGGAAGAATCACTGCCCTGCTCCTGTTGGCCACACCATTCCTGATCCAGGCCAGGAGCCATTGGCCTTCTTGGCCACCTGGGCACACTGCTACCTCATGTCCAGCCTGCTGTCCATCAGTCCCTGCAGGTCCCTTTTTGCCTGGCTGCTCTCCAGCCACTCTCTCCCCAGCCTGTAGTGCTGCAGGGGTTGTTGTGGCCAAAGTGCAGGACCCAGCACTTGGACTTGTTAAACCTCACCTTGTTGGATTTGGTCCCAGGATGCAGCCTGTCTGGTGCCCTGTGCAGAGCCCTCCTACCCTCCAGCAGATCAACACTCTCAGACAACTTGGTGTCACCATGAACCCCTAGAGTGTCCCAATGGTCTCCATGATTCCTTGAGGCCTCCCAGTGTCACAATGTCCCTTTGGTTCCATGGCACCCCTTGGTGTCACAAAGTCCCGGATCTTTGGGCCCTGTAGTGACACAATTTCCATTGGGCCCCCAAGGCCCTGCAGTGTCACAATGGATCCTTGGTTCCATGAGGTCTGGCAGTGCAGCAATGCTCTCCTTGGTTCCACAATGTCACAATGGCCTCATGGTCCCAAGGTCCACCATGCTGGCAAACATGTTTCCTTCATTGCAGGAGTCCCTGAGGAGCAGCACTGGCCCCTTGGTTCCATGGGGCCCTGCAGTGCCACAATAGCCCCATCATGACACCAGGTCCTGCTCTGTCACAATGCTCTGCATGGTTCCACAAGGCCCTGCAGGGTCACAGTGGCCTCTGTGGTTCCACCAGGACCCAGACTGTCACCATTGACTTCTCGTTTCCATTCAGTCCCAAAGTGTCACAATGCCCCCTTGGCTCTGTGCTGCCATGTCGTACACAGTGTCACCATGGTCCTCCCAGTGCCACCAGGCCCTACAGTATCACAATGGCCCCTTGCTTCCCCAGGGCCCTGCAGTGTCACAATCATCAGAGAATCAGCCAGGCTGCAAAACACCTTGGAGAGCATCAAGTCCAACCTGAGACCCAACACCACCTTGTCACCCAGGCCATGGCACTGAGTGCCATATCCAGTCTTCCTTAAACATTTCCAGGGATGTTGACTCGCCCATCTTCCCGGGCAGCCCGTTCCAATGCCCGATCACACTTTGTGTGAAGAATATTTCCTAATGTCCAGGCTAAACTTTCCCTGGTGCAGCTTAAGCCTCTGTGCTCTTGTCCTGTTACTGTTCCCTTGGAAAAGAGCCTGATTCCCAGCTGGCTGCTCCTTCCTGTCAGGGAATTGTAGAGAGTGATGAGGTCTCCCCTGAGCCTCCTCTTCTCCAGGAAAAACAACTCCAGCTCCCTCAGCCACTCCTCACAGGACTTGTGTTACAGACCCCTCTCCAGCCTTGTTGGCCTTCTCTGGACATGCTCCAGCCCCTCCATGTTCTTCCTAAATTGGGGGCCAAGAACTGGACACAGCACTCAATGTGCTGCCCAACCAGTGTCCCTGAGAATTAGGGAATAATCACTGCCCTGCTCCTGCTGGCCACACCATTCCTGATCCAGGCCAGGAGCCTTTGGCCTTCTTGGCTGCCTGGGCACACTGCTGGCTCATATCCAGCCTGCTGTCCATCAGTGCCTGCAGGTCCCTTTCTGCCTGGCTGCTGTCCAGCCACTCTGTCCCCAGCCTCTAGTGCTGCAAGGCTTGTTGTGGCCAAAGTGCAAGACCCTGCACTTGCACTTGTTAAACCTCACCTTGTTGGGTTTGGGCCCTGGATTAAGCTGGTCCAGAGCCTTGTGCAGAGCCCTCTTACCCGTTATCAGATCCACCCAGCTTGGTGTCATCTGCAAACTTGTTAATAGTGGGCTCAATCTTCTCATCCACATTGTCAATGAAGATTTTAAACAGCACTGGGCTCAACACAGACCCTTGGGAGACACCACTGGAGACTGGACATGCAATGGATGCAGCACCATCCCCATACCACTCTGGGCCCAGCCTCCAGCCAGCTCTTTACCCGGGAAGGGTGAACATGTCCAACCTATGGGCTGCAGCTTTTCCAGGGAATTCTGTGGCTTATTGTGTCAAAGGCACACAACATCCAGAGCCTTTTCCACATCCACAGGTGGGTTACCTGGTCATAAAAGGAGACCAGGTTGGTCAGGCAGGACCTACCCCTCCTAAATGTGCCCTGGCTGGCTCTGATCCCTCGGCCATCCTGTGGGTGCCCTGGGATGGCACTCAAGGTGATCTGTTCCATTTCCTTGCTGGGCACTGAGGTCAGGCTGACAGGCCTGGAGTTGCCCAGATCCTCCTGCCAGCCCTTCTTGGGGATGGGCTCACACTGCCACCTCTAGTCCTCTGGAACCTCCCTGCTGAGCCAGGACTGATGGAAAATGATGGAGAGCAGCTTGGGGAGCTCATCCACCAGCTCCCCCATCCCCCTATGATGGATCCCATTGAATCCCATACACCTGTGAGCATCTGAGTGTCTCAGCAGGTTACTAGCTGCTTCCTCCTGGATTACAGGGGCTGTTCTGCTTCCTGTGCCCATCTACCATCTCAGGAGAACACTTGTCCTGAGGACAACCTCTCCTAATATTGAAAACTGAGACAAATAAAGTGTTAAGTAGCTCAGCCTTTTCCTTCTCTTTAGTTTCTCTATTCTCCCCTGCATCCAATAAATAGTAGAAGTTCTCCTTATTCCATGTTTTGCTATCAATTCTTTTATAGAATAATTTTTTATTATTTTTCACAGAAGTGGCCAGGTTAAGCTATAATTGAGCTTTCACCTCTCAAATTTTCTTTCTGTATGGCCTAACAACATCGTTAAACACTTCTTAAGTTTCCTGACTTTCTGTTCAAAGGTGATGCAACCTCTTTTTTTCCCTGAGTTCCAACAAAAGCTCCATGGGCAGCCAGGACAGTCATTTACCTCACTAGCTCACCCTTTGCCACACTGGGACCGTCTGCTCCTTCCCCTTCTAAGATTACTGTCTTGAAATGTGTCCATCCTTCCTGGACCCCTTTGTTTTTAAGGACTTAAAAAAATCAGTACCTGATTTGGTACTCCCCAAACCTGCATCCTAAACAGGCCAAAGTCTGCCCTTCCTAATTCCTGTGTAGAAGTTTTGTTGCTGCCCCTCCTTCTTTCACACAACATTGAAAACTTGATTATTTCATGGTTACTCTGCCCCAGGCAGCCTCTGACCCCCACATCTGCCACCAGCCCTTCTCTGTTTGTGAACAGCAGGAGACAGAGCTTTCCTTGGGAGTGGGAGTGTTACCAAAAAATTCAGTAAAACAGAAAACTCATTAACACCAATGCAGCATTAAGAAGCAGCATTTTTTTATTCAGCTGGATGCATGGGGGATAGCTCCTCCCAAAGCCGTACAGGCTGAGAACAGGGAAGTTCCTGTTTATTTTGTCTATTTTGCACACATATTCATTGATTGTCCTGGACTAAACATTTATATGATAATCATTTCCCCAAAATCGTTAACATATTTCCCCTCCCCTTTACGCATGCGTTCTTCTGTCCTGGGGGTCTCTCTGGTGGTCCCTGGTGGTCGTGGACCCAGAGGTTCCAGTGGGCTTGGCTGAGCTGGCAGGACACTGAGGCTGGTGAACTTCCAGTTCCCCTTCTCACACAATGGGCATTGTGTGGTTTCCATAGTCCTGGGGTTTTGGAGAACAAGCCCCAAGTGTGAGCTCAGCTGGTGGAGACAATTTATCATCTGGTAATAAGAGGTCACAGAGAGGGCTGTAACATCAAAGAGTGAGTTATGTGAGGTCATCAAGAAGCTATGACATCACAGGCTGCATCTGTGACATCACAGAGCCAGCTGTGACATCACAGAGCAGAGGTCTGGCATCGCAGAGCAGACTATGACATCACAGAGTTGACTGTGACATCAGAGACCAGCTGTGGGACATTAGAAGATGGGCTGTGACATCACAGAGCAGGCTGTGACATCCCAGAGGGGCTGTGTGACATCCCAGCAGGGCTGTGTGAGGTCACTGGATTGGTCACTCTGCCCCAGCTCCCCCTCACAGTTTCCCCCAACAAGTCCAATGCTGTTCATGCCCAGCAGGGTCCCTGTCCCCTGGGATCCTCCTGGCCCACCTGGAGCCACAGCCTCTACCAAAGGATGTTCCACAGAATCCACGCCAGAGCCTGACATGGGGACAAGGGGCCAGGGCTGTGTGACCAGGACAACAAGGACGGGGATTTTCCAGGTCACTCTGACCTGGTTTGGATTTCCCAGGGCAGGAAAGATGTCCGGCAGCTGGAGCAGGGTCTGGGAAGGGCCTCCAAGGTGGGGCTGGAGCCCTTGGGCTGTGAGCAGAGGCTGAGGGAGCTGGGCTTGTCCAGCCCAGAGCAGAGAAGGCTGAGGAGTTCCTCATCCCAACCTGGCAGTGCCAGCGAGGAAGTGATGGAGAACACAGAGCCAGGCTCTTGATCGGGGGGCCTGGTGGGAGACAAAAGCAAATGGGTGGGAGGGGAAAGAGGGGAGATCAGCCAGGACATGAGGAGATGAAATGAGTCAGGCTGGTTTCAGCATTTCCTCAACACCAAGAGCAGCCTGACCTCCCTTCTCCATCCACCACTGACAGCTTTGCAAATCAGGAATTGTTTGAGGTGTTTTGCCCCCACTCCAGGACGAGCATCCTGATACAAGAACTTAATTCTGTTTATATCTATCACAGAACCACTTTTGTAAAAAACTAATTAAATTCAGAAATCACTTGTGGATGGTGTACTCATCAGACGCTGTTGGGGCATTGAACATATCTCAGGGAAGAGCGAGATTGTTCTTAAATTGTGTCCTGTTCAACTGTGGTCTGTTGCCTATGAAGAGAAACTTTCTGTGCCTCTGAGTCTCCCCTGTTCCTGATGCCTAAAAGGACACACACCTGAAGAATTGTGGTTCCCACTCCAGTGGCTGCACTTGCACCTCCCTTCATAGCCAGAGCAGAGCTCCCTTGTCCCAGAAATTCCCTGGCAAAGGGGGGATGAAGGAAACAGGACAGGCTGTGGGGACAGGGGCAGGGCAGAGCCAGGGAGAAGAAGGGCTTTTGCATTTCATGGAGCTGTGCCTTCCCTTGGCTTTGTTGGCTGACAATAAATGAACATCCCTCTGTGTCTCAGGCAGCTCTGTCTGCAGGGAAAGCAGGTGGGAGCTGGAGCCAAGGAGCTGAAAGCTGCAGGTGCAGCCTGGGCTGGAGGGAGCTCAGATTTGCATAAGGCTGCTCTGAGTGCCAGGGCTTGCATGGGGGAAATGGTGGGCTGGGTGTAGGGACAGAGTCTGACTGATTGTTAGCCATGAAGGGTCTTGATTTTCATATCCATTCAAACAGCATGAGGAGGTACTTGGATCCAGTGTCCATTGGAAATTGCACATATCAATAAATTTACAGGAAAACAAAACTAAACAGGAGCTAAAAAAATCTCATCTCGCTGTCTTTTTAAATATCATGTATTCACTTTGAATACACTACTGAGAGCTACTTAACTACAAATTATTTGGAAACTGAAATCCAATTATTCCGAGAGGCTTGGCTTGTTAAGGTGCTCTGAATGTTAATGAGCCCTGGGACACTGAATTCCTGAACTGAAGAGCTGAAGGCTGAACAAGCGTCTGGAGAAGTAAAATTCAGCAGCAGCCCCAAAGTTGCTGAGGATGTCAGCAGCCCCCACTGAGGCCATCCCTGCCCAGAGCCCGTGGGGGAATGGGCAGACAAGGAGAGCGTCCCTGGAGTTGGGGCAGCACAACTCAGAGGCACCAGCGGCTCCAGCTGGGAAATGGAGTGTGGAATGTGGCTGGGGAAGCACTGCCTGGGCTGTGCCAAGCAGGACAGAAAAGCCCTGACCTCCATTGCTCAAACAACCCTCAATGAGACATTTAAAAGGAATTTACAATTGTTTGTGTCCTCTGAGTTGGATGTACTGGAGAAATACACCTAAGTGATTCTCAGGAGCTCAAAACAACAAAAGAGCCTTTACTGGCAGCTTTACAAAATCAAGGAAATTTTTGCAAAAGGTTTAATAGGACATTTAATCAACAAAAACCCACTTTTTAAAGCATCAATTTGGACAACTCAACTTTACAAAGTTTAAGCCTATTCAATTTTAATTAATCAAAACTTGCAAGAGGACAAAAAGAGAAGTATTTTTCTTCCATTCTCGCAGAAAGAGAGGAAGAAAAATAAGACTGAAAGAAGCACATACACAGCTACCGTCTCCTGGATTCCAGCACTGTTCAGATGGAAATTCCAAGAGGAGGTAGGGTCAAGATGTGTGCTTGCCTTGTCGTCAGCCTTAAATACCCCTTGGTCTTCCTGGGCCCTTTCCCCAGATGGGACTTGGGCTCATTTGGTCACTCAGGAGCTGGGCTGGGGGGTCCAGAGGTGGCTGTGGAGCATTGCCTGTGCTGTGCCAGGGACTGGGAGACGCTGCTGGGCTGGGATAGAGGCTTTGAGGGGATTGGGGTTCCAGGGCAGGGCAGTGCTGGGGTTCCAGGGCAGGGCAAGGCTGGACCTGCCCCTACGTCTCCCCCACTCATGAAATGTTTAGAGCCAACAATCTCCTCCAGTCTGTCACAACAGGCAATGTTGGAGGTGAAATTCCAATTTTGGCCATGGGCACCTAGACATGAAGAACAATTCTTTCCCATAGGAAGGAAAGCATGGAGCCTTCCCCAGTGTTTTGGGGATGGATGAGACCTGACTTGTTTGAAACCACTGCCAGGCAGACTTGTCCTGGCAACATTCCTATGGGAACAATCCCTGGATATAAGGAAATTTGGAGATGAAATCCCAATCCTGGCCATGGATGCCTGGAGCAGAAGGACAGTTCCTTTCTATTGGGAAAAAAAGCACAGAGCCCCAGTGTTTCAGCAGCAGATGAGAAGAGACCCTCAACATGCCAAGGTCAGTTGGACCAGTCAGGCAGTCCATGGGACCCAAACCAGCCAGAGCTGTTCTGTGTTCCCTTGGTTTTATGGGGCTCCGGAGTGTCATAATGGTGCCTTGGATCCACGGGGCCCCACAGCATCAAAAAGGTGACCTGATTCCATGGGTTCTAGCAGTGTCACAATGACCCCTTGATTACAGGAAGACCTGCAGTGTCACACTGGCCTCTAGGTTTGAAGGGGTTCCACAATGTCCCAGTGGCCCCCAGGTGTCATAAGACCCCTCAGTATCACAATGGTCCCAAGGATTCCACGAGGCCTTGCAGTGTCACAATGGTCTCCATGGCTCTCCAGGCCCCACAATGTCACGTGACTCCTCTGTTCCATGAGATCTGCAATGTCACAATGGACCTTTGGACCCCTGGGGGTTTGTGGTGTCACAACGGTCTCCTTTGGCTTCACAGTGTCACAATGGACCATTGATGACAGGAGGAGGCCCCTCTGTGTCACCATGGCCCCTTGGTTCCATGCAGCCCTGCAGTGTCACAAAGGCCTCTTGCTTTCACCAGGCCCCACAATATCATAATGGTCCTCTTGGTTCTGTGGGCACCCCCAGGGTCACAGTGGTCTCACTGGTTCCATGAGCACTCACAGTGTCACAATGCTTTGCTTATTCCATGGGCTCTCATAGTGTCACAATGGTCTCCATGACCCTGTGAATCCCCTGAGTGTCACAATGGTCTCTGTGATTCCATGGTGCCCCACAGTGTCACAATGGCCCCTTGGTTCCATGAGGCTGTGAAGTGTCTTAATTGTCTTTGCACGGTTCAATGAGGCCCAGCGATGTCACAAGGGACCTTTGGCTCCATGGAGTCTCGCAATGTCACAATAGCCCCTTAGTTCCACGACACCCCAAAGTGTCACGATTGACTCCATGAGGCCCCGCGGTGTCACAGTGGACCCTTGGTTAGATGGGACCTCTCAGTGTCACAACGATCCCGACCTTCCATGGAGCCACACAGCGTCAGTACAGTCCCCTTGGTTCCATGAGGCCCAACAGTGTCACAATGGTCCCTTCATGTTACAGGGCCCCACAGTGTCACAAGGCTCCCTTGGTCTCACAGGGCCCCACAGTGTCACAAGGCTCCCTTGGTTCCATGGTCCTGTGCTGCTGCATTCCCCCCTCCCCTTCTCAGGCCGCCCTGCCAGCTGAGAAATGCTCCTTGGGCCTCGGCCTTGGCCAACAGCCCCTGGGCTCAGCTCCTCTGCAGCTCATCACAAACACTGTCTGCTCCAGGCACTGCTGCTGCCCAAACAGCTCCTGCTTCCTTTAGGAGCAGCCCTGGGAGCTGTTTCTGTTCCCTCAGTGGCACAACATCCCTGTTCTCACACTGCCAAAGAAAGCTGCTGATGCCATGTGTGGCCAGGATGAGCCATTGCTGGGACTGAAGCCCCTCTCGTGGGGCCCTGCAAACAGCGCTCCAAAAGGAGCCCTTGGAGCTCTCCTGGGCCAGCGACTCCCTCTGAGTGGGGCCTCTCCCAGCCGGGAACTCTCCCGTTTGCTGCACTCGGGGATCCCAAACAACCACAGAGCCTGGGCCGATCCCCCCACTCCTCCAGGCTCAACCCTTCACCTGCTGGGGAGATGCCAAAGCATCAGCAGTGAGCATTCCCTGCCCTCAGGGGAATTTCTCTCAGGTGCCTTGCACTGACTCTTTGTGTCTGTGTGCACACAGGAGTGCCTGTGCTGGGGAAATGTGGCAGAAATGCTGCTCTCTGAGGGGTTGGAGTGCCTTGGATAGCTGAATCAGTCAGGCCTGTACGTAAGGCTAAATCACAAGGTCTAAGCAAAGTAAAATGCTGCTAAGAGTTTTTCTTTTGCTAAGTTGTTTAATGTATGTTATAAGCGGAGTTAAATACTGTTAAATGTTATTCCTCTGTTAAATTGCTAAGTGATAGATTTTAGGTTAGGTTAAATACTGTTATGTGCTTTTCTTTTGCTAAATTGTGAAGTTGAAGGTATCAGTCAAAGTTAAGTCCTATCAAGTTTGAGCTCTGTTAAGCTTTTAGGCTGAATTCCTTTTACTCTTGCCCTCACTGCCCTTGTGTCACACACACACACAGGGACAGTTCTCAGTTCTTTTCTGGTTTGATTGCCTTGGTTCTGTTTGGTTTTGTTGTTGCTTTGTTTCCTTGGTGTGTCTGAAGTGTCCAGTCAGGAGCAGAGTGACTCTTGCCCAGGAACTTTGTGCTGCTGTCCCTTAATATTAAATCTGGGTTTTGCTGCTCCCTTGCCAGGGATTTTTTCAGAGCTCTCAAGGCCTCATTTGTAACAGGGTGAAGTAGCCCTGGCCCAGGCTCTGGCCCTGGGGGACATGGGGATGCTGCCGGGGGGTCCCTGTCCCTCTGTCCCACCCCCAGGGCCCCGTCCCCCCGTCCCCGTGTCAGGCTCTGGGGTTGATCTCATGGAACATCCTCTGGGGGAGGCTGCGGCGCCAGGGGCGGGGGGACCCAGGGGGACAGGGGACCCTGCTGTGCACGAGCAGGGTTGGACTGCTCTGGGGGAACTGTGAGAGGGGCCAGGCCAGAGTGACCTTCCCAGTGACCTCACACAGCCCCTGGGATGTCACACAGTCCCTGTGATGTCATAAAGCCCCTGTGATGTCACACTGCCCGTGTGATGTCACACAGCTATCTCTGTGATGTCACACAGCCCCATTGATGTCAAACAACCTCTGTGATGTCACAAAGTCATTCTGTGATATCAACATCTATTCTGATGCCACAGAGCCACCGTCTGTGATGGCAGACTCTGCTCTATGGGGCTCATATCCTACTTTGTGATATCACAGCAAGCTCAGTGATGTCGCAGCCAGGTCTGTGATGTCACAACCCCCTCAGTGATGTCTCAAAGACCCTTAAGAACTCAGTTACATTGAAACACTGAAGTTTCTGTACTTTGAAGAGATCCCTGTCAGGGACACAACTGACAAAGTGTTCCCAGGTTCCAGCTAGAGCAGAACACTAGAGGCAGTGATGACCAGAGGGTACAAGCAAAGCAAAGGTGTCTCTGGTGCTGAGCAATGCATGGATGTGCTCAGGAATGCAAAGCGCCAAGGCCTGAGGCCCAGCCCCTGGCAAGGCACATCCTGTCCCTCCCTCATTGCTCAGGGCTCTTCCCAGGATGGGCACTGGGATGTGGGGATGTGCAATGCCAAGGGTAGGACCGTGGGGCAGCCCCTGCCAGGCTGCTGAGCAGGAACAAGGAGGCAATGAGGCCCCAGGGCTGCAAGGGTCACTTGTCCCCTCGTGGCCCCAGGGCCAGCAGCCATAGCCAAAGTGCTGCACGAGTTGGCTCTGTCAGGGCCTTGCAGCTGCTGCCCATCCCTGTGCCCTGTGCAGCCCAGGCTGTCCTACGGTGTCCCTGCCCTGTGCCTCTGTCCCTGCAGGCTGTCGTCATCCCCCGGCTGCCCCACCTGGCTGGCCCCTTTGCTGACAGCTCTGCCTCCTGCCTGCCTCTGCCTGCCCACACAAAGCCTTGGGCTGCTCCAGGCTCCTTCTGGGGAATGTGTTGCACCACAGCCCTGCCCTGGGAGGGAAATTTCTCTCCTCTTGTGTCCAGTCTGGGCCTCCCCAGCTGTATTTGTGGTATAATTTCTCTCTCTGGCTGTTCCCACTATGGAGAAAAAGCTCCACCATTTCTGAATCCACCCTTCAAGCCCTGCCAGGACACTCCTGTTCTGTCCTCAGTCTCTTCACAACTGAGCCCCGGCACATCGGCCTCCATGTATGGATTTTGTTCTTGAGGCCCCCAAACCCCAGCTTGGGAGATCTCTTGGCCCTCTCCAAGGTGCTTAGAGATGAAAACATTCAGCTCATAGTGTGAGAAAATCACCAGAGGCCAAGGCCAGGCAGATCTGTCTGTCCTGGCAGCTTTTGTCGGGGAGCAATCCTGGGATAGATGGAATTTTGGCAGCCAAATTCAAATTTCTGCCATGGCCCATAGACAAGAAGGCTGCTTCTTTTCCATAGGAAGGAAGGCACAAAGCCCTTATAATTCTGAGGCAGATGAGAGGTGACCACCAGAGGCCAAGGCCAGCCAGAGCTGGCAGGTTTTTTTCTGCAAGATACCCTTGCATATAGGAAATATTTTAGGGGGACTACCTAATTTGTCCATTGGCATCTGAAAAGAGAGACAGTTCTTTTCCATAGGAAGGAAAGCAAGGAGACCCAGTGGTTCATGGGCAGATGAGAGGCATCCCTCGACATTCCAAGATCAGCTGGACCTGTCAGGTGGCCCCTGGGAGGCCAAATCAGCCAGAGCTGTTCCATGTTCCCTTGATTCCATGGGCCTCACAGTGTCCCAATGGTCTCCAAAGGAAGGAAACAACTGAGCCCCAGTGTTCCAGGGGCAGATGAGGGGCAGTCACCAGAGGCCAAGAGCAGCCAGACCTCTCTGTCCTGGCAGCTTTTGTCTGAAAGCAACCCTTGGATATATGGGTTTTTTCATGTGGAATCCCAATTTTGGCCATTTCTGCATTGATAAGAAGGATGTTTCTTTTCCATAGGAGAGAAAGCACAGAGCCCAAGTGTTTCAGGGGCAGAAGAAGAGAGAGAAGGCTCCTGAGAGGCCAAGCCACACAGACCTGTTTGTCCTGGCAGCTTTTGTCATAGAGGAATCCTTGGACATAGAGAATTTGGGAGGTGGAATCTCAATTTTGACCATGGGCACCTGTGGGGAGATAGAATGTAAGAAAATAGTGCAGCAGGTAATCTCACAGCTGAGGAGTTGCTGAAGAACCAATTAGTAAAGATTAGAAACAGGCCCAGATCTTAACAAGCCACACCTGTATCTGATAAGAGCACGTGCTACAAAAGAGCAGGTTAGCTAGCTGTGAAGAGAGCTGCTGCAGTTTGCTAACTAGCTGTGGAGAGAGTTGCAGTTTACTAACCAGAGGTGGAGAGAGCTGCAGTTTGCTAGCTAGCTGTGAAGAGAGATGGATGTGTTGGCTGTGAAGAAGAGGAGTCAGATGACTGCTGCAAGGACCAGGGACAGGCAGCGCATAGAGGAGCTGCGTTGTGAAATAACTTCAAGGAGGTATGAGGCCCTGGAGATAAAAAACCCCTTGTGCCATAACAACCCTAGAATTCCTGATAAGACAACAGGCACCTGGTCAAGATGGGTTGTTTTTCCCACAGGAAAAAAAAAGCGTGAAGTTCAAGTGTTTTGGAAGAAGATGAGAGGTGGCCACCCTTGGGCCAAGCCAGCCAGACCTGTCTCTCCTGGGACCATTTGTGTAGGGGCTGTCCTTGGCCATCAGGCATTTTGGAGGTGGAATCTCAGTTTTGGCTGAGGGTGCCTGGACTGGAAGAAGAGTTCTTTTCATTAGGAAGGAAAGCACAGAGCCCCAGTGTTTCAGAGGCAGATGAGTGCCAGCCCTCAGGAAGCCAAGGCCAGCCAGCCTTGTCAGTTCTGGCAGCTTTTGCCTGGGAGCTATTCTTGGATATAGGGAATTCTAGAAGTGGATTCCCAACTTTGGCCATGGGTGCCTGGATGTGAGAGGTGCTTTTTTCCCATAGGAAAGAAAAGCACATGGTCCCAGTGTTTCAAAGGCAGATGAGAGGTGGCCCCTGGGTGGCCAAGCCAGCCAGATCTGTCTCTCCTGGCAGATTTCATCTGGGAACAATCTTTGCATACAAGGAATTTGGAGGATGAATCCCAATTTTGGCCATGGACACCTGAAGGAGAAAGACAGTGCTTTCCACAGGAAGGTGGTCACAAGTCCTCAGTGCTCAGGGGCAGATGAGCAGCAACCCTTGACAGGCCAAGGTCAGCCAGACCTGTCAGGCAGCTCCCAGGTGGCCCAGCCAGGCAGGCCATGATGCCTTGAGAGGCGATCTAGAACAGAGTCTGGACAGTGTTACAGGAATAAAGTAGGGATTTATTAAAAAGGCCTTCAAAGGATACACCTGGGGCAGTACAAGAGCCTGGGCAGGGCTACACCCAAGATGGATGATGGGTCATGAGCTTTCACGCTTCTATAAGTTTTGGTCCATTTACATATTGAGGTTAATTGTCCACTTACAGTTTATGAAGTCCCATCCTCCCAGATTGCTGTCCTCAATTCACTGTTGTTTGCACTTTTGGGGCCTGAAGCTGCAACCATGTCCTTGGCTCTCCAGCTGGGAAAGGATTGTTTTGTCTGACTACACTGTGAAGAAAACTTGCTAACACTCTGTATGAAGTTCAGAGTTACAGACTAATGCAGTACAGAATCTGGAAAATATGAAAGCTAAATCTGAAGGCATCAGCCTGTTCCATGTTCCCTTGGTTCCATGGGGACCCACAGTGTCACAATGGCTCCTCCGTGGCACTACGGGCTCCAGTGTGTCACCCTGGGCCCTTGGTTCCATGGCAGTTTCACAAAGGTCTCCTTTGATTCCACAAGGTCCCCACAGTGCCACAACTGACCCGTGGTTCCATAAGGTCCCCCAGTGTCACCGTGGTGACCTTGGACCTGCATTGTCACAACTGAACCATGGCTCCATGAGGTTCCCCAGTGTTACCATGGTCGCTGTGCAGAACTGGGGGGAGGCACGGAGATTTGGGGGAGCTGAAAGTGAGAGTTTGGGGATCCAGGGGGGTCCACAGGCCAAGGAAAGGGGGCACACAGAGAGCTGGCAGAGCTGGGAAGGAGGTTCAGGAGCTCAGAGTCAAGGAAAGGGGGTGCAGGGAGTGGGAGAGGTGGGATGGGGTGTCCAGGGAATCCTGTGCCCAGGAAAGTGGGTGCCAGGGCTCCTCAGTGTGAGGAAAGGAGGGGCTGGGGGCTGGGAAAGGCAGGAATGGGGGCCCAGGGTCCCAGGCCAGGGAAGAGGGTGGGCCTGGGGGCTGGGAGAGGCGGGGGGCCGGGAAAAGGCTGAGCTGGTACTGGATAAGGGGGTGCAGGGGGATCTCAGTGCCAGGCAAAGGGGTAAAAGGGCATCTGGGTTCTCAGGAATGGGGGTGCAGGGGGTCTCAGGGTCACAAAAATGGGGGGCAGGGACGTGGAGAGGTAGAAGGGAGTTCCAGGGGGTCCTTGAGGCCAGGAAAGGGGAGTCCAGGATTTCCCAAAAAGGGGGGAGCAGGGTGGAGACACACAGAGTGTTTGGGAAGGGGCAGTTCAGGGGGTCTCTGGTTTTGCACAAAGTTGGGGCTGGGAAAGGCAGGAATGGGGGTCCAAGGCATTCCAGGGTGTCCCAGGGTCAGGCACATGGGAAGTCTGGAGGCTGGGAGCCATGGGATGGCCAGGAGCCATGGTATGGCTGGGGGTCCTGATGTCCAGAAATGGGGGATCCAGGGAGGGTCCCTGTGCAGGATAAGGGGAGCAGGGGGGTCCTGGTGCCGGCAGTGACGGTTCAGGGTCCCGGTGCCGGGGGTCCCACTCCCCCCTGGTCCCCCAGGAGCACTGGAGCCATCGCGCTGCTCCTCCTCACTCCCAGTATAATCCCAGTAGAGCTCAGTCAGCCAGGAGCTGCTCCCAGTATGATCCCAGTACAGCCCAGTCACTCCCACTCCCGGCATCCCCCCCAGCCCTCTCTGGGTTCCGACCTGTCCCAGCTCCATCCCCGCCCTTCCCGCGGGCTGCAAGGGCTCCGGCAGCAGGGGGGGAGGAGGAGGGGGAGGAGGGGGAGGAGCGGCGGCAGGAAGCAGCGGGAGGAGAGGACGGGAGCCACGCGGCTCCGCCGCTGCCTGAACTCGCAGCACCCCGGGAGCATCGCCCCCCATCCCGCAGGTGCCCGGGGAGGGGGAGCTCGCCCCAAATATCCTGAGGGTGCCTGGGCTTGGGGTTTTTTGGGGGGGATGTTTGGAGCTGGCAGGGCTCCAAAGCCGAGCTGCAGATGGCCCTCGGGGGGGCATCAGGGGTCCCCGGGAGATGTTTTTGGGGGAATCCAGGTGGGGGTGGTGGCGGCAGAGCCCCGGCGGGGGGACACTGTTTTTGGGGAGCCCCGGGAGAGCCGCAGCTTTGCTGAGCGGGAGCTCGGAGAGAGGAGAGCCCCAGAAGCCAAAGGGGGACCCCAAGAGGGGGGACTCCTGGCAGTGCCGGCACCCCGGCCCTGGGCGGTGCTGGGGCTGGAGGGGCGCCATGGCCGGGAAAGGGGCTCGGGGCTGGCCGGGGATGCTCCCAGCATGAGCACAGGCGCTCCCAGTCATTTCCCCATTATGATGCAATTTGCCCCCAGCACGCTGCCAGTATGCTCCCAATTACCTCTAGTGTGTTCCCAGTTCTCCCAGTTGCCCCTAGCATAGTCCCAGTCAGTCCCAGTATGGTCCCAGTAAAATCCCAGTTACTTCCAATCACTCCCAGTATGGTCACAGTTGCCTCCAGCTAGATCAACCCAGTCATTTCCAGTATGATTCTATTTGCTCCCAGTGTGCTCCCAGTCACCCCCAGTACAAGGATGACATGCAGGGTGTGTTCCCAGTCACTCTCAGACACTCCCAGTATTAGCCCAGTCCCTCCTAGTATGGTCCAGAGATGACCCCAGTGAGCTCCCAGTCACTTCCAGTATGAACCAGTTGTGCCTCACATGGTTCTAGTTGTTCCCTTTCACCCTCACTTTTGTTCCAGTCCCTCCCAATCTCTCCCAGTGTACCCCTGTTCCTTCCAGCACATTCCTAGTCACTCCCAGTTCCTTCCCTCCTGATCCCAAGCACTCCCAGTCAGCCTCAGTGTAGTGGCACTCACTGCCAGTATGATCCCAGTTTATCCCACTATATGCCCAGTTGCTTCCAATCACCCCCAGCATGCACCCAATGACTCCCAGTTGCTCCCAGCAGGATCCCAGTTGCTCAGCATGATCCCACTCACTCCATGTAAATCCCATTTCCCCCAGCATGGTCTCATTTGCCCCCCCAGTCTCCTACTCACTCCCTGTGTAATCCCAATATGATCCCAGTCTCCCTCAGTGTGATCACAGTCTGCCCCAGCATGGGCCCAGCTGCTCCCAGTATGATCCCAGTATGATGTCAGTATGATGTCAGTAGCAAGCTGAGCAGAAAAGGCCCCTTGGGGGGACACTGGGGGTGCCAGTGGCAGCTGCCAGCAGAGGCAGCCTGGAGGAGCAGAGCCCTGTGTCCCCCAGGAGCCCAAAAGGGGGAGCCCAGAGAGGGGGAAAGGCCGCCATGGGCGGGACCCTCAAGAGCCTGGAGAGGGGCAGGGGGTACTCCTTGGAGCCCCAGCAGCCCAGGGCAGAGAATAAGGGGAAAAGGGACCCTGGGACCCAAAAATCCCCAGCATCCCTAGATGGGGAGATGGAAAAGGGGGAATTTTTCAAATTCCTGGAACTCCCAGCAGCCTGTGAAGGGCAGGTACTGAGTAGTTGTGGGACCCCCAATAAAAGCGTGACCCCCAGCAGCTGGGACGGGGGAAACCCTAAACACTAAAGGTGAGAGATCAGAGACAGGGAATTCCCGGGAGGCATTTTCAGGGCTGAATCTTGGTGTTTGGGAGGTTTTTATGGACCCCAGATTGCTGGTGACTTCTAGAGATGGAGTTGGGCAAAGGGACCTTTTAATTCAACCTGCTCATCCCTTGTTGTTCCCCAAAACAGGATTTCTCATTCCCAAACCTTGGCCACATGGAGGAGGAGGCTTTGAGGAAGACGAAGATGTCCCAGACCCCCAGGCAGGTGAGGAGGAAGTCAGTGCCCCTTTCCCCCTCTCTCCTGCTCCATCTCCCAGCCCAGCATGGCCCCTGGCTGCAGGACAGTCCCACTGCCGACACCATCCTGCCGGGGATGCACTGGGGGGATCTCTTTCCCCTTCCCTGTGGCATGGAGATAAATGCCATCCTCTCCTTGTCCTTCCTCCCCCAGGGAAGGACCTGAGGATGGAGACCAGGGAGGACAAATTCCCGCAGCAGGACCGTTTTGAGTGGAAGAGGCCGTTTTGAGTGGTTCCATGGCACAGGAATCCAACATGGAGGAAATTCCACAGAGATCCCGCAGCAGGAGGGGCTGCAAACCCAGCCCAGGGAGCTCTGAGGAAAAAAGACCCATCCTGAGCAAGAAAGGTGGCCAGAGCTTCAGGCAGAGCTCGGAGTTCATGGCCCATGGGCAGCTTCATGATGGGGAGAAGCCCCAAAAGTGCTTAGAGTGTGGGAAGAGCTTCAGGCAGAGCTCCAATCTGATCCGCCACCAGATGATCCACACTGAGGAGTGGCCCTACGAGTGTGGGAAGTGTGGGAAGGGCTTCAGGTGCAGCTCAGAACTTGTCAGGCGCCAAAGCATCCACACTGGGGAGAGATGCTATGAATGTCCCAAGTGTCAAAAAAGGTTTCAGATCAGCTCCCGTCTCCTCCAGCACCCGCGGATTCACACAGAGGAGAAGCCCTTCCACTGCCCTGACTGTGGGAAGGGCTTCAACCGCAACTCCCTCCTCATCAGGCACCAGCGCATCCACACTGGGGAGAGGCCCTACGAGTGTCCCCAGTGTGGGAAGAGGTTTCAGACCAGCTCCAATCTCCTCCTGCATGAGCGGATCCACACGGGTGAGAGGCCCTTCTGCTGCCCTGACTGCGGGAAGGGCTTCAACAGCAACTCCACCCTCGTCACCCACCGGCGCATCCACACTGGGGAGAGGTCCTACGAGTGTCCCCAGTGTGGGAAGAGCTTCTCCAGCAGCTCTCACTTGAGCAGACACCAACGGACGCACCAGTAAGGGAAGCCCTGCAAATGCCCTGACTGCAGGAAGAGCTTTGTGCACTGCTTCAGCTTCATCCCCCGTTGGAGGACCCGCGTTGGAAAGAGACCTGGTGATCCATGTTCCTTGTGATCCATGCTGGGAAGACACCTGCCTGTTTTTTTGCCCCTGACAATGACATGATGTGGGATTGAAGAATATGAGGGTCTGGCCATGGCCGTGTCATTACATTCACTGCCACCGCATGTCATTGCCAGGGGCAGGAAAGGGACTCTTTATACCTGAGGAGAAGGGTGTCCTTTCAAGATGGGGGAAATACATAGCCACAAAGAACCAGCCATTGATGTAGTTTTACTGGTAAATAGTTTTTCTTATCCTTTCTATTATCAATATTGTTTCTGTTCCCGATTGTTCTTCATCTTGTTGCTGTTCCCAATAAATTGTTCTTATCCCAGCCCAGGATCTTTGCTATTTGTGCTTTCCATGGGAGGCGGGAGGGCAGGAAGGGCAGCGTGGTTTTAGCAGGAGCAGGAAATTGGGGAATCCCATTCCTGAACCCTGGCCCGTGGAAACCAAGCATCCCCGCTGGTCCCAGCCCTGGTGGCCATGGCAACAGCCTTGGGAACGGGTCCCTGGCTGGGGCTGTGGGAACCTCTTCACTCTGGTGCCCAGGAACAGGAGTGGAGGGAACGGCTGCAGCTGAGTCGGGGCAGGCTTAGGTTGGAGGTCAGGAAAAGGTTTTTCCCCAGAGGCTGCTGGGGCCCTGCCCAGGCTCCCCAGGGAAGGGTCCTAGCTCCAGGGCTCCCTGAGCTCCAGCAGCGTTTGGACAGTGCTGCCAGGCCCAGGCTGGCATTGTTGGGGTGTCCTGTGCAGGGCCAGCAGTTGGACTTGAGGATCCTGATGGGTCCCTCCCAGCTCAGCCAATTCTGTGGATCTGGGATCCCATGAGCCTGGGGATGGGAACTGCCAGTGGTTGCCATGGCAATACGCTCTGGCTGCAGGCCTGAGCTGGTGTCCATGGCAACCACCCCTGGCATGGGGTCTCCATGGAGTTGCCAAGGGACTGAGCATAGCAACAGGGGGGGCGGGTGATGGTTGCCATGGAAACAGAACATAGCAACAAGGGACTGGTAATGGTTGCCATGGAAATGGACCATAGCAACCTTGTGATGGCTGCCCTGGGAACTGACCATAGCAACAGGGGGCTTGTGATGGTTACCCACTAAGGCTCAGATTTTTCACAGGCCCTCAGAGGGGTTCAGTGGGGACTTTCCAAGAGTCTCCAGACTGTTCAAGGGCTGGAATGTCACAGGCAGAGTCAGGAACTCAATGGAGACCTCCCAGGCCTTTCTGGGTGTGGTACAGAGCCGTGTGGTCAGAGGCACTCACAGCCATTCCATGGTGACATCCCAGGGGACCTTGGGCTGCAAAGGCACCGATCTGTCACAGGCACTCAAGGGGGCTCCATAGGGACATCCCAGGAGTCCACAGGCTGCCAAAGAGCCGGGATGTCCCAGACACTCACAGGGGTTCCTGTCTTGGGCAGAGTGGGAGCTTAGGCAAAGTTTATTAGAGAAGCTCCTGTTGGGTCATGAGTTGGGGAAAGGATCCCCAATAGCCCCCACAGATCCTTAAATGTCACCTTTGAATCAGAGATGGCACAGACTCAGATCAGAAGGCTAAAAGCCACCTGTTTTTTCAGTCCTTTTCTTTTCCATCTTGGTTTGCTACAGGTGGACCTCACTGGTCATTGAATCAAGAGATGATTGGCCAATTAAGACAACACCCTTCAATAAACAACTTTATGGAAAAAAGCCAACTTTTTACAAACATTGTCGGGGCACCTGGTATTGATGTTTGTTGTACACTGGGCCCTTCTGGGGGCTCCCTGGATGGGGGAAACCCTCCTGTAACTGTTCTGTCCCAAGTAAAAGGAGATGCATGGGAATTTTTCGGTCTTCAGCTTCTTGTTCTTTGTTATCTTATCTAAAGTTTTGCGTGCTCTGCACACCAGGCTCAGTGTGCTGTATAAGCACCGCAAAATGGCTCTAAAATGTACTGTTTCAAGGTCTTTTACAGTTGTCTCATCCAATTAACTCTTAAAACTCTTAAAAGCACATTATTTCTACCTATCTACCAATAACTCATCCTTGGGCTGCCCACAAACCCTCTGCACTGTGCTTGCCTTGACCAATGACTCTGTGCCACCAACACTGCAGAAAATGAAGTAGATGAAGAAGAAGACAGGGACTACACCCAAATTCCTCCATCTTGCTTCCTATCTATAACTATATAAAAAATCCCAAAACCTAAATTTCTCACCTAGGTGACATGCTATATTACCCTCTAATCTATTTCATACTTTCGTATATTCTAATCTATCTCAAAGTCTTGGAAGTCCTCTCTGTGGGCAAAGGTGAAAGGCACTGTTTCTCTGGGGTTCAGGACCCCTCAGAGCAGACAGAGAAATATTCCCTGTGCCCTGCATTCCCACAAATTTAACCTAAAATCCTTTACCCTTAACATGTGAAGGTACCCAAAAATGTTCCAGGTAAGTAGGATTAGAAGGAGAAGAAAAAGAGAACAACAGAAAGACAGAACAGCTATAGACAGACACACACACATTGGCACTAACAGCTCAGGTTCCAGCATCACCACCAGAGGAACCCCAGGAGAAGGCAGGATCCAGACCATGGGCTCGTCTCATGCTCCGGCTTTTAAGGCCCTGGGCCTCCATGGGCCCACCCTTGGGGTGGGACTGCCAGTTGCTTGTCCAATCAGAGTCAGGGATGGCAGGTGTCACTGGTGTGTGATTGATTGACAGCTGAGCCAATCAGAGCTGGGTTTGCTCAGCTTCTTGTGTGATTGATTGACAGCTCAACCAATCAGAGCTGGACTAACACTGCCTCAGTCATGTGATTGACAGCTCTGCCAGGCCAGGGCTGGGGGCGGAGCTCTGTCCCAGCACAAACCAAGGCCTGACCTGGCCCTGGCCCCTCACGGGCATTCCGAGCATCCCAAGGTGTCTCGGGACATCGATCTCATCCAGCCTCTGACAGCGACCACGGTGACACTATGGAACCTCGTGGAGCCATGGGTCAGTTGTGACAATGCGGGTCCAAGGACACCATGGTGACACTACACAACCTCATGGAACCAAGGGGTCATTGTGACACTGTGGTGCCTCAGGGAATCTTGGGTGCCCCAGGGAGCCAAGCATCCGTAGAGCCCAGAGTGTCACGGAGGAGCCTGTGACACAGCGAGTGCACATGGAGCCGAGAGGCCCTGGTGACACATCAGGGCTTTGTGAAGCCACGAAGCCATTGTGACATTGCAAGGCCTCATGGAAGCACAGAGCCATTGTGACACTGCAGAACCAAGGGGAACATTTTGACACTCCAGGGCCTCATGGAACCAAGGAGACCCTTGTGACACTGTGGGGGCCTCATGAAACCAAGGGAACCTGGAACAGGTCCGGCTGGCTGGGCCTCCTGGGGACCACCTGACAGGTCCAGCTGACCTTGGCATGTCGAGGGCATCTTCTCATCTACCCCTGAAGCACTGGGGCTCTGGGCTTTCCTTCCTATGGGACAGAACTGTCCTCTCCACCAGGGTGTGAAATACCAAGCTGTGTTTTGTGTCAGGTACATACAGGCAACATGTGTACTTGTGATTTTAATATGTGTGGAAACCAACCATGGGACAGTTATAAAGACGAATTCTAATAATAACTGAGGAAAGTAAAGCATGAAAGAAGGCCTTTGAACCTATCTTTTGTTCACAATTAACCTTTATAAGTCTTAAGTTGATTTAGGAGCATTTGAATTAAAGTGTTAAGGATGTTTTTGACAGGAACTTTCTGCTTGTAGCTAAGCCTTAAAGAGTTTTGCAATAATAACCTTTTGAACTATAATTTTAGAATATTGCTTGTAGTAAGGATCTTTGAAACTATAGCTTTAGAATATGTGGGAACTCAGCGCATAGCTCCTGACATCCAGAGTTACTGAGAGAACCCTTGGGGAGCTCGGGAGCCTTGGAATGTTGCCAGAAGTACCTGGTGGCTCAATTTTGACCCTTTGAGAGATGTACCACCTGTATATGGGGATATGAGAATCACTGGGGTTTAAAGGATATAGAAATAGTACAATTACAGGGCAAAACATAGATTTTGAGATTTTGGTACAGGGGGGTTGAAAAAACAAGATGGAGGGAGTTAGGGCCTGCCTCGTGGCTTTTCTTCCTTCTTCATGTCTTCCATTTTCTGTGTGACGTAGGTATTTCTGATAGGTTCTTAGTAAAGGTACACTTGGTAATAAAAATGATAAGTATTGGGGACAAAAGATAAATATAGTTTACGTAGTCTTTGTTATAATAGGATGCGACTGCCCTGTGGGCGATCAGAGTGCCTTTGGCTGCCTTGCTGGCCAGACCCCGGCTGGGCAAAAGAAACACTTTGTAGATAAGAAATAATAAACAACCTTGAAGACCGAACCTGAGAGTCCAGCCTCGTCCTTTGAAGCCCGATAGGAGCGAACCCATCTCACCCTTGTCTGGGCAGAGACAAACAACAGCCAGCCTGGACAAGAATATATAAAAAGGAAATGTGCTTTTCTCAGGCCTTAACAAAACAATGAAAAGCAGCTTGAGAAAGGAAGATGAACATCATCTCAAGGATTTATAATTTCGACCAAGGGAAGCTGGACATCACTGTTATGATATTTATAGTCCTTGCAATCAAAAGGTGGACCCACATCTGGAAAACTGGACCTCACCAGATGGAACACTTCTTCCTTTTTTCAAAAACTGGACCACCACCATCTGGGGATACTCCTTTTCTGGGATACATCTTGAGAAAAACGAAATCACTATAGTATATAGAATTGGGACGCAAAAATTTGGAATAGAAACTGCTGATGAGTAAAAACTTGGAATAGAAACTGCTGAGAAAGCTTATGAGTACCCCTATAAATACCTGTAAGCCTCAACTAATGGTGTGCAGTTTGAGGGAAACCTTCCCCCACTGTACCCAGTGCTGTATTGCTCATAGTTTACCATATTAATTAATAAAGTGATCGCTGCTTGAGTACTGGCCTAGTCTAGCTCCTCATTTATAATAAGGGGCCTATGGTCAAAATTGGGATTCCTCCTCTAAATTTCCGTATATGCGCAGATGATTCCCAGATGAAATCTGCCAGGTCAGACAGCTCTGGCAGCCTTGGCTACCCAGGGGCCACCTCTCATCTGCTTTTGGAACACTGCGACCATGTGCTTTTCTTTCTTAGGAGAAAAACCATCCATCTTGACCAGCCACCCATGGCCAAAATTTGGCATCTGCCTCCAGAATTCCCTATATCCAAGGATAGTTCTAAGACAAAAGCTGCCAGGACTGACAAGTCTGACTGGTCTTGGCTTCCTGAGGGCTGGCACTCATCTGCCTCTGAAACACTAGGGCTCTGTGCTTTCCTTCCTAATGAAAAGAACTCTTCCTCCTGTCCACTGCCAAAACTGAGATTCCACCTCACAAATGCCCTATGTCCAAGGATCACCCCTAGATGGAAGGTACCAGGAGAGGCAGTATTGGCTTGCTTGGCCAAAGGGTGGCCACGTCTCATCTTCTTCCAAAACACTTGGACTTCATGCTTTTCTTTCTTATGGAAAAAAACCATCCATCTTGACCATGTGCCCATGGCCAAAATTTGGATTTCACCTCCAGAACTCCTTACATTCCAGGATGGCTCCCCAGTGAAAGCAACCAGGACAAACAGGTCTGGCTGTCCTTGGCCTCTTGGTAGCTGCCTCTCACCTGCTTTTGAAACACTGGCGGTCGGTGCTTTCCTTCCTATGGAAAAGAACCTTTTTTCTTATCTATGCAGAAATGGCTGAAATTGGGATTCCACCTCCCAGATTCCCTATATCCAAGGGTTGCTTTCAGACAAAAGCAACTGGGACAAAAAGATCTGGCTGGCCTAGGCCTCTGATGGCCACTTTTCATCTGCCCCTCAAACACCGGTGTTCCGTGCTTTCCTTCCTATGGAAAAGAACTGTCCTTTACATACAGGTGTCCATGTCTGATATTTGGATTCCACCTCTAAAATTCTGTATATGCAAGGGTTGCTTCCAGGCAAAATCTGCCAGTAGGGTCAAGTCAGGCTGGCCTTGGCCTCTGGTGACTGCCCTGCAACACTGGGGCTGGGTTCTTTCCTTCCCATGGAGATCACTGGGACATTGTGGGGACCTCATGGAACCAAGGGGATCATTGTGGCACCACTGGAGCCCATGGAACCAAGGGGCCATGGTGACACAGTGGGGCTTCATGGAACCCAGAGACCAATATGGCTCTGTGGGGCCTGATGGAACCATGGAGACCATTGTGACCCTTCAGGGCCTGGTGTCACCAAGGGGGCATTATGGCACCTCAGGGCCTCATGGAAGCAAGGGACCATTGGGACACTGTGGGGCTCCATGGAACCGAGGGAACACGGAGCAGGTCTGGCTGGCTTGGCCTGCCAGGGGCCACGTGACAGGACTGGCTGATCTTGGAATGTCAAGAGCTGCCTCTCATAAGCCACTGGAGAAGTGGGGCTCTGTGCTTTCCTTGCTATGGAAAAGAATTATCCCTCTTTTCAGATGCCCATTGCCAAATTTGGTATTCTCCCTAAAAAATTTCCTATATGCAAGGGTATCTCTCAGAAAAAAAACTGTCAGGTCTGGGTGGCCTCTGGTGGTCACCTCTCATCTGCCCACTGGGTCTCTGTGCCTTCCTATGGAGAAGAACTAGCCTTCATGTCCAGGGGCCATGGCCAAAATTAGAATTTGGCCTCCCAAATTCCCTATATCCAAGGATTGCTCCCAGACAAAAGTAGCCAGGACTGACAGGTCAGGCTGGCCCTGTCCTCTAGTGATTTTCTTAGACTCTGAGCTGAATGTTTTCATTTGGAAAAACCTTGGAGAGGGCCCAGAGATCTCCCAAGAGGGGTTTGGAGGCCTTAGGCACATGACCACAACATAAACTAGCCTTCATGTCCAGGGGCCATGGCCAAAATTAGAATTTGGCCTTCCAAATTCCCTATATCCAAGGATTGCTCCCAGACAAAAGTAGCCAGGGCTGACAGGTCAGGCTGGCCCTGTCCTCTAGTGATTTTCTTAGACTCTGAGCTGAATGTTTTCATTTGGAAAAACCTTGGAGAGGGCCCAGAGATCTCCCAAGAGGAGTTTGGAGGCCTTAGGCACATGACCACAACATAGGGACAAAGGAGCTCTGTGCTGTTGTTGTGGTTTTGCATCATGGAAGTGATGTTCTAAGAGAAGCTGCTAGCAGTTTCCTCTGCATCTGACAAAAAACCAATCAGTAATTAGCTTTAAGAATTGAAAATCTGTTAAACCACTATAAACTGTACATGGCCCTGTCAAGACACATGTTAAAGATGAAAAAGCCTGGAAGTATTGCCACTGTCGTATTTTCTGGAAAAATCCCTTCACCAGGATTTCTTCTTCTGGGAAGCAGAGAAGCCTCAGAGAAAAAGGAAAACAATGTTATCTCGTTTGCTTCTCCTGTGTTTTGCTGCTTTGGAATGTGGTTGGAGATTGTTTATCCAACATGTGAATTGTTTGGCTTAAAGACCAATCATGGTCAGGCTGTGTCGGACTCTGAGGAGGGAGTCAGGAGTTTTTAATTAGTATCTTGTTAAGCCTTCTGTAAATATCCTTTCTCTATTCTTTAGAATTGTTTTAGTGTTCCATAATACGATACAGTATAATATAATATAATATAATATAATATAATATAATATAATATAATATAATAATAAATTAGCCTTCTAAGAACATGGAGTCAGATTCATTCTTTCCTCCTCCGTCTGGGGACCCTGAAAATACCATAAAGGGTCTCTTTCCCTTCTGACTGGCAACGAGGTAGCAAGGCTGACCCAGCCCCTGTCTCAGCCGGGGGGGCCAGGCGGCTCCGGCAGTGGGGCCGGGCCCCTTCCCAGGGACCCCGCCAGGCCCCATCGGCTGCCGGGCAGGGCAGAGGCAACTGCAGGGCCGAGGCTGGGCTGGGCCATGGCTGCAGTTGCCAACATCTGGGAACTGCTGAGTTCTGCCCTGCTGCCAGCCCGGCCAAGCCAGGATCCACTGGGCCCCAGGAGCAGCCCTGGGCCGGGCCGGCTTGGCCAAGTTTCTGCAACCGTTGGGGTTCGCCCGCAACCCCCGGGCAGGGGAAGGAGAAGCCATCGGCCCCTGGCCGTGCTGCTGCCGTGTTCTGGCCTGGCTGCTGAGATCCTGGCCCTCCTCCCAGTGCAGCCCATCCTGACACAGCCCCAGCACAGCCGCTGCAGAAACCTCCATCGTAAAACAGCTCCGGCTGCAAGGACCGAGCCTGGACGGGGTCATGGAACCATCTGCAGGTCCTGGGTGAGATATGAACTCTTTCAGTGCTTCCATCCTCCCTCGACAGAGAGAAAAGGACAAAGTGCAAGCACATAGAGGAGCAACATGAAGACACCAAAGGACAGTGAAGAGGATGTTGAGTCCCAGATGAAAGGGATGAGGAGATGCCTTGATCTTGGGGCTGAAATCCTCTTGTAAAGTTGTAGAGAGGGATGTAATTGATACATCAGACTCTCCTTTTCCCTATAATGACCTGTAAAATATGGGGAGATGACTTGTTCAGTAAAGGCTTCCATGCTAACGTAAACAAATGTTGAAGTAGCTGGGATTCCATGAAGAGTTTGAACACAGAACAAGAGAAGAGTGATGACAACCAGTCCCCTCAGGGAGAGAAGAAGATCTCTGTTTTCAGAGATGAAGATGATTTCAGAAATAGATGAAGAGGATCTTTGCTCTTAAACAGCTCATCTTTAAGCTAATGCCCCATAAATTGACATCGTCCATAAACACAGCTGTGGAAAAGATGCTAAAAAACGGGAGCAACTTCAAGATTGCCGATTTTCTGGGTGGCTCCTATTTGTAGGAATTTAGAGCCATGAGAGAACTGTTTTCTTATGGGGAAGTCACCATAGCATGAAAAAGAGACTACTCTCCCTTAGTGAACTGAAGAAAGACTATTCTAGAGGTGGTAAACTGACTGAAAATTTTAGGTTTTGTCTCTTTAAATTGCCAGTAAGAAAAGAAAGGTTGTAGGGACAGGAAAAGAGTTCTGAATGTTTTGTTCTGATTCTTATTACTCTTTCTTTTAGTTACTATTAATAAAATTTTCTTCATACTCTTTAAAAGTTTTGAGCCTACATTGCCTTTCTCCTAATCCTATCTCACAACAGGAAATGAGTAAGGATATTCTTGCAAGTGCACTGGTAATTAGCCAGCACTGAATCCACAACAATAATTGTTGCATTCTCCATGAAATCTCAAACTGGTGAACCAAAACCACTAAAGAAACCTTCCTGATAAACTGCACGAAAGCAGATGAAAATCAAGGCAGAGCCATGGTTTGTCTGGACTTCCTGATCCTAATGAGCCCTGTGGTGCATTTGGAGCTGAGCCCTGGAACCTCAGGGCCTGAGAGGTGATTGCACAAACCTTTCCATGAGTCCAAGTCAGAAGAAACACCCAAAGTGTCTCAAAGCATGAATGGGTCCCACTGAGGTCCATCCCCAACGCAGGCTCCTCATGAACTCCTTGGAAGAGAGAATTGGAGGCCAGGATGGCCTAAAAACCTCTCCAATATTCAGTGTGGAAAGGAAAATCCAAAGTACCGTAAAAACCTGGAGTATCTCAAAGTATTAATGAGCCCCACTGAGTGTCAGTACAAAGCTCTCCAGGGACTCGTTAAGGCAGATAATTGGGGCCACGATTGCACAAACCTCTCCCAGAGTCTGTATCAAAAGGGAAACACCAAGCACCTTAAAATAACTGAAGGACCTTGAAGCATTAATGAGCCCCACTGAGTGTTGTTACTGACAGAGCCTCTCTAGGGACTAATTCCAGCAGATAATTGGAGGCCATGATTGCACAAACCTCTCAGAGACTCCAAGGCAAAAGCCCAATCCCAAAGTCCTTTGAAAAACCTGCAGTCCCTGGGAGCATTCAGAAGCCCCCAGGGCCATTCCTGACCAAGGCTCCCCAGGGACTCCTTCCAGCAGATCCTTGAGGCCACTGGGATGTGGGCTAGGGGGGGATGCTGAGGGCAGGACAAGGGGTGACAGTGCCCAGCCTGGCTGGGGCTGTGCCAGGAGGCCCCAGTGCCTCAGGACAAGGTGTCTCCTCCCAGCCCTTGCTGGCACAGACCCTGCTGTGCCCCAGCACAGACTTGGCTTCTCTTTGTTACCACCTGTCATCACTGCCTCCAGTTCTCTGCTCTGCCTGGGGCTTGGGGACACTTTCTCAGTCATGTCCCTCAATGGGACCCATTAAAAGTGAAAGAAACTTTGGAGCTGGATTCTGACTTGGAGTTCTGGAGAGATTTCTTCATCTCCCTCTCAGGGACTGATGTTCAGGGCCTGAGCACAAAGCCCCAGAGGCTCATTAAAGTCCTTGTGCTGTGTCTGTGCTGCTGAGCTGGGCTGGGCTCCTGGCACAGAGGCAGCTCCTAGTAATGAAAAAGAGCTTGAAAAGCACATTTCTCTTGGTGAGCAGCTCTTCTACCAGCCCAGCAGGGCTGGGGCACTGCCTGCAGCCACCCTGGGCACAGCACAGAGGCACAGAGAGCTTCAATCAGTCAGGGCTGGGAAGAAGCTGAGAAGTGCCTGGGGCACATCACTGCCAGCCCTGGACACAGGAACCTCTGGCTGCAGGAGAGTGCAGCTGCTGCTCCTGGAGTGATCTTCTAAAGCTGGAACATCCCAATGCCTACACACCCTGTGAGTTCATTCTCTGATTCTCTGTTTTGCAGAGCAGCCAGGGGTGCCCAGGGCTGTCCTGCAGAGCAGGGTCCTGCAGCCCAGGGCGCTGTGCTGGGCAGGGACTCTGCTGCCTGCCAGGGACAGCTCTCAGCCAGCCCTGGCAGCTGCTCCCAGTACTGGAGGACAACATCTGCAGTGAAGGAGACAGCTGGTAAGGCTTGGAAGTGTTTTCCTTGTGTGGGGAGGATGCTGCATTGTTCAGGACTGCTCACAGCACAGCATTTAACTGGAGAATATTTCCAAGTAGATTATACAGGGAGTACAGCAAGGCAGGGCCTGCATAGAAGGGGAAATACTGCTTTTCTGATGTACTGCTCTGCGTTGCCTGGATGGGAAATTGCACATAGATATTCATCTCTCAGTTCAGGACGAGGAAAATGAAAAAATTTTCTCTCAGATGGTAATAAATTAGGCAGTGACAGAAATCAGCACAGGGACCCTCACAGGAAGAATCAGTGTCACTTTTCCAGCCTCCTAAGGGTTGTTCTGATGTTGCCATCAGAGCCTGCAGAGCCAGAGCTGCCCCTGGGCAGTGCCAGAGCTGGGAGGGGTCTGCAACGCTGGGCTGGGCTCTGACAGCAATGGCAGTGCCCAGCCCTGGGCATGGGGAAGCAGCTGCTGGCAGGGACAGCTCCAGGGAGCAGAGCCCTGGGCAGGCAGATGGGGGGAAAGTGCCCTGAAGCAGGGCTGGGATATTTAGAGTCATCTCCAAACCCAACTATTCCATGATTACTTTTTTTACAGATCCCCATGCCAAGACACTGCAAATGTCCAACAGCAGCTCCATCAGCTACTTCCTTCTACTGGCACTGGCAGACACGCGGCAGCTGCAGCTCCTGTACTTCTGCCTCTTGCTGGCCATCTCCCTGGCTGCCCTCCTGGGCAACAGCCTCATCATCAGTGCCATAGCCTGCGGCCACCACCTGGACACACCCATGTTCTTCTTCCTGCTCAACCTGGCCCTAACTGACCTGGGCTCCATCTGCACCACTGTCCCCAAAGCCATGCACAATTCCCTCTGGGACACCAGGACAATCTCCTACACAGGATGTGCTGCTCAGCTCTTTTTCTTTCTCTTCTTCATCTCAGCAGAGTATTTCCTCCTCACCATCATGTGTTACGACCGCTACGTGTCCATCTGCAAGCCCCTGCACTATGGGACCCTCCTGGGTAGCAGAGCTTGTGCCCACATGGCAGCAGCTGCCTGGGCCAGTGCCTTTCTCTATTCACTGCTGCACACATCCAATACATTTTCCCTGCCCCTGTGCCATGGCAATGCCCTGGGCCAGTTCTTCTGTGAAATCCCACAGGTCCTCAAGCTCTCCTGCTCCAAATCCTACCTCAGGGAACTTGGGCTTCTTGCTGTTGGTGCTTTTTTGGTGTTTGGTTGTTTTGTATTCATTTTTTTCTCTTATGTGCAGATCTTCAGGGCCGTGCTGAGGATCCCCCCTGAGCAGGGACGGCACAAAGCCTTTTCCACCTGCCTCCCTCACCTGGCCGTGGTCTCCCTGCTAATCAGCACTGCAATGTTTGCCTACCTAAAGCCCCCCTCCATCTTCTCCCCATCCCTGGATCTTGCCCTGTCCGTTCTGTATTCGGTGGTGCCCCCAGCTCTGAACCCCCTCATCTACAGCCTGAGGAACCAGGAGCTCAAGGCTGCAGTGTGGACACTGATTACTGGATGGTTTCAAGGACATTAAACTACTGGCCAATTTCTGTAATAAAAGTCATGTTGGATTTATAATAAAGTAATCTAGTTGTTCTCATTTTGGAGGTTCTTTTCCTTTTTTTAAACTTTTTTTTTTCATATTGTTCACAAAGAAATGTCATTGTTTGTGCCGTTTCTCATTTTGTTTCTCTCCACTTACCCTGTGGCCACAGACTGTGTCAATGAGAGGCTGCACTCTTGGTAGCCTTAAATAAACTAAAGGATCTCCCAGCAAAGTTTTCTGCAGAGATGCCCTTTTGTTGCCTTCTCTGGAGCTGCAGCAGCAATTTCTGTGAGCAGAGCTGGGGGCAGATCAGTGCTGGCACAGCAGCTGTGCCCAGGAGCAGCAACACTAGGTGTTGCCAGTGCTGCTCCCATGGCCCTGCCCTGCTGCCTTGGTGGCCCTGGTGACCCTGGTGTTGCTGTAGGGCCTGAGTGCTCTCGGGGCCAGGCACAGTCCTGGGGCGGGGCAGTGCTGGGGCTGCAGCAGGGACAGGCCATGGGCACTGCTGGGGCAGCACTGACGTCTCAGGCCAGGCCCTGTGGGCTCCAGGCTCCTTGCCCAGGCTCTCTCAAGAACATGCCCAGGACAATGCTGAGCACAGAAAACCCCTGTAGGCAGCCCCAGGGTGGCTGTGGGCAGGCTGGGGGCAAACAGCATGGCTGGTGCTCTACAAGGGCCCTGAGGGGGATGGGAAGGAGCAGCAGAACAGGGGCTGATCCATCCCCAGTGTGCTGGACAGCCCAGGGCAGCGTCCCTGAGCGTCCTCATGGAGCTGCCAACAACATCCCCCCTCTGCAGCCCTGGCCTCTCCCCCAGATCACACAGGTGCCCCATCCTTGCAGACACAGACACGGCAGCACTGGTTCAGTAGCCCCTGTTTGCATTGCACAGAGCAGGCGGGAGCACCCCCATGCTTTTGCTTTGGGGACATGAACCTGAGGGAAGCACAAATGCCATCAGCCCATGGGGCCAGAAAGGGCTGGGAAATACCAGGGAAACCACTCAGCTTTGTCCTGGTCTCTGCAGTCAGCCAGAAAGTTTGTTCCCATCAGCTGGGAATTTCCGGTCCCACTGCAGACATAATTGCTCAGAGCCAGGGCTGCCTGGCAACCACCCCCAAACTGCCCTCAGCATCCCCTTGGCTTCACCTCTGCTTTCTTTACTCTTCCTGCTACAAATTTCTTCTTATTGCCCACCCACCCCTGTTCCCTCTTCTGCAAACAGCCCATCCCTGTTTGCCCTTTCCTCTCTGGCCCCACTCCCCATTGCAGTTCCTGACTTGGCACCATGGGAACGTCCCTTGGGCAGCAGGATCATCCTACAAGTGCTGCAGGAATTGTCTGCAGGCTCCTGCAGTGCCTGGTGTTTCTCCCTTGCCAGAGGCACCACAGGCAAGGGGGACACATCTGGGCTGCTGTGTCTGGCTGTGGGGCTCCCTGTCCTGGGCAATGAGGAGGAGGTGCAGAGGCTCTGCAGGACTGACAGGATGGGCTTTGGGGCTGGCAGGAGAAGCTGAGGGACCTGGGCTGCTGGAGCTTGTCAAGAGGAGGCCCATGGCTCCTCCTGCAACTGCTCCAAGGGTGATTTCAGAGAATCACAGAATCAGCATGGTTGGAAAAGACCTTGGAGATCATCAAGTCCAAGCTGTGCCCTAATACCACCTTGTCTCCCTGAACCTCCTCTTCTCCAAAATTATAAACAACACCAGCTTCCTCAGCTGCTCCTCACAGCACTTGTGTTCCAGACCCCTTACCAGCCTTGCTGCCCTTCTCTGGACACGCTCCAGCCCTTCCATGTCCTTCCTAAATTGGGGGGTTCAGGACTGGACACAGCACTCGAGGTGCTGCCCAACCAGTGCAGAGCACAGGGGAAAACCTGTTAAACCTGACCTTGTTGGATTTGGGCCCTGGATCCAGCCTGTCCAGGCCGCTTTGCAGAGCTCTCCTACCCTCCAGCAGATAACACTCCCAGCCTACTTTGTGTCACGACAGTTCCATGAGGCCCCAGCATGTCACAATGGTTTCCATGATTCCTTGAGGCCTCCCAGTGTCACAATGTCCCTTTGGTTCCATGGCATCCCTTAGTGTCACAAAGTCCCTTGGATCCCTATGCCTCACAGTGTCATAATGGCCCTTGGTCCCCCAAGGCCCTGCAGGGTCACAATGGATCCTTGGTTCCATGAGGTCTGGCAGTGCAGCAATGCTTTCCTTGGTTCAACAGTGTCACAATGGCCTCTTGGTCCCAAGGGCCACCATGGTGTCAAAAATGTTTCCTTCATTCCATCAGTCCCTGAGGAGCACACTGGACACTTGGTTCCATGGGGCTCCTCTGTGTCACAATGGCCCAACATGACACCAGGTCCCACTCTGTCACAATGCTCTGCATGGTTCCACAAGGCCCTGCAGGGTCACAGTGGCCTCTTGGTTCCATGAGGCCTCAGAGTGCCACAATGGATTCCTTGGTGCTGCAGTGTCACAATGGAGCCCTGGTGACACAAGATCCTGCATTGTCGCCAGGGACTCTTGGGTCCATGGGGCACCACAGTGTCACAATTGTTTCCTCAGTTCCCAGGGTTCCTTGTAATGGAGCAATGGCCCCTTGATTCCATTGTCCCCAGACTCTCCCAAGGGTCTCCTTGGTTCCGCAGTGGCACAATGGCCCCTGGGTTCCACAAGGACCTTCAGGGTCACAGTGGCCTCTGTGGTTCCACCAGGATCCAGACTGTCAACATGGACTCCTTGCTTCCATTCAGCCCCACAGTGTCACAATGGCCCCTTGGCTCTGTGCTGCCATGTCGTACGCAGTGTCACCATGGTCCTCTTAGTGCCACCATGGCCCTGCAGTGTCACAATGGCCCCTGGCTTCCCCAGGGCCCTGCAGTGTCACAATCATCAGAGAATCAGCCAGGCTTGAAAGGACCTTGGAGAGCATCAAGTCCAACCTGGGACCCAAGACCGCCTTGTCACCCAGGCCATGGCACTGAGTGCCACATCCAGTTTTTCCTTAAACACTTGCAGGGATGTGACTCATCCACCTCCCTGGGCAGCCAGTTCTTGTGACCTAACACTGTGCTGCCCAACCAGTGCTGAGGACAGGGGAAGAATCACTGCCCAGCTTCTGCTGGCCACAGCATTCCTGATCCATTGGAATCCCAGGGGGTGGCTGATGGAAATGGTGGGGACAAAGTGTGATTGATTCTCAGCCATGGAGGGTCTTGATTTTCATATCTCTTCAGACTGCCTCTGGATATGCTGGGGGTCAATATTAATTGGACATTGCTGATATTACTCAGGAAAAGATAACAGGACAAAACTGTTCACTTTGCATAGTTTTTAATATACTATATCCCCATTGAATACACTTCTAAAATTTGTCTAATTAACCACAGAAGTATTGAAAATTTGAATGATTCCATAGGGCTTTTCTTGTTTGCTTATATTGAACAAATGTTAATGAGCTTTTCCAACTGAATTACTGAACTGAAGAGCTCAAGAAAGAACAGACCTCAGGTGTAATAAAATTCATTAGCAACCTCTAAGTGCCTGAGGATCCATCCCCATCAGAGCAGCAATGAACAGAAATGGGCACAGCTCTGTGGCTGCCCCAGCTTTGGGATGGGCCCTGGGCCTGGAGCCAGAGCAGCTCTGGAAGGCCCCAAGACCTGGGCACTTGTGCTGCCCTGGGCAGATGGGATGGCAGCAGGGGCCGCAGAGCTCTCATCACCTCAGGCAGAGGGGAGCAGGGCACCCAGGGAGCCTCTTTGTGCCTTGGCCAAGCCCCTTCCCCCATGGCTGGGGCTGAGTGCTGTGGCAGCTGCAGCTGCTGCTGTGCCCTTGCCAGGGGCTGAGGCCGTGGGGCCAGTGCCCAGAGCAGCCTGGTCTGAGCAGAGCTGTGGGGCCAGAGGTGGCTGGGCTGGGCTGGCCAGAGGCCCTTGGTGCTGCCCAGAGCTCAGGGCAGCTGGCAGAGCTTGCAGGGAGCTGGGCTGGGCTCAGAGAGCCTGGCACAGACACCATCAGTGTCCATCTCAGCCTGGCTGAGCATGCAGGGGCAGGACTCAGGCCAGGCCTTGTAGGGCAGGGCTAGCGCCTGTGCCAGGCATTGAAAACAGGCAAGTGCCCCAGAGAGGAGGCTGCTCTGTGCCCTTGGGGGCATGGACAGAGCAGGGAGGGGGCCCAGGACATTTGTCACCACCAGCCTCTGTCCCCAGCCCTTGGCAGCCCTGGCTGCTGAGGCCGGCTTTGCCCTGGGCTGAGTTTGGCCATGGCCCAGCTACATCCTCCTGCGGGGCTCAGGGCCTGTTCATGGCCATGGCCAGCCCTGGCTGCCTCTCTGCCGGCCCAGAGGCCGGCAGAGCCCGGGGCAGGGCTGTCTGTGCAGGCCCACAGGTGCCACGGGCTCTGCAGGAGCTGGCAGAGGCTGCCCAGCAGGGAGGCCATGGGGCACAGAGCCCCAAGGCTGCTGTGGGCACCACGGCACAGGGGCCCTTCCCAGCCGCAATGCTCCTGGCCTGGGCTGGGCCTGCACAGGAGCTGTGCCACCATGGCTGGGCCAGCACAGGGCCACAAAGGGGCCACGCAGCCGCTGCCGGGGCTGACAGCAAGGCCAGGCACAGACAGGGAATTGCTGAGCATGGCCTGCGCTGGGCAGGGCTGAGTGTGCCAAAGACAGAGCTCAGCTACCCTTGGCGGCTGCAGGAACAGTCCAGAGCCCAAAGAGCCTCCATGGCTGTGCTGCAGACCAAGGCTGGAGCAGGGAAATGCAGGGCTGCTGTGGGATGGGGAGGGCATTGAATTCCAGCACACACCTCAGCTCTCTGATGATCCTGGCACCATTCTGGGTCCTGTTTCAGACTGGAGCAACAGTTACATAAAACTACAACTGAGATGTCTTTGTCTAAAATCCATCCTGTATGGCAACCCCATGTGGAAGGTGAACGTGTCTAATGATGCTGGGATGTCACAAGGAGCTCAAGGAAGTGTTTAGATGTTTCTTAAATTTTATCATGTTCACATTTTTTATGTGTGCCATGAAGAGAAACCTTTCTGTGCCTCTGAGTCCCACCAGTTCCTGGTCCCTCAAAGGACACAAACCTAATGAGTTGTGGTTCCCACTCCAGTGACTGCACTTGGACCCCCCTCCATAGCTAGAGCAGAGCTCCCTTGTCCCAGAAAGTCCCTGGCAAAGGAGGGATGAAGGAAACAGGACAGGCTGTGGGGATCAGGGGCAAAGCAGAGCCAGGGAGAAGAATGACTTTTGCATTTGATGGAGCTGTGCCTTCCCTTGGCTCTGTTCGCTGACAAGAAATGAACATCCCTCTGTGTCTCGGGCAGCTCCTTCTGCAGGGAAAGCAGGTGGGAGTTGGAGCCAAGGAGCTGAAAGCTGCAGGTGCAGCCTGGGCTGGAGGCAGCTCAGATTTGCACAAGGCTGCTCTGAGTGCCAGGGCTTGAATGGGGGAAATGGTGGGGAGGGGGTAGGGACAGAGTCTGATTGATTGTCAGCCATGAAGGGTCTTGATTTTCATATCTATTCCAACTGCATGAGGAGGTACTTGGATTCAGTGTCAATTGGGGATCGCACATATCAATTTATGAACAGGAAAAAAAAATTAAACAGGATGTAAAAAATGGTTTCTCACTGTCTTTGTAAATATAATACAGTCACTTTGAATACACTTCTGAAATCTGTTGAATTAACCACAAAACTTTGTGCTGCTGGCGCTTAATACTAAATCTGGTTTTTGCTGATTCCTTGCCGGGGATATTTTCAGCACTCTCAAGCCCTTGTTTTAAACAGAGTGAATGAACCCTGGCCCAGGCTCTGGCCCTGGGGGACATGGGGATGCTGCTGGGGGGTCCTTGTCCCCCTGTCCTACCCCCCAGGGTCCTGTCCCCCATCCCCGTGTTGACCCTCTGGGGTCAATCTCGTGGAACATCCTCTGGGGGAGGCTGCGGCTCCGGGGTGGGGGGACCCAGGGGGACAGGGGACCCCTCTGTGCACGAGCAGGGTTGGACTGCTCTGGGGGGAACTGTGAGGGGGGACAGGGCAGAGTGACCTCCCCAGTGACCTCACACACCCCCTGGGATGTCACACTGCCCCGGTGATTTCACAGCCCACTCTGGGATGTCACACAGCACCCTTCTGATGTCACAGAGCCAACTCTGGGATGTCACCCTGGAATGTCATACAGCTGCTCTGTGATGTCACAGAAGACTCTGTGATATCACAAAGTTACCTTCTGAAGTCACTGTCTGTTCCATGATGCCACAGCCTGCTCTATCATGTTACACAGCCACCCAGTGATTACACAACCCACTCTCTGATGTCACAGAGCCACCCCCTGTGATAGCAGCATCAGCTCTCTGGCCTCACACCCTACTCTATGATGTCACAGACAGTTCTGTGATGTCACAACCCCCTCAGTGATGTCACCAAACCTTCTCTTTGATGTCATACTGCCACTCTGGTATGTCACAGCACCTACTTTGACATCACAGCCTGCTCTATGATGCCACACAGCCATGCCATGATGTCACAGCCTGCTCTGGGATGTCACAGAATCTCCTCTCTGATGCTCTAACTACTCAGTGACATCTCACAACAAACTCTGTGATGTCATAGACCAATCTCTGACCTCACACAACCCACTCTGTGCTGTCACACAGCCCCTTGCTGACATCACAGCTGCTCTGTGCCTCTCTGACACAGCCACAGAGGTGCTGCTGTGACACAGCTCCCTCTGGGACATCCCACAGCCCCTGCCAGGGGTGAGCCCCTGTGAGCTAAGGTTCAATTCCACCTGTCCAATCTTTTATACACAAACCTTTGAGAAATTCTGGGGCTGGGATTGAAACCAGCCACTCCTGGTCTCCTCTGTTAGAAGGAATTTTAGAAGTCTAGGGGCTCTGCAGGGATTTGAGGATCCATGGTGGCTGTTGGATGTCATTTCACCACCTCATGTCTCAGCAGGAGTTTCTCCAATAAAGAAATAAAGCTTTTCCCTGAATCTCCCACTGTGCCCATGACAGGAACCCCTGTGAGTGTCTGGGACATCCCAGCTTTTGGCCAGCCTGGGGACTCCTGGGATGTCACTGTGGAGCCCCCGTGAGTGCCTGTGACAGATGGGTGCCTTTGCAGCCCAAGGTCTCCTGAGATGTCACCATGGAATGGCTGTGACAGCCTGTGACCACACGGCTCTTTACCATCCCCAGAAAGCCCTGGGAAGTCTCCATGGACACCCTGTCTCGGTGTGTGACATTCCAGCTCTTGAAAAGCCTGGAGACTCTTGGAAAGTCCCCAGGGAACCCCTCTGAGGGGCTGTGACAAATCTGAGCCTTAGTGGGCAACCATCACCAGCCCCCTGTTGCTATGGTCAGTTCCATGACAACCATCACAAGCCCCCTGTTGCCATGCTCTGTCCCTTGGCAGCTCCATGGAGACCCCATGCCAGGGGTGGTTGCCATGGACACCAGCTCAGACCTGCAGCCCGAGCCCATTGTCATGGCAACCATTGACGGTCCCATCCCCAGGCTCATGGGATCCCAGAACCACAGAATTGGCTGAGCTGGGAGGGACCCATCAGGATCCTCCAGTCCAACTGCTGGCCCTGCACAGGACACCCCAACAATGCCAGCCTGGGCCTGGCAGCGCTGTCCAAATGCTGCTGGAGCTCAGAGAGCCCTGGAGCTGGGACCCTTCCCTGGGGAGCCTGGGCAGGGCCCCAGCAGCCTCTGGGGAAAAACCTTTTCCTGAGATCCAACCTCAGCCTTCCCCGACTCAGCTGCAGCCGTTCCCTCCACTCCTGTTCCTGGGCACCAGAGGGAAGGGGTTCCCACAGCCCCAGCCAGGGACTCACTCCCAAGAATGTTGCCATGGCAACAGTGGATGGGACCAGCTGGGATGCTTGGTCACAATGGGCCGGGGTTTAGGAATGGGAATCCCCAATTTTCTTCTCCTGCTAAAACTGCACTTCCACTCGCTGCCTTCCCACCTCCCATGGAAAGCAGAAAAGACAAATTTCGTGGGCTGGGATAAAAACAGTTTATTGGGAACAGAAACTAGATAAGGACAACAGGAACAGCAACAACATTGGTAACAGAAGGGATAAGAAAAACTATTTCCAGAGAAAACTACAACACCACCGACTGTCTCTTCCCTGCCACGTATTCCCTTATGCCTGGAAAGGACAGCCTTCTACTCAGGGGAGAGACAGAGTCCCTTTCCTGCCCCTGGCAATGACCTGAGGTGGAAGTGAATGTAATGACACAGCCATAGCAGACCCTCATATTCTTGGACCCACATCATGTCATTGGCAATGGCAGGAAAAGGGACAGGGGTTTTCCCAGCATTGAAGACAGGGAACATGGATTCTTCCTAACGTGGGTCCTCCAATGGGGGATGTAGCTGGAGCAGAGCACAAAGCTTTTCTTGCAGTCGGGGCATTTCCAGGGCTTCCCTTACCAGTGCCTCCGTTGGTGTTCGCTCAAGTGAGAGCTCTGGGTGAAGCTCTTCCCACACTTGCAGCAGTCATAGGGCCTCTCCCCGGTGTGGATGTGCCTGTGGGTGATAAGGTGGGAGTTTTGCTTGAAACCCTTCCCACAGTCAAGGCAGCGGAAGGGCCTCTCCTTGGTGTGAATCCGCTCATGCAGAAGGAGATGGGAGCTGGTCTGAAACCTCTTCCCACACTCAGAACACTCGTAGGGTCTCTCCTCAGTGTGGATGCTTTGATGGATGACCAGGTGTGAGTTTTGCTTGAAGCCCTTCCCACAGTCAGGGCAGCGGAAGGGCCTCTCCTCTGTGTGAATCCGCTGGTGTAGGATGAGATGGGAGCTGATCCGAAACCTCTTCTGGCACTCAGGACACTCATAGGGCCATTCCCCAGTGTGGATCCTCTGGTGGACACTCAGGTCAGAGCTGCACCTGAAGCCCTTCCCACATTCCCCACTCCTGTAGGGCCATTCCCCAGTATGGATCATCTGGTGGCGGATCACGGTGCTGCTCTGCCTGAAGCTCTTCCCACACTCCAAGCACTTGTAGGGCTTCTCCCCATCATGGAGCTGCTCATGCACCACCAGCTCTGAGCCATGCCTGAAGCTCTGTCCACCTTGCTGGCACAGGGTGGGTCTTTCCTCCTCAGAGCACCCTGGGCTGGGTCTGGAGCCCCTCCTCCTGCAGGACCTCTGGGAATTCTCCTCCCCACTGGATTCCTGTTCCATGGAGCCATTTAAAATGGCCACTTCCACGATGTTCTGTGGTGGGGATTTTTCCTCCCTGGTTTCCATCCTCAGCTTCTTCTGTAGGGGAGGAAAGACAAGGAGAGGATGGGATTTGCCCCTGAACTGGAGGGAAGGAGAAGGAGATCCCATCAATGATTCTCCGGCAGGATGGCGTTGGCAGAGGGGTTGTCCTGCAGCTGGGGGCCATGCTGGGCTGGGAGATGGAGCAGGAGAGAGGGGGAAAGGGAAGTGACTTCCTCATCACCTGCCGGGGTGTCCTGGGGCATGGTCTTGGTTTGAATCAACAGGTGTCTTCTAAGGAAGGCAAGGGCCTGCCTTGAAATCGAAAATGTAAACACCCTCCTTCTGAATTATTATAATTTTAAATTAGGGTGTCTCAAGAGAAGATATGGGAAGAAGAATAACAGTTATTGACTAGGAGAATTTTAAAAATAAAAATGCAGCTGTACAAAAAAAACCCTCACTCACCAAGTCAGGATGTGACATGACACCCTGTGGTCAGGGTGCTGGAGCAGTCCTGTTAAATGGTGGCTGCAGAGCTCCTGCAGTTACAGATGTGGTTCTGTTGAGATCCTGTAGAAGGGTGGAGTTTTCCTCTGAAGGTCCAGTAGTGGTGTGTCTGGGCCTGGTCTTTCCTCTGGGAATTCTGTGGAGAAGAAAGCTACTTCTCTGAGAATCCAATGGGAAAAGGCTGGCTGTGGTGTCTCAAGGCTGAGCTTATATCCAGGTAGGAATGCTTGGCTCCTCCCCCTGGGTGGAGCATCTCACAATGGGATGATGGAATTTTTATCCGCCATGCAATGACATTCAATAGGCCATTAAGAGAAGATCTTTCCCTGAGGGAGGATTGGTTGTAGAAGAGAAAACTGTTAAATTAATAGATGATACCTGCCCCACTTCTAACAGATGGGAATAGATGACACACCCTCAGCTACATCTTGCAAACTAAGACAGGCATCTTCGTCTTCCTCACAGCCTTCTCCTCCATGCAACCAATGACTGGGATTGGAAAATCCTGGTTTGGGGAAAACAAGGGCTGAGTACATTGAGATTGAAGGTCTTTCTGCCCAAGTCCATTTCTAGAAGTCACCCGCCATCTGGGCTCCATAAAAACCTCTGAAACACCAAGATTCAGCCCTGAAAAGACCTCCCAGGAGTTCCCGGTCTCTCGTCTCCCCTCTTTGGTGTTCATGGGTTGCCCCCTGTCCCAGCTGCTGGGGGTCATGCTTGTATTGGGGGTCCCCTGCCTACTTTGTCCCTGCCATCCCCAGGATGCTGGGAGTCTCAGGAATCAAAAAGTTCCCCCCTTTTTCATCTCCCCATTTAGGGATGCTGGGGGGTTTTGGGATCCTCGGGTCCCTTCTCTCCTTATTCTCTGCTTTTGGGTACAGGGGGTCCAAGGAGTCCCCCCTGCCATTCCCCACGCTGTGGAGGGTCCTGCCAATGGCAGCACTCCCCCCTCTCTGGGCTCCCCAATTTGGGCTCTTGGGGGACACAGGCTGCCTCTGCTGGCAGCCACCACCAGGATCCCCCAATGTCCTCCCAAGGGGCATTTTCCACTCGGATTTGGAGTTCTACATTCTTCAAACATCCCCTCCAAAATAACCAATCCCAGGGAACACCCAGGATATCTGGGCCGAACTCCCCCTCCCCGGTCCCCTGCGGAATGGGGGGTGATGATCCCACGGGTGGGGGCTGCGAATTCAGGGAGGGCTTGACCTCGTGGTTCCTTCTGTTTTCCCTGATCCTCCTTTGTCCATCTTCTTCCTACTGCTCCTCCTCTTCCATCCCTTCTCCACCTCCTCCCTAAGCCCATCTCCTTCTCCTACTTTCATCCCTTCTCGCTCTCCTCCTTCCTCACTCCTCTTCCATCCCTCCTCCTTCACCCCCAGGAGCAGCAACAGCCTCGGTGCCCAGTTCTGAAGCCCTCGCAGCCTGTGGGAGGAGCGGGGATGGAGCTGGGACAGGTTGGGATGGGGAGCACAGGGCTCTCGGCTGCTCCAACCCGCTGCAGGTGGGGGGAACCCAGCCAGGGCAAAAGGAAAGGAAAACTGGCAAAACTGGGGGATGCAGATCCAAACTGGGGCTTGCTGTGGCCCGTGTCTAGAGACTTCCAGTTCTTGGGACTCCTCTCGGGAGATCCGGGAGGGGGGAATGCAGAGAGGGCTTGGGAATCCCAGGAGTGGCATCACTGGGAGGGACTGGGCTGTACTGGGATCATACTGGGATGATATGGGCAGTGACCGGGATTGTACTGGGTATGTACTGACATCATACTGGGATCATACTGGGAGTAGATGGACCCATGCCAAGGGAGACTGTGATCACACTGAGGAGACTGGAATCATACTGGGATAAAACGGACAGTGAAAGGGATTGTACTGCATTTGTATTGATATCATACTGGGATCATACTGGGGGCAGCAGGACCCATGCCAGGAGAGTCTGTGATCACAATGAGGTGAATGGGATCAAGGTGGGATCATACTGGGACTGAATAGGACCCTGCCAGGTGAAACTGAAACCCTATTGGAGGCAAATGGGATATACTGGGAGCAAGTGGGATCATGCTCTGGGTGATCAGGAGTAGCTGTTAGCAACTGGGACTGTGCCAGGAGCAAGTGGGAGGAACTGGGAGTGACTGGGTACACGCTGGAGGTCATTGGAAAAACCTGAGCTTCTACTGGGATGAAGTGGGATCATGCTGGGAGTGACTAGGAATATGTTGGAAGGAACTGGGATACACTGGGAAAGACTAGGAGAGACTGGAACAAAAGTCAGGGTGAAAGGGAGCAAGTGGAACCATGTGGGGCACAAGTGGTTCATACAAATGGTTCAGCAACTGTGATCACCCTGGGGTCGTCTCTGGATTATACTGGGACTGACTGGATTAACACTGGGAGTGTGTGAGAGTGACTGGGAACACACCATGCACATCATCCCTGGACTGGGGGTGACTGGCAGCAACTGGGAACACACTGGGAGCAAATGGAGTCATTCTGGGACTGACTGGGTTGATCTAGCTGGAGGCAACTGGGACCATACTGGGAGTGATTGAAAGTAACTGGGATTATCCTGGGACCATACTGGAAGTGCTGGCATGTGACAAAGATCATACTAATACATAAAATGTCAATATTAAATGCAAATTTTATTTCTATATCTTTTATTTGAAAGAAGGCGTGCAAGCAGCGCTGGGTGGCCGGGGAGTCACTGCTCCACTCATGGCACACACCACTTAAGTAAAGTATTCAGTAAAGTATATATACTGCTTGTAAGCCTATAAGGCATTTTCCATAAATGCTTGGTTAGTACAAATTAGTAAATATCAATAGGCTGGAATCAGCAATTTAATAATCTTTCCAGGTCGTTGTTGTCTTCTTGTCCTTCTTGTGCTCATATGGAGGGAGGCCTCTTCACTGCTGTCTGCTACATGATTTTGTTAAGCTTTTTATTGTACATAAGCATTTAGTTGCCTTGCAGTCCCCTTAGCTTTAACACAACTTCCTCTATTTTATTCTAAGCATCAGCCATCTTGCTACCTCATCTCTTTCCTTTTCCATACTTCCCCTATTTCAAAGCTTTATTTGGCTACAGAAAGTTTCAAAACCCTTCTTTGTATCTATCCCAAGGAATGCCTCCATTTTTGACACAGCAGATACAATCATTTGCTGATTCCATTGCTGACTGATACAAATCACAAAAACATTTTCCCCAATATTGCTCACAAAATTGATGTTGTGGGGATCTACTTCCCTTTGCTGTAGGGCATGTAGAATGTGCTGCTGGCTTACGGTGTCAAAATCCTTGGCAATGTTGACAAAAACAACACCCAAGAGTTTGTGTTCCCCTTTGGTTCACCAAACTATGGTTTGCAGGAGTTTCAGGTTTTCAGAGCATTCCAAGGCTCTTATAAAGCCTCTTTGCCTTGGGTTGAGGGGGCAAGCCTTGGTCAGTTTGGCTGTTAAAATCTTGGAGAACCGTCTAAGCAAGATGGAATCGATCAGGATGGGTCTCCAGTTGTTAATGTTCTTTAGGTGCTCTGGTTTGGTTGACTTAGGAATCAAAACAGCTCTCAACCCCTCACCATGTCTGGGATATTTACTGATGTTAACCAGAAGCTGAAGATCTTCGTGGTCTGGGACTACTCTGGATCCATCTTCTGGATGTCTCTTAGAATAATCGTGGACTGGGAGGTGAGTTTTTGCTCATCTCCTGCACATTTTTCTCAATTTCTTTTGCTGTAATTAAGTCTCTGAAAGCACTAATTTCGGCTATCCCATTAATTTGCAAGTTCCCAAGGCTATCAAATTTTCCAGGTGTTTCCCATCGGGCTTTAAAAACTGAATAAATTTCTATGGGAGGGATTTCACACGCCAAACACTCTATGTCATTCAGGATAATTTTAGCAAGTTTTCCCCTATCTAGATGGATCAGGTCCTGGAAGCAAAGATGATGACCTTTCTTAACTGCTCTTTTTTTCATGCACTTTTGAAAAGGTCTTATTGCTCCTTTTTCCTGGGTCTCCATTTTTCTCTTATCTCTGGTTGCTGTTCTTATCTGGCTGATTAATTCAAGGCATCAAAAGCATTCCTGTGCTGAATGAATGATTGTTGATTGCATCTCCTGGCCATCTAGGAAGTGCTTGAATGCCCAAGGGAAGGTGTTAATTGTCCCAGCTGATCACCACTCACTGAGGGTTCTGAGATAATGGGCCTGCAGATGTCCCTCCCTCTGTCAGTTGCTGTTTCCCAGCTCTTTCTCATCCTTATCAGGGTGATGACTCATTTTGGGATCTGTTTTCCTTCCAGCAGCTGGTCTCCCAGGCATCTGACTCCTCCCAAGACCTTTGTCCAAGTCCCTTCTCAGGCCCACAGCTGCTCTCCTGGTTTGATGATTCATCCCAGGTTCCTTATCTGCATGCTCAGCTGGTTTCTTGGGCAGCAATCTCTTTTTGTCTCTGATTTGTTGAGCTGTTTTCATTGTGGTATGTGTTCTGCATTGAGTTTATTATGTTTTTGTTCCCGGCAAACTGAGCCTGCAATCTTATCAGTAGTTTTTCCTTCTCTTTAGTCCAGCATTTTTTGTGGGCTCCTTAGTTGGAAGTCTCTTTTGGGTGGGAAACAGCAACCCTGATTTCTAACCAATGAATGTGCCAATCTTTTGTGTTGTCCCAGACCAATTTTCGTCTTGAAGTCCCTGCTGCATTCCTCGCATATCCACTGCCTGGCTGGAGCCATTTCTGCTGTTCCCCTGCATTTAGGAAAGTGACAAACAATACCTGATAATTATTCTTCCCTTTTCCACATTGACCACATGGAAAACAAACCTCTCCATTTCCCATGGGCTACCCTCAGATCTTCAGTCAAGCCCAACACACAGTTCACCCAGGTACCACAGCAAAGACAAGGTGGATTTTTGTCAGGAACAGTCACAGTAAGGATGTCTTTGGGTGTCTGTTCCTCGCGGTTCTCTGTCTGAGCCGGAGATGTTGCTGGCTTGGTGTCGCTCTCCAGCTCAGGAGGTGATGTTTCTGGTGTGCCCTCAGTCTCATGCTCACCATTTCTCTGGCCGTTGTCAAGCACAAACAATTCACAGTTCCTCGGAAGGCAGATCTTCAGTCCCACACTTGGCCATGGTGTGAGCTGTTCATACACTTGAGGCAGCCTGCTCAAACCCTCCCAGCTTGTGGAAAATGAACACATTCAAAGTTATTCATAAGAAAGTCTGATCTATAAAACTCTATGTTCACCAGAGAAGCCAATCCATGTTCTGCCAAAATGGGAGGCTCTGATGGTAAATTATTCGGCACTAGGTCTACCCAGTTTTAGACGACAGTTCTACCTGGTTTTCAGAAAATAAAGACACCAGATTTACCTTACAAAATTGAGACAAGGCATCCAGTTTTAGACCCTGGGACACCAGGTCTACCTAGTCATGTTTAGAGGATTGGTTTTAATATGCTTCCCCATGTTACAGACCCGGATCGTAAACTTGTCACAATTTCAGGAGAGGTAGAGTGGTAGTGGACCCCAGCCAAGCGCTGATCCTTTGCCAACTTTAAAATTCGTGTGCCAGGTTTTGGGCAAAGAGCCCTACAGCTCTTACTGTAAATTTGTTTCAGGAGGATGAAATTTCAACAGGAGGTCGGGGATGTTGAACTGGCCATCCCACACACCTCTGTGCTGGTGTAGAGATCCACTTGGTTACATTACGCAGGGTATCCAGCATATCCAGGACCATGAGGAGGTGCAATCTCTGCAGCAATGCCCAGTTTGTAACTATACTCTCAAAAGCTGCCTTAGGAGAGTCATAGTTGCTCCCGCCACTTGCCTGCACTTCATTGAATTTCTTCACTTTGACATTCAGAGCACTGGGCAGAAATCTCAGTGTGTCCACACCAGCCTAAGGCCTTTGCAAGGCTTTGTTTTAATTAAACACTAGGATTCCCCTGGTTTGCACCACTTCTAAGCTGGCTACTGGGTGCTGGCCAAGGTGGGAACCAGCCTAGGGACCCTCCCTCGCTCGAACCACTCGGCCAATGCCTTTTTGCAGCAGTTGACAGCAGGGCAAAGAGTGACAGATACAGCTTGATCATAGCCAGGTGTTCCACAGCAGCTGGGAGTCTCACAGCAGCCAGGTATTGCTTGGCAATGAGCACGGGCAGCTCCATAGCAGCCAGGAATGGCTCTGCAGCCAGGAGTGGCTCTGCAGCCAGGTGCCCCCTTACAGTGGCAGGGCGTTCTCCTGCTGGGGCCAGCACTGTCCCACTGTAGCTTGGCACAGCTGTAGGGGTGCTTTCAGTCACAGCAAAGCACAGAGAGGTGGTTCCACCGCAGGAAGAGATGGGTATAGGGGCATGGCACAGAGGAGCTGGAATCTCACAGGTGTTGGGCACCGCTTCTGAGATCTCAGCTGGTGTGGCAGGGCCTGGTGGAGGGGCAGCAAACCCCACTCCGTGACCAGGCACTGTCCTGCAGGAGCAAGGCATCTCACAGTGCTGGCAGCTGGGTGCCTTGCAGCAGCTGCAGTGGCAAAGTGCCTCCCTGATGCTACCAAGGGCTGCTTCTGGGGTTCCAGCTGCAGCAGCAGGGCACATCAGAGTGGCAGAGTGCTTATTCAATGTGGCTCTGCAGCGTTACAGCTCTCCACCCTCTGGATCAGCAGCAGTGCACTCTGTTGACAACCCGCGCTGGTCTTGGGCGGTTGTGGCAGTTTCTGCCAGCACAGCTGAACAAAGGGCAGCAGAGGGCACAGCAGTACAGCAGCCAGTCCTTTCAGGAGTCTTGGCAGCCACAGCAGGGCACGGAGGGGCTGCAGGGTGCTCATTTAACACAGCAAGGCTGCTCGTGGCACCTCCACCACTGACCCCAGGGACGGCAAACTCAGCTGACAGTGCCCTCCCACCTGGGGCAGCGGCATGGCCCCGGGTGACCAGGGGACATTCCACTGGGCAAACACCTAAACAGGGGGAGCAGTACAGTCCTGGGGGGTGGCAGGGCAATCCCTGGGAAGGTCACACTCACCTGGGGAGGCTCCACGGCTCTGCCTGGTGGCTTCCTGGTGGGCTGTGCCTTCTGTGCTCATCCTCCTCCCTCGTTCACGCAGCACAGTGTCTGCTCTCCCTGCTGCCTCCCCCGGCACCCTGCTTTCACCATTAGCCTTGGTGGAGAGCCAGGGAATTCCCCATCCTTGGAAACATTTCTGGTTGGATGGGCTCTGAGCAACATGATGGAGTGAAAGATGCCTCTGCTCCCACCCCACAGGAGGACCTGTGGTGTCAGCTACCGGAGTGGTTGGTGTCTTTTGTAAAATGCAACTCCTCCAGAGAGCAGAGAGAACACACAGCACCCCAGCTGTCAGGAACATCCTCCCATGGAGATGAGAATATTCTGGATCAACAGGCTCAGGCTTCCCAGTTTTGCCTCCTTGTAGACTGACACAAGTGTCAGAAGAGACTGAGAACCAGGAGGCCCCACATTGTCTCCGAGTCCCCTTGGTTCCCTGAGATCACGCAGTGTGCCAGGGTCCCTTTGGTTCCATGAGGCCCCACAATGTCACAAGGATCCCTGGACACCACAAGGCCCTGAGGTATCCCAATGGATCCTTGTTTCCAACTGGCCTCACTGAGTCACAAGGGCCTCTGGATTCCATGAGACCCCACAGTGTCCCCATGTCCCTTTGGTTCCACAAGCCGCAGTGTCACAACGGCTCCTGAGCATCTTTAGGCACCAGAGTCTCATAGCATCCCCTCAGTTCCATGAACTCCACAGTGTCACAATGTCCCCTTGGTTCCATTTAGTCCTGTAGTGTCACAAGGATTCCTGAGGTATCACAAGGCCCTGAGATATCACAATGGATGGTTCTATGAAGTCCCAGAGTTTCACAGTCTCCTCTTGGTTCCATGGATTCTACAAGACCCTGGAATGTCACAGGCCCCCTATAGTCCCATGAGACTTTGCAGTGTCACAATGTCCCCAGGAGACACTGCAGTGTGACAATGTCCCCAGGAGGCACTGCAGTGTCACAGAGGAGCAGCCCTGGAGTGGGCACAGCACCAGGGGAGGTTTGGCAGTGTTCCCGTGTCTGAGACACAACAATGGTGGCAACACCAACATTCCCCTCTCTATGATACCACAGCAGTTCAAGACCAAGCATTCTCCTGTCTGTGACACCACAGCAGTGGACGCCACAATGTTCCCCACTCTGTGACACCACAGCTGTGGCAGTACCATGTCCCCCTCTCTCTGACACCACAGCAGTGACAATTCCAACATTCCCCACTCTGTGACACAACAAAGATGGCAATTCCAACGTTCCCCTCTATGTGACAGCACACTGGTGGCAGCCCCAAAATTCCTCTCTGTGTGACACCGTAGCAATGGCTCCCCAACATTCCCCTCTCTGTGACTCCACAAAGATGACAATTCCAACATTCCCTTCTCTGTGACAGCACACTAGTGGCAGCCCCAAAATTTCCCTCTCTGTGACACCACAGCAATATCTGCCCAACATTCCCCCTCTCTGTGACACCACTGCAGTGGCAGATCCGGTGTCTCCCACTCTGTGATGTCACAGGTGTGGCAGCCCCAGTGTCCCCCTTTCTGTGACACAATGGCGGTGGCATCCCCAGCGTTCTCTCTCTATGACACCACAGCTGTGGTAGCCCTAAATCCCTTCTCTGTGACACCACAATAATGGAAGCCACAACGTTCCCCTCTCTATGATACCACAGTGGTTACAGCCTCAGTGTTCCTGTCTCTTTGACAACACAGCTGTGCCAAGCCTCCTGCCCTTCTCTGGCACCACAGAGAGGTGGCACTCCCAGTGTTCCCCTTGTTGCCCGACAGAGAGACACGAAACAACTAGGTTGTTTAGTGCGGTGCTTTATTGAGGGCCCTGGGGTCTGAGGACTAGCGTCCAAAGTCAGAGCCCGCCGTTCCCCTTTTTCGTCAGGTTTTTATATCCTTTTACAAAGTGGTGTAGATACAGAAGTACACAATGCAGTTACATAAACCTTGTAGATATTATCTCTAAAAGTCATAAATTCTATACGCTTGTCTACTCAAAACTATAGGTTACCCCCCTTTAATCCCCCTTGCTTGTCTTCCCACCACCAGGACCCTTTATCATTGATTATACTTTAACCTTTATCATTTATTATTTCACTGTGTTCTGCATGCTCTACTAGATCCTTTATTTATTAGTTTGTGGTTCTTAGTGTATTCCCAGGCCTGTTTCCCAGGGCCTGCTTGTGAACTGCTGCTTTCTAAGCCTTAGCATAACTACTGCTATTGCTATATCTACATTAGTTCTTTTCTTGTTATTTCGGTATCAACTCCCCCCTTTTGAGCATTCTTCAGATTTTCTGCAAGGATGCTCAATTCTTCAAGTAATGGTTTCTAAGTAGGATGGTGGGTCTTCTCTTTGAATTGGTAGGATTACTTCTTTCCGGGTTAGTGCTGTCATGACACGTCGAGTATGAGTTCCTTCTCTGGCAATCATTCCTAAAAGACATCTATACATAATCATGCAGACTACAATAATTAACACAACCGTTATTACATATTGTACAATTGATGATATCCAACCAGAGACCTGGATTCCTAGGGAGCTAAATAGTGCTCCTACCCAATTATGTTCAGCTTCTTCCTGGACTTCATGCACTTTTGTTTCAATTTGTTCCAATTTACTTATGTCCTTTTCTACTTCTTCTGTGACATTTGGGATATGTACACAGCAATGATCAACCTTTCCTTGGAGGTATCCACAGACTCCGTGTTCTTTTAATAAGAGCAAATCTAATGCCATTCTATTTTGGACTGTCATTCTTGTTGTTGCCTGCAACTGTAAGTTTAGGTCCCTAAATCCTTTCTTTGTAACTGCAGCTAACCTCTCAGTTTGTCCCAATAATTTGTACAGCATCTCTCGGTTTCTATATGTAGAAATTTGTGCAAACAGGGATTCCAATACCCATCCAAATTTAACTCCTGATGAGGGTTCATGCCATTCATCTTCATCTCCTAGTCCTAGTTCTTCTGCCACCTCATTTGTTTCTCTCTTTGTTCGTGACTGTATCTCTCTTTGTGTTACTTTAGATTGTTTCCAGAAAGGGCAGAGCGTAGGGACCCCTATCGTAATCTGTGTGATTGGGCCATTAATGGGCATATGGGTAGTCCATTGTCCGTGCCCCATTACCCACACTGAATGCCCTGGACTCCTGACGGTAGTCGCCTGGCAATCTTTCCAAGCCCCCTTTATTTCACCTGTTATTGTATGATTATATCTTTGACATTCACAGCCCCATTTTAGTAGTATCCGGACTGGCACTAAACCAATTTGGGATTCAGGGGTATCACATGTGATGATTTTGCTACAATTCCAGCTAGGTGTGGGGGTCATTCGATCCCGTCTTACCACTTCAGTCCCTAACATTCCTAAGTGTTCTTGTTCCCTTTGGCCTGACCATTCGATACACCAATGTACTGGTCCTATGTAGCTGTAAGATTCTAACAAGCTGGGACCCCAAATTGTTTTCCACTGTTCCCATTCTTCCCTCCCTTCTTGACATACTATCTCATAAGAATATTCAGTGACTGGTTTTTGTCTTTTTTTCCTTATGTCATAAGAACACCATCCTACATCCTTGAACCGCCCAATTTTTGAATAAACTGCATTTGGTAATTTTAGGCATTCACTCCTTCGTCCCGGCGATGACCATTGCCCTCGAACTGTATAGGTTTCCTCTATCATCTTAGTATGGTTCTGCATCACTTTATTACATCTTTTGTCCCATTTATGGTTACTGGAGGCATTTCCCCAACGGGAATGATGCCCCATGGTATTGAATCTCCCACCGCTTTAGGTAAAGGTAAACATGCAGTGATGGACGTAGTATTTTGTACTTGCCCAAAATCTCTAATTAATCCCACTATTAAGTTTTCTTGCCCCGATTCTTGTTGTGTTTTTCCCACTTCTGTCACCTGTCGTACTCTTCTATTCTCTTTTAGAATATCTACATTTATTTTTCCGTAGTCAAAGCTTTCTCTAATCCACACAACACATGAGAATTGTCCTACCTGATCAGCTTGCATATGAGATATCATCAATGTGGTGCTACCTCTTTGCTGTTCCATATCCCAAAGTGTCACGATCCCTTCTGTAAATACTTCGTCTGTGGTGATTTGTCTCCAGGCTGCATTTACTTCTTTTAATCCAGCTCTCTGGTTGTTAGAAAACAGACAGGTTAGATTTACTCCCGCACCTTCCGGCACTATTACATCTGGCTCCGGAACTATGATTTTAACAAACGCTTTTCCCACCTGCATTATGCAGACTAATGTTAAAAGAGCTAAGGCCTTGCCCTGAACACCATTTTTGTTGCTGACAGAGGCTGTACTTCCCATCTTGACGGGACCTTCTTGATTCGAGTGTAGTGAATCCAATTTTCGATCCCTTGGACTTTCACTGCCGTGTAGGTAGTCATGATCACCTGGTGAGGACCGCCCCATACTTCTTTCAAGGGTTCCATATTCCAGTTCTTCACATATACTTGATCTCCTGGCTGGATGTCATGGACAGGATTTTCCAAGGGCAGAGGCCGGTTCCACTGCAATGTTCCTCGCAGCGCTGTAAGAACTTTATTTAGAGACAAAATGTAACTCAGCAATACTTGATCTCCTACTAAGTGAGGGTCCCCTTTGTAGGTTGCAGCATGATATGGCTTGCCATACAAAATTTCGTATGGACTTACTCCTATCTTTTCTCTGGGTTTAATCCTGATTCTTAGCAGGGCTAGAGGTAGTGCCTGAGGCCACTGTATCTTTGCTTCCTGACAAATTTTCTTAATCTGCCCTTTTAATGTCTGATTCATCCGCTCTACCTGGCCGCTAGATTGTGGTCTCCAGGGCGTATGGAGATCCCAAGCTATCCCTAATACTCTGGCTACCTCTTGGACTACTCCAGCTACAAAGTGAGGTCCCCTATCTGAGGACATTCCTAATGGGATCCCAAATCTAGGAATAATTTCTCGTAGTAAGGTTTTAATTACTTCCTTTGCCTGGTTAGTCCTGCATGGGAAAGCTTCCGGCCACCCTGAAAAAGTACACACATACACCAGTAAATAACGGTACCCTTGTGCTTTTGGTAGCTCTGAGAAATCTATTTGCCAATAGTCTCCTGGTTGCGGCCCTACTTGTAACTTTCCTAGTTGTATTTGCCTTCATGTCACTGGGTTGTTTTTAATACAGACTGGACACGTGGCGTTAATCCGTTTTGCCATTGTTAACATCTGGTTGGAAATCACCTCATGTTTTAAAAATTGTACTAATGCGTCTGCCCCCCAATGGCACTTGTTATGTTCGATTTCTAAAACTGTTTTCATTACCTTTGTTGGCAATACAACCTGACCTACAGCTGTGACATACCATCCTTTTTCATTCTTCTGGGCCTGGAGAAATTGAGCAAGTTTCTCATCTTCATGTGTATACCATGGTTTCTGCTCAAGAAAAGAAGTGGCAGGGTTAAATCGCGCTGGTAATAAAGCTAATTGTGTCCATACCTCTCGAGCAACCTGTTTGGCAACTCTGTCAGCCAACTGGTTTCCTTGGAACGCCTTTCCTTCTTCATTTTGATGTCCTCTTACATGCATCACTGCTACTGCCTGAGGTTTATGCACTGCTTCCAATAGTGCTAATATTTGTTCTTTGTGCTTAATTTCTGATCCTTGAGAATTTAGCAGTCCTCTTTCTTTCCACAGAGCTCCATGTACATGTATTACTCCAAAGGCATATTTTGAATCAGTCCAAATATTTACTCTTTTCCCTTGGCTCAATTCTAAGGCTCTTACCAGAGCTTGTATCTCGGCCTTCTGGGCTGAAGTTCCCGGGGTTAAGGCTCGAGCTTCTATTATTTGTGTCAAAGTCACTACTGCGTATCCCGCATACCTGGTTCCGTTTTCCACAAAGCTGGATCCGTCTGTAAACAGTTCCCATTCCGGATTTTCCAAAGGCTCATCTTTCAGGTCTTTCCGGCTGGCATACACCTGTTCAATGGTTTCCACGCAATCGTGCGTCAATTCGCCTCCTTCTCCCTGGCTGCTGCTCCTAAGAAATTCTGCTGGATTAAGATGATTAGTTGTTTTTAATTCAATGTCGTCCTGTTCTCGGAGAAGTGCCTGGTATTGTAACATGCGGCTTGACGAGAGCCAATGCCCCCCTTTTTGTTCCAAGACTGCAATGACTATGTGGGGAACAAATACTTCCATCCCTTTTCCCAGAGTCAATTTTCTGGCTTCCCGAATTAGGAGCACTGTTGCTGCCACAGCTCTAAGACAACCAGGCCATCCGGCGCTTACAGTGTCTAGCTGCTTTGAGAAGTACCCTACCGGGCGTTTCCATGAGCCCAGTTTTTGGGTGAGAACCCCTATTGCCAGTCTTTGTCTCTCATTTACGTCTAGTTGAAAAGGTTTTGTAAGATCTGGCAATCCTAGTGCTGGGGCTTCCTTTAAGGCTTGTTTCAAACTCTGGAATGCCTTTTCTTGCGTTTGTCCCCACTGAAACACAGGGCTTTTGGCTGCCTCATACAGGGGTTTTGCTTTTAGTCCAAATTCCGGGATCCACAAGCGGCACCACCCTACCATGCCCAAAAAGGATCTTAACTCTTGCGGATTTCGTGGTGTGGGTATGGTGCAAATTGCTTGTATTCGATTAACTCCTAACTTTCGCACCCCTTGTGAAATTTCGCAGCCTAGGTAAATTACCTGGGGTCTTACCAGCTGAGCTTTTTCTTTCGATACTTGGTATCCAGCTTGTCCCAGCATATTAAGTAATCCAATAGTGAGTCTGAGGCAAACATCCTTTTCTGTGGAAGCTATAAAGATGTCATCAACATATTGTAGGAGAGCAAATAAGAAAGGTGATTCTTTTACCTGAGTCGTCTTCCATTCTTCTAACTCTCGAGCCAATTGATTTCCAAAAATAGTTGGCGAGTTTTTGTATCCTTGTGGTAAACGAGTCCAGGTGAGCTGCTTCTTGCGTCCCGTGTCTGGGTTCTCCCACTCAAAGGCAAAGTATCTCCTACTTTCAAGTGCCAAGGGGATACAGAAAAATGCATCTTTCAAATCAATCACTGTGAACCACTTAAACTTTTCCGACACAGCTGTCAACAATGTATACGGATTAGCTACAACTGGGTGTATATCTTTAGTGATGTTATTAATTGCTCTTAAATCTTGAACTAATCTATACTTACCATTTGGCTTTCTGACTGGGAATATCGGAGTATTGAATTCTGACTCACATTCCTGTAAAATTCCCAAGCTAAGAAACTGTTCAATCATGGGTGCTATTCCTATTCGTGCTTCCAATTTCAAAGGATATTGTCTTACCCTTACTGGGGAGGCTCCTTCCTTTAGTTCTATTACAACCGGTTGTGCCGCTTTTGATTTTCCAGGTACTCCCGTTTCCCATACCCATGGTACTACAGCTTGCTCTATTTCTTGTGGTATTTCTGCTGCTTCAACTTCTTTTACTACGAACAACTTAGCAATATTCTCCTCGGGAAATTCCAATCTTACTCTACCTTTTTCAAATATTATCTTTGCCTCTAACATTGACAATAGATCCCTCCCAAATAGCGATTCTGGGCTATTTGGCATATATAAAAATTGATGGTCAAATTCTTTCCCCCCAAATTTTATATCTAATGGTCGCAAAAACGTTCTTTCCTCAACTTGTCCCGTAACCCCCACTACTTGGATAGTGGAATCACTCAAAGGTCCTAGCTTAGTGTTAACAGCTGAGTATGATGCCCCCGTATCTACTCTAAATTCTAACGGTTCCCCATCTACTTCCATTACTACTTTAAGGTCCTCATCTAGTCAACTTGAATTTTGATAATTCCCCATCATAAAGGCTTGGGCAACCCCTTGTGGATTTCCCGGGAAAGCACCTGTATTATTCATCATCCCCTGATTTCCATCCCCACTAGCTATAATTCCTCCCCCAAAACCCATTCCTTGGTTGAGAGGACACTCATTTTTCCAATGCCCTCTATTTTTACATAGAGCACATTGATCTATTCCTAGCTGCATTCTTCCCCTTCCCATATTCAATTGACCCATAAGTCCTCCCGTATCCATCGGCCTCCCCCCCCTTGCTATCCCTTTTCCCCCTCTTAGTCCACGTCCTCGGCTCCCTCCTCTCATATTATTTCCAGCCGCTTGCTGTAACACTGCTAACATAGTAGCCTGTTGTTTCCTGGCCGTTTCTTTTTCCCTATTATTATATACCTTCCACGCAACTTCCAATAGTTTATCTAAATTCCGAGTATCTTCCCCCTCCAATTTCTGTAGTTTCTTTCTAATATCTTCCTGGGACTGCCCCATAAAAATTAATGCTAGCTGTAATTTTCCCGACTCTCCTTCAACTTCTAAATTAGTGTATCTACGAGCTGTCTCCTTAAGCCGCTCTAAAAAGGTTGACGGAGACTCATTCTTTTCCTGCCTGACCGAATACAACTTAGACCAATTCAAAGTTTTTGGTATTCCATTCCGTATTCCTTCTGTTAACAATTCCTGATAAGCTTTAAGTCTCCGAGACCCGCCCGTTGAGTTGGGATCCCACTCCGGATCTTCCCTAGGTACTAAATCATTTACTGTACCATCCACAAGCCGTAACCTAATCATTTCTCGTGCTTTCTCTGTCATAGCTTTAAACACCATTTCCTTTTCAGTAGAATCCATTATTGTGTCTAACAAAACTTGTAAATCATTCCAGTCCGGGTTCTGAGTCTTAATTACCATCTTTACCACCCGTGCAGTCCGTTCAGGATCCTCCCGATACGCCCCCGCTGATTGTTTCCAGATTAGCAAATCATTCGGAGAAAAGGGAACTTTCACTATGACTCGTTCCCCATGCGGCCCGACTGCTTCACGCAGCGGAACCATTAAATGAGCACCCCCTTCCTTTTTCTTTCTTTCTACCTCCCACCGCCCTCTCCGAGTTCTTTCACTAAGGGGGGTTCGTGGTATATCTGCGGTTTCTACCTTTGCTTCCCGATCCTCCTTTTCTACCTCTGGCACACTTTCTCCAAAGTCACGTTCCTCCATCGGAGGGGCACTAGGGGCTACCAACAAAGAAACATCCTCCTCAGGTTCCGAAAACCTAACCGAGCATTCCTTCTCTTTCTGCCATCCATTACATCCTTCACAATTCAACTTTAATGTTTTCAAAACCATGATTCCGCACTCCTTTTGCCACTCTGGTTTGTCTTTCAAATAATAAAAGAGGTCTAAATACGGTATTTCATCCCATTTTTCATTATTTTGTAGGAAATGCATCAAAGGTGTAATAATGTCAGGATTCAGTGTACCATTTCTAGGCCATTGCATACCATCGGGTTCATATAAAGGCCACACATTATTACAAAAATCAATCAATTTCCTTTTACTTAGTTCTTGACCAAAATTCCCCGCATTCCAATGTTGTAATAAACAGCCCAAAGGCGAATCGTCCGGGATTTCTATCCCGGAACTTGCTAGAGTTTTAAACGTTTTCAAAGGCATCATTCCCAAACAGAATAGACAGGAAAAGAAAGAAAATCTATGCAGATAGAAGGATAGACCAACCAACCAACCGACTTGTCACCCTCCGACGCCGCGGGGGAACAAGTGCCGCACCAGCGAAGCTTTCGCCGCGTCTTACAGCCGGCGCCTAGGCTTTACCCAAGACGTCTTTAGCCCAACCCAGCGGAGCCGATGCTTCGTCTTACGGGCAGGCACCCAATACCAATACCAAAAAATAAAGCACCTTCGGGCTTACCTCCTGCAGTGTTCCGACAGGCGCGGGGTCGGGCACGAACCAATGACTCCCCGAGAATCACTCGGTGCTGGCGTGGAGTGGATCAGGACACGAACCGCCCCAGCAGCCCTCGGAGTCCTGCCGCGGTCGCCAGAAAACTGTTGCCCGACAGAGAGACACGAAACAACTAGGTTGTTTAGTGCGGTGCTTTATTGAGGGCCCTGGGGTCTGAGGACTAGCGTCCAAAGTCAGAGCCCGCCGTTCCCCTTTTTCGTCAGGTTTTTATATCCTTTTACAAAGTGGTGTAGATACAGAAGTACACAATGCAGTTACATAAACCTTGTAGATATTATCTCTAAAAGTCATAAATTCTATACGCTTGTCTACTCAAAACTATAGGTTACCCCCCTTTAATCCCCCTTGCTTGTCTTCCCACCACCAGGACCCTTTATCATTGATTATACTTTAACCTTTATCATTTATTATTTCACTGTGTTCTGCATGCTCTACTAGATCCTTTATTTATTAGTTTGTGGTTCTTAGTGTATTCCCAGGCCTGTTTCCCAGGGCCTGCTTGTGAACTGCTGCTTTCTAAGCCTTAGCATAACTACTGCTATTGCTATATCTACATTAGTTCTTTTCTTGTTATTTTGGTATCACCCTCTGTATGACACCAACACAGTGGCAGACCAAAGATTCCCCTCTCTATCAGAAAACAGTGGTGGCAGCCCCAACGTTCCAATCTCTCTGACACCCAATATTCATTCCCCTGTCTATGAAAACACAGTAGTAGCAGCCCCAGCGTTCCCCTCTCTGTGACACCAAAGCTTCGGCAGCCCCAGTGTTCCATGGTCTGTGACACCACAGCGGTTGAAGCCACAACTTTCCCCTTCTTGTGACACTGCACCTGTGGAAGCCCCACGTCCCTCTCTCTCTGACACCACAGCAGTGGTAGCCCCAACATTCCCCTGTCTGTGATACCACAGTGGTGGCAGCCCCAAAGTTCTCTCAGTGACACCACCGCTGTGGAAGCACCAATGTCCCCTTCCCTGTGGCACTTCAGCAGTGGAAGCCCCAACTTTCCCCTCTCTATGACACTCCAGGGGTGGCTGTCCAAAGTTCTACTCTCTGTGACAGCACCACAGTGGCAGATCCAACATTCCCCTCTCTGTGACACCTCAACATTTGCAGCCCCAGTGTTTCCCTGTCAGTGACACCACAGTGGTGGCAACCTCAGTGTTCCCCTCTTTGTGACATGACAGCAGTGGCAATACCAATGTCCCCCTGTCTATGACACCAAAGTAATTGCAACCCCAGTGTTCCCCTCTCTGTGACACCACAGAGGTTACACCCCCAGCATTCTCCTCTATATGACAGCACCACAGTGGTAAATCCAACATTCCCCTCTCTATGACACCACAGGGGTGGCAGCCCCAAGTTTCCCCTTTCTTTGACCCCACAAGGATGGCAGCCCCAATACTCCCCTCTGTGTGACACCGTAGAGGTGGCAGCCCCAGCATTGTCTGTCTTTGGAACCAGAGTAGTGTCAGCCCCAACATTCCCCTCTCTGTGACACCATAGATGTAGCAGCCCCAAGTCCCCCTCTCTGTGAGACCACAGCAGTGGAAGGCCCAGAGTCCCCCTCTCTGTGACACCACAGCTTTGGCAGCTCCAACATTCCCCTCTCTATCACTTCACAGTAGAGGCAGCCCCAATATTCTCCTCTCTATGACATCACAGCCCTGGCAGCCCCAGCATTCCCATGTGAATGATACCACTGTGGTGGCAGCCACAATGTTCCCCTCTCTGTGACACCACAGTGGTGGCAGTCCTGTTGTCCCAGTCTCTGTGACACCACAGTGGTTTCTGCCCAAACTTTCCCCTCTCCGTGACTCTGCAGCTGTGGCAGCAGCACTGGAACAGAAGCAGCAGCCATGGAACAACAGGGGAACAGGGCAGGAGCAGAGAAGGAGCAGTGGAACAGTGGTAGATGAGCAGTGTTGGAGAGCAGTGGAGCAGCAGTACAGGAGCAGAGCAACCGTGCTGAAACAGCACAGCACAGCTTTTGAGCAGCAGTGGAGTGACCATGGAAAAGGCAGAACACTGGTGGCACAGGAGCTACAGCCATGGAATAGTGGTGGCACAGAAACTACAGCCATGGAATAGCGGTGGCACAGGAACTACAGGCATGGGTCAGTGGTGGCACAGGATCTACAGCCATGGAATTGTGGCGGCACAGGAACTACAGCCATGGAATAGTGGTGGCACAGGCCCCGCAGCTGTGGAGCGGTGCCTGAGATGCCGAAGCTGCGGGACACAGAGCGGCTCCGAGCGCTGTGTCCTGCAGGAGCCGGCCCTGCACACACCAGAGCGATGCCTGTCTGGCTGACCCCGAACTGGGGCAGAGGCAGGAATTGCTGCTGGGCTGTGGAAGGCATGGATTGAGTGCATTTAATGGTGACCTGGGGGTTTGATCCTGCTCATTGTGGCTGCTTTTATGCTGCCGGGACCATTCCAGTTCATCTGAAGTCATGAACTCAGGAGAAACTTGGGATGAAAGGAATCAAAGTGCCTTCTGTCCTGCTGTCTTGGTTTGGAAACACAGGTGCCTGCTAAAGAAAGGCAGGAGCCTCCCCTGAAAGGGAGAATGTAAATCCCCCTTTCCCCCTTGAATTGCCGCAAATTTTAAATGAAGGGGCTCTCGGGGAAAAAATATGGGAACAGGAAATAACATTTCTTTAATAGGGAAGAAAATAAAAGGATAAAATCAGCAATGCAGTAAACTAAAACAACACTGACAGAGTCAGAACACAACCTGACACCCTGTTGGTCAAGGTGTTGGTAGCAAACCAATTGGAAATGTGGCTGCAGTCCTCCTGGAGTGTCACGTGTGGTTCTGTTGGAGCAGGGATCCGATAGAAAAGGGTGTAGTCTTTCTCTGAAGATCCAGGGGAAGAACAGGCAGCTGCTATTCCTCTGGGAAATCCAGTGGAGAAGCTCTGTTGCTATTCCAGAATCTCCAGATTCTCTCTGGGTAGAATGCTTGGCTCTTCCCTCTGGGCAGAGCATCTCACAATGGGATGCTATAGTTCTTATCAGTCATGCAGTGACATTCAATAGCCTGCTATCAGCAGATGTCCCCCCAGAGGGAGGAGTGATTGTGGAAGAGGAAAACTGCCCACTTCACAGAAGACAACTGCCATACAGATGGCAAACAGAATCCATCTCGCCTTGCAATCTGGGACACATGCAGAGAAAGACATCTTGGTAGAAGTTTAATAATTTCTGATTTGGGAACCAAAGCGAGTCCATATTCGCCTGTGGTTTATTCTAATCCAGGAAGGATTTCCAAAGTACTGCAATTTGGCATTAAATACAAGGAACATGGGGAAGCTGGCAGCTGTCTCCATGCAGCCACTCAGAGCTAATTGCGGTTGCAGAGGTGCCCTGTGAGGAGGAAAGACCTTGGTCCCCTTCCAGCATCTCTGATAAGCCCTGTTCACCCATGGCCAGAGGCACCAGGTAAATATTCAGACATCTTGGCCTTCCAGGAAGGAAAATCTACCGAGAAGTGGTTCCCGAGAGCGGTCGAAGGCTGTGATTCTTGTTTGCCATTCTGGGGCCTTAGTGAAGGCTACTGCCTCTCTCTTTCCACAGGGACCCTGTGGATCCATCAGAGACATGTTGTGAGCCAGGGAAACTGTGCCTACAGTTGTGCCAGCAATTAAGACACTTCACAGCCTCATGGAATCATGGAAAGCTTTGTGACACTGAGGGACACCATGGAATCACAGAGACCATTGTGACACTCAGGGGACTCATGGAATCATGGAGACCATTGTGACACTATGAGGCCCAATGGAATAAGCCAAGCATTGTGACACTGTGAGGCTTCATGGAACCAGTGAGACCACTGTGACCCTGGGGGTCCCCACAAAACCAAGAGGATCATTGTGATATTGTGGGGCCTGGTGAAACTGCAGGGCCTCATGTCATCAGTGGTCCATTGTGACACTGGGCAGCCAAAGGAGACCATTGTGACACTGCAGGGCTGCATGGAACCAAGAGGACCATGGTGACATTTGTGGAACCCCTTAGAACCAACGGTTCACTGTGACACTGCAGGGCTGCATGGAACCAAATCTCCAGGGTGACACAGAGTGGCCTCCTGTCATCAATGGTCCATTGTGACACTGTGGAGCCAAAAGAGACCATTGTGACACAGCAAACCCCCAGGGTCCCATGGTCCATTGTGACATTGCAGGGCTCATGGAACAGAGGAGTCACGTGACATTGTGGGGCCTGGGGAACCACGGAGAGCATTGTGACACTGCAAGGCCTCATGGAATCCTTGGGACCATTGTGACACTGAGGGCTCCATGGAATCAAGGGATTGCTGTGAAAATATGGGGCCCCATAAAACCAAGGGGAGACAGAACAAGCCTGGCTGCTTTGGCCTCCCATGGACTGCCTGACTATTCCAGCTTACCTTTGCATGTTGAGGGTCACTTCTCATCTGCTGCTGTGGGGCTCTGTGCTTTCCTTCCCAATGGAAAAGAATTGTCCTTCTCCTCCAGGCACCCATGGCCAGAATTGGGATTTCACCTCCAAATTTCCTTATATGCGGGGATTGTTCCCCCAGGAATATTGCCAGGAAAAGTCTGGATGGCAATGGTTTAAAGTGGGTCAGGTCTCATCCATCCCCAAAACACATGGGAAGGCTCCATGCTTTCCTTCCTATGGGAAACAATTTTTCTTCTTTTCCAGGTGCCCATGGCCAAAATTGGAATTTCACCTCCAACATTGCCTGTTGTGACAGACTGGAGGAGATTGTTGGCTCTAAACATTTCATTTGTGGGGGATGAACAGGCAGGTCCAGCCTTGCCCTGCCCTGAAACCCCAGCACTGCCCTGCCCTGGAACCCCAATCCCCCCAGAGCCTCTATCCCAGCCCAGCAGTGCCTGCCAGTCCCTGGCACAGCACAGGCAATGCTCCACAGCCACCTCTGGAGCCCCCAGCCCAGCTCCTGAGGGACCAAATGAGCCCAAGTCCCGGCTGGGGGAAGGGCCCAGGAAGACCAAGGGGTATTTAAGGCTGACCATGAGGCAAGCACAGATCTTGACCCTTCCACTCCTTTTGGAATTTCCATCTGAACAGCGCTGGAATCCAGGAGTTGGTAGCTGTGTATGTGCTTCTCTGTATCTTTTTTGTCTTCCTCTCTTTCTCTGTCTTCTTCTAATTCCCTCCTCTTGCAAATTTTGAAGAACTTAAAATTGAACGAGCTTAGAGTTTGTGAAGTTAAATGTGTCAAGGTCAATCTTTGAGAAGATTTTTTGATTGACTGAATGTTGTATTTAACCACTTGCCAAGTTCCTCTTATTTTCTCAAATTGCCAGTAAAGGCTGTTTGGTTGTTTTGAGCTCCTGAGAATCTCTTGTCAGTATTTCTCTAGTACATCCAACTCAGAGGACACAAACAACTGTAATTCTTTTTAAATGTCTCCTTGAGAGAATAGTTTGGGGGGTGGCAGTCAGGGCTTGTCTGTCCTGCTTGGCACAGCCCAGGCAGGCCTTTCCCAGCCACATTCCACACTCCATTTCCCAGCTGGAGCTGCTGATGCCTCTGAGTTGTGCTGGCCCAGCCCCAGAGATGCTCTCCTTGTCTGCCCATTCCCCCATGGGCTCTGGGCAGGGATGGCCTCAGTGGGGGCTGCTGACATCCTCAGACACTTGGAGGCTGCTGGTGAATTTTACTGCTCCAGAGGTTTGTTCAGCCTTCAGCTCTTCAGTGCAGGAATTCAGTGCGCCAGGGCTCATTAAAATTCAGAACACCTTAACAAGCCAAGCCTCTGGGAATAATTTCATTTAGTTTTCCAAAAGTTATGTGGTTAATTAAACAGATTTCAGAAGTATATACAAACTGAATATAATCTATTTAAAAATACAGTGAGAAAAGATTTTTTATGTCCTATTTGTTTTTTTTTTTCCCCGTTAATAAATTGATATGTGCAATCTCCAATTGACACTGAATCCAAGTGCCTCCTCATGCAATTTGAATTGATATGAAAATCAAGACCCTTCATGGCTGACAATCAATCAGACTCTGTCCCTACTCCCACCCCACCATTTCCCCCATCCAAGCCCTGGCACTCAGAGCAGCCTTGTGCAAATCTGAGCTCCCTCCAACCCAGGCTGCACCTGCAGCTTTCAGCTCCTTGGCTCCAACTCCCACCTGCTTTCCTTGCAGAAAGAGCTGCCTGAGACACAGAGGGATGTTCATTTATTGTCAGCCAACAGAGCCAAGGGAAGGCCCAGCTCCATAAAATGCAAAAGTCATTCTTCTCCCTGGCTCTGCCTTGCCCCTGATCCCCACAGCCTGTCCTGTTTCCTTCATCCCTCCTTTGCCAGGGACTTTCTGGGACAAGGGAGCTCTGCTCTGGCTATGGAGGGAGGTCCAAGTGCAGCCCCTGGAGTGGGAACCACAACTCATCAGGTTTGTGTCCTTTGAGGGACCAGGAACTGGTGGGACTCAGAGGCACAGAAAGGTTTCTCTTCATGGCAAACATAAAAAATGTGAACATGATAAAATTTAATAAACATCAAAACCCTTCCCTCAGCTCCTTGTGACATCCCAGCAACATCTGACATATCCACCACCCACACAGGATTGCCATATGGGACGGATTTTAGACAAAGACATAAGAACAGGATTTGTAAAAGCTAAAACTACAACTAAGATGCTGACTAAGGAGTTATTTAAACTTCTTAAATATTGGACAATTCCCTGAAGCTCAAAGCATGAATCCAGTCAAGGGAGACAAATTGGAAGGACCAGAGAACAGCTGCAGTAGGAAATCTGGGAGAAAGGGGAAGGGCATAAATCCAGCTGCTCTAAATGAAGAGATGTTATTAGACAGAGACTTTTAAACAGGAGAGCTGGAAGCACCTGAAGGAAGAAGTTAATGAAATATTAGACTGAATGTTGGTGGTGCAGGTAGAGGGGAAGATCAGTATTTCTTCTCCTGCCATCATTAGAAGAATCCAGTAGATCCAGGAAATTTTTGTTCCTGGTGGGAAAACTTTGCCATTTCTCAAAAGTACTCAAGTGACCCAGATAATAAAGATTTGCTCGCATATTATGAAAGTGACAGGTAATAACACCAGTGCCCCTTTCCAGGCAGACATCAGCTGTGTGCCCATGAACAGGCAATGCCCCTTGTGCCCTGAGGTGCCCAGCTGGGATTGGATCTCTCTGTGAGCACCTGAGGGAGAGCAGAGCACCTTGCGAGCTGCAGATCCCTGACAGCCCTGCAGAGCTCCTGTCCCATCAACATCTGCTCTGCTCCAGTCTGGAACAGGGCCCAGCATGGTGCCAGGATCATCAGAGAGCTGAGGTGTGTGCTGGAATTCAATGCCCTCCCCATCCCACAGCAGCCCTGCATCTCCCTGCTGCAGCCTTGGTCTCCAGCACAGCCATGGAGGCTCTTTGGGCTCTGGACTGTTCCTGCAGCCCCCAAGGGCAGCTGAGCTCTGCCTTTGGCACACTCAGCCCTGGCCAGTGCAGGCCATGCTCAGCAATTGCCTGTCTGTGCCTGGCCTTGCTGTCAGCCCTGGCAGCGGCTGCGTGGCCCCTTTGTGGCCCTGTGCTGGCCCAGCCATGGTGGCACAGCCCCTGTGCAGGCCCAGCCCAGGCCAGGAGCATTGCGGCTGGGAAGGGCCCCTGTGCCATGGTGCCCACAGCAGCTTTGGGGCTCTGTGCCCCATGGCATCCCAGCTGGGCAGCCTCTGCCACCTCCTGCAGAGCCCGTGGCACCTGTGGGCCTGCACAGACAGCCCGGTCCCAGGCTCTACCAGCCTCTGGGCCATTGGAGAGGCAGCCAGGGCCTGGCCTGAGTGCTGCCCCTGCCCCTGCATGCTCAGCCAGGCTGAGATGGACACTGATGCTGTCTGTGCCTGGCTCTCTGAGCCCAGCCCAGCTCCCTGCAAGCTCTGCCAGCTGCCCTGAGCTCTGGGCAGCACCAAGGGCCTCTGGCCAGCCAAGCCCAGCTGGCTCTGGTCCCACAGCTCTGCTCAGACCAGGCTGCTCTGGGCACTGGCCCCACAGCCTCAGCCCCTGGCAAGGGCACAGCAGCAGCTGCAGCTCCCACAGGACTCAGCCCCAAACATGGGGAAGGGGCTTGGCCAAGGCACAAGGAGGCTCCCTGGGTGCCCTGCTCCCCTCTGGCTGAGAGCTCTGTAGCCCCTGCTGCCATCTCATCTGCCCAGGGCAGCACAAGTGCCCCGGCCTTGGGGCCCTCCAGAGCTGCTCCTGCTCCAGGCCCAGGGCCCATCCCAAAGCTGGGGCAGCCACAGAGCTGTGCCCATTTCTGCTCATTGCTGCTTTGATGGGGATGGATCCTCAGCTACTTGGAGGTTGCTGATAAATTTTATAACTCCAGAGGCCTCTTCTTTTTTGAGCTCTTCTGTTCAGGAATTCAGTGAAAAAGGCTCATGAACATTTTTTCAAAACACCTGAACAAGAAAAGCCCATGGGAATAATCTAAGTTTTCAAATCTTCTGTGGTTTATTAAACAGATTTCAGAAGTGTATTCTAAGTGAATATATTGTATTGCAAAAAATGCAGAGGGAACTGTTTATTCCTCTTTTCTTTTATTGCTTATAGATGGACATCAGCAATATCCAATTGATATTCACCATCAGCACCTTCTAATGCAGTCTGAAGAAATATGAAAATTTAGACCCTTCATGACTGACAAGCAATAACACTTTGTTCCTACACCCACCACACCTTTTGCCTCAACCAACCCCTTGGATTCCTATGGATCAGGAATGGTGTGGCCAGCAGGAGCAGGGCAGTGATTCTTCCCCTGTGCTGGGCATTGGTTGGGCAGCACCTTGAGTGCTGTGTCCAGATCTGGGCCCTCCATTTTAGGAACGACATGGATGGGCTGGAGTGTGTCCAGAGAAGGGCAACCAGGCTGGAGAGGGGTCTGGAGCACAAGTACTGTGAGGAGTGGCTGAGGGAGCTGGAGTTCTTTATCCTGGAGAAGAAGAGGCTCAGGGGAGACCTCATCACTCTGTACAACTCCATGACAGGAGTGTGCAGCCAGCTGGGGGTCGGGCTCTTTTCGCAGGGAACAGGGACAGGAAAAGAAGACACAGCCTTCAGCTGCACAAGGGGACATTTAGGCTGGACATTAGGAAATATCCTTCACACAAAGTGTGATTTGGCTTTGGAATGGGCTGCCCAGGGAGGTGGGTGAGTCCCTGTCCCTGGAGGTATTTAAGGAAATACTGGATGTGGCACTGAGTGCCGTGGTCTGGGTGACAAGGTAGTGTTGGGTCCCAGGTTGGACTTGATGCTCTCCAAGGTCTTTTGCAGCCTGGTTGATTCTCTGATGATTGTGACACTGCAGGGCCCTGGGGAAGCAAGGGGCCATTGTGACACTGCAGGGCCTGGTGGCACTAAGAGGACCATGGTGACACAGTGTACGACATGGCAGCAGGGAGCCAAGGGGCCATGGTGACGCTGTGGGGCTGAATGGAAACAAGGAGTCCATTGTGACAGTCTGGGTCCTGGTGGGACCACAGAGGCCACTGTGACCCTGCAGGGCCTTGTGCAAGCAAGGGGCCATTGTGAGACTGGGAATCAAGGAGATCGTTGGGAAAGCCTGGGGACAATGGAATCAAGGGGCCATTGCTCCATTGCAAGGAGCCCTGGGAACTGAGGGAACAATTGTGACACTGTGGTGCCCCATGGAACCAAGGGTCCCTGGTGACACTGCAGGATCTTGTGTCACCAGGGCTCTACTGGGACACTGCAGTACCAAGGAATCCATTGTGGCACTCTGAGGCCTCATGGAGCCAAAAGGCCACTGTGACCCTGCAGGGCCTTGTGGAACCATGCAGAGCATTGTGACAGAGCGGGACCTGGTGTCATGATGGGGCCATTGTGACACTGCAGGGCGTCATGGAACCAAGGGGCCAGTGCTGCTCCTCGGGGACTCCTGGAATGAAGGAAACATGTTTGACACCGTGGTGGCCCTAGGGACCAAGAGACTATTGTGACACTGTGGAACCAAGGAGGGCATTGCTGCACTGACAGACCTCATGGAACCATGGAGACCATTGGGACACTCTGGGGCCTCATGGAACCGTGGTGACACCAAGTTGTGTGAGAGTGTTGATCTGCCGGAGGGAGGAAAGGGCAAACAGGGATGAGCTGTTTGCAGGGGATGGAACAGGGCTGTGCAAGAGGAAGAAATCTGGATCAGGAAGAGTAAGAAAGCGAAGTTGAAGGAAAGGAAATGCTCAGGTCAGTTTGGGGGTGGCTGCTAGGCAGCCCTGGCTCTGAGCAACATCATCTGCAGTGGGACAGGAAACTCCCTGCTGATGGGAACAGACTCTCTGGCTGACTACAGAGGCAACAACAAAGCTGAGTGGTTTCCCTGGTGTTCCCCCAGCCCATGCTGGCCCCAGGGGCTGATGGCATTCGTGCTCCATCAGGTTCATGTCCCCACAGCAACAGCATGGGGGTGCTCCTCCCTGCTCTGTACAATGCAAACAGGGGCTCCTGAGCCAGTGCTACCGTGTCTGTGCCTGCAAGGATGGGGCACCTGTGTGATCTGGGGGAGAGGCCAGGGCTGCAGAGGAGGGATGTTGCTGGCAGCTCCATGAGGACGCTCTGGGACGCTGCCCTGGGATGTCCAGCGCACTGGGGATGGATCAGCCCCTGCTCTGCTGCTCCTTCCCGTCTCCCCCAGGGCCCTTGCAGAGCACCAGCCCTGCTGTTTGCCCCCAGCCTGCCCACGGCCACCCTGGGGCTGCTCATGGGGATTTTCTCTGCTCAGCATTGTCCTGGGCATGTTCTTGAGAGAGCCTGGGCAAGGAGCCTGGAGCCCACAGGGCCTGGCTTGAGGTGTCACTACTGCCCCAGCAGTGCCCATAGCCTGTCCCTGCAGCAGCCCTGGCACTGCCACTCCCAGGACTGAGCCTGGCCCCAAGAGCACTCAGGCCCTACAGCAACACCAGGGCCACCAGGGCAGCGGGGCAGGGCCACAGGAGCAGCACTGGCAACACCAAGTGCTGCTGCTGCTGGGCGCAGCTGCTGTGCCAGCACTGATCTGCCCCAGCTCTGCACACAGACATTGCTGCGGCAGCTCCAGAGAAGGCAACAAAAGGGCATCTCTGCAGAAAACTTTGCTGGGAGATCCTTTAGTTCCTTTAAAGCCACCCAGAGTGCAGCTCCTCATTGACACAGTCTGTGGCCATGGAGAAGGTGGAGAGAAACAAGATGAGAAATGTCACAAAGAATGACTTTTCTTTGTGGACTTTATTGTTAAAGTAAAACAAATTTTAAAAACTTCCAAAATGAATTGTACAAGAAGTATCAAAGACAAGTTTTATTATAAGTGGTTTGCAGAAATTGGCCAGCAGTTTAATGTTTCTGAAACCTTCTAGTCATCAGTCTCCACACTGCAGCTTTGAGCTCTTGGTTCCTCAGACTGTAGATGAGGGGGTTCAGGGCTGGAGGCACCACTGAGTATAGAACTGACAGGGCCAGATCCAGGGATGGGGAGGAGATGGAGGGAGGCTTCAGGTAGGCAAGCAATGCAGTGCTTACAAAGAGGGAGATCACGGCCAGGTGAGGGAGGCAGGTGGAAAAGGCTTTGTGCCGTCCCTGCTCAGAGGGGATCCTCAGCACAGCCCTGAAGATCTGCACATAGGAGAAAACAATGAATGCAAAACAACCAAACACCAAAAAGGCACTAACAGCAAGAAGCCCAAGTTCCCTGAGGTAGGATTTGGAGCAGGAGAGCTTGAGGATCTGTGGGATTTCACAGAAGAACTGGGCCAGGACATTGCCCTTGCACAGGGGCAGGGAAAATGTATTGACTGTGTGCAGCAATGAATAGAGAAAAGCACTGGCCCAGGCAGCTTCTGCCATGTGGGCACAAGCTCTGCTGCCCAGGAGGGTCCCGTAGTGCAGGGGTTTGCAGATGGACACATAGCGGTCGTAGCACATGATAGTCAGGAGGGAAAGCTCTGCTCCCATAAAGAAGATAAGCATAAATACTTGGGCAGCACATCCTGTGTAAGAAATGTTCCTGGTGTCCCAGAGGGAATTGTGCATGGCTTTGGGGACAGTGGTGCAGATGAAGCCCAGGTCAGTGAGGGCCAGGTTGAGCAGGAAGAAAAACATGGGTGTGTCAAGGTGGTGGCCGCAGGCTACGGCGCTGATGATGAGGCTGTTGCCCATTAGGGCAGCCAGGGAGATGCCCAGCAAGAGGCAGAAGTGCAGGAGCTGCAGCTGCCGCGTGTCTGCCAATGCCAGCAGGAGGAAGTGGCTGATGGGGCTGCTGTTGAACATTTGCTCTGGCTGGACATGGGGATCTGTAAAAAAAAATAATCATGGAATACTTGGGTTTAGAGAGGACTCTAAATATCCCAGCATAGCCTGGCAGCACTTTCCCCGCACTGCCTGCCCAGGGCTCTGCTGCCTGGAGCTGTCCCTGCCAGCAGCTGCTTCCCTGTGCCCAGGGCTGGGCCCTGCCAGTGCTGCCAGAGCTCAGCCCAGCCCTGGGGGCTCAGCTCTGCCCTGCAGACCCCTCCGAGCTCAGGCACTGCCCAGGGGCAGCTGTGGCTCTGCAGGCTCTGATGGCAATGTCAGAGCAACCCTGAGGAGGCTGGAAAAGTGACACTGATGCTGCCTCTAAGAGGCCCTGTGTTGATTTCTGTCACTGCCTGGTTAATTACCGTCTGAGAGAATTTTCTTTCATTTTTCTCAGCCTTAACTGCCATATTAATATCTATGTGCAATTTCTCCTCCAGGCAACCCAGAGCAGTAGAATAAAAAAGCAGGATTTCCCCTTTTATGCAGCCCCTGCTCCCTGTATAATCTCCTTGGAAATGTTCCACAGTTAAGTGTCCTGCTGGGAACAGTCCTGAACAATGCAGCATCCTCACCACAAAAGGAGAACACTTCCAAGCCTTACCAGCTGTCTCCTTCCACCCAGATCTTGTCCCCTTGCACTGGGAGCAGCTCCCAGGGCTGGCTGAGAGCTGTCCCTGGCAGGCAGCAGAGTCCCTACCCCAGCACAGAGCCCTGGGCTGCAGGACCCTGCTCTGCAGGACAGCCCTGGGCACCCCTGGCTGGTCTGCACAAGAAAGAATCAGAGAATGTACTCACAGAGTCTGTAGGCATTGGGATGTTCCAGCTTTAGGAGATGGCTCCAGGAGCTGCAGCTGCATTGTCCTGCGGCGAGAGGCTCCTGTGCCAAGGGCTGGCAGTGATTCTGCCCCAGGCACTTCTCAGCACCTTCCCAGCCCTGACTGATTGAAGCTCTCTGTGCCTCTGTGCTGTGCCCCGGGTGGCTGCAGGCACTGCCCCAGACCTGCTGAGCTGCGAGAAAAGCTGCTCATCAAGAGAAATGTGCTTTTGTAGCTCTTCTTGGCATTCAGGAGGTGCCTCTGTGCCAGGAGCCCAGCCCAGCTCAGCAGCACAGACACAGCGCAAGGACTTTAATGACCCTCTGGGGCTTTGTGCTGAGGCCCTGAGTATCAGTCCCTGAGAGGAAGCTTAAGAAACCTCTCCAGAACTCCAAGTCAGAATCCAACTCCAAAGTTTCTGTTACTTTTAATGGGTCCCACTGAGGGACATGACTGAGAAAGTGTCCCCAGGCCCCAGGCAGAGCAGAGAACTGCAGGCAGTGATGACAGGTGGTAACAAAGAGAAGCCAAGTCTTGGTGCCCTGGGCCACAGCAAGGTCTGTGCCACCAAGGGCTGTGAGGAGACACCTTGTCCTGAGGCACTGGGGCCTCCTGGCACAGTCCCAGCCAGGCTGGGCACTGTCACTCCCTTGTCCTGCCCTCAGCATCCCTCCTAGCCCACATCCCAGTGGCCTCAAGGATCTGCAGGAAGGAGTCCCTGGGGAGCCTTGCTCAGGAATGGCCCTGGGGGCTCCTCAATGCTCTCAGGCACTGCCGGATTTTCAAAGGACTTCGGGTTTAGCTTTTGCCTTGGAGTCTCTGAGAAGTTTGTGCAATCATGGCCTCCAATTATGTGCTGTAATTAGTCCCTGGAGAGGCTTTGTCAGTAGCAACACTCAGTGGGGCTCATTAATGCTTCAAGGTCCTTCAGTTATTTTAAGGTGCTTGGTGTTTCCCTTTTGATACAGACTCTGGGAGAGGTTTGTGCAATCATGGCCCCAATTATCTGCTTTAACGAGTCCCTTGAGAGCTTTGTACTGACACTCAGTGGGGCTTATCAATACTTTGAGATACTCAAAGTTTTTAAGGTACTTTGGAATTTCCTTTCCACACTGAGTTTCTTAGAATTTTTTGTGCCATCCTGGCTTCTAGTTCTCTCCTCCAAGGAGTCCATGAGGAGCCTGTGTTTGGGATGGACCTCAGTGGAGCCCATTCATGCTTTGAGACACTCCAGGATTTTCCTCTGACTTTGAGTCCTGGAAAGGTTTGTGCAATCTCCTCTCAGGCCCTGAGGTTCAAGGGCTCAGCTCCAAATGCACAGTGAGGCTCATTGGGATCAAGCAAGTCCTGACAAACCATGGCTCTGCCTTGATTTCTCACTGCTCTTGTGCAGTTCATCAGGAAGTTTTTTTCTATGGTTATGGGAAAATATTTCAAAGAGCTTCTAATAAATCTAAGCATTCCTTTTTTAATGTGTCTTTTTCTTGTTAGAGCAGATTGCAGCTTTCTGGGAGCGATACTGACCCAGGGACTCTCCTGAGGAGATCTGGCCTCGTCAGAGAAGCAGTGCCTTGAGGTCTGACCTAATGTGGACAATCTTAGTCCACATTCCCCAACCCCATCCTGTCTCTCCTCTGTCACCTGGGGCCAGCTTTACTTGGAGAACTGGCTGCAGTAAGGCAAAGAGAGCTTTTTCTTCTTTTATTTTAGCAATTTAAAATTTTTAAGTTCCCCACTGAAAACAGATACCCTCCTCAATTGTGTGCCAAGCCCAGGATGCCCCCAAGAGCACTCCAGACCTGTCCTGGGCCAGCTGTGATGATGTGTGGAGGCCCAGGGGCCTACCATTGGAGTCTCAATTTCACAGGCATGAAGTGCTGGTCCCAAGTAAGAGTAATAGGCTTTCATATTAAGGTGAGAAGCTTGCTTCTCTCATAGACCTTTGCACGCACATGCTGATTTATGTAAAGTTATGATACCCCATTGGCCCATTGGCCTAATTACCCTAGCCCAACCCTTATTGCCCATGTTTGGTTTGTCCCTAGAATGTTCTCCTCTCTCTGTCCCTTCATTGGCCCTGGTTTGCTGCATTCCTCCACCCTGTTTTCCCTACTGGCAGACCTGACCTTGGACCCCTTGTCTGCACCATTTTCCCCTGTATCCAGGGGTCCCCTGACCCTCAACTCCACCCTCACTATCCCATAAAGGACCCTGTGCCATCAGCTTACGTCATGTCTTCATCCCTGGACCCTTTTTTCTCTGTACCCTTTTCCTGTACCAATAAACCCAGCTTGCTGGAGATCATACAAAAACCCATCCTGCCTCTTCTGGCAGCTTTCTGAGGTAGCAGTGAACTTTGGACTCGTGAGTGTCGGACGCTCCAGGGGCCTCAGTAGCACCACAACACTACACCTGGCACCAAACAGGGACCAGATTCATTGAGGTCCCTGTGAGCATCTCCAGCAGTGATTCTGCAAGCCAGACATCACTGGAAGCTGTACACCTTTGGGTGGGCTGCAACACTGAAGTGATTCTCAAGTTTTACCGAATCTCACTGAAGTGGAAGTCAACAATCCCTTCAAGATCCGTAGGACAAACTTCACTGGCAGCCCCATAAGCCCCATTTTGGCTGAAGATTGTTCCTGAGAGACTGAGAGTGATTGACTGAGTGGCAGAGAGCTGCCAGGTGTTCAGGCTTTTGATTTTCTGTTCCTCTGGTTGGGAATTCCCTCTTCCATCGGGGGCAGCTATGGGAAATACTCAGTCCCAAGCTGAAAAGGATGTTTTTGTTAAATTTTGGAGACTTTTGAATTTAGAGAGGAATTCATTTTCTGAGGGGAGTTTAAAACATTTTGTTCACTGGTTGTTTTAGGAGTTTCCTAATACCTCTGTTGATTCTATCAGTTATCGTTTTGGGATGCTGTTGGGGAAAGCTTTATATTTTACAAACACAAAGGATGTTAAAAGTTGGAAAATTTTATCCATTGCTTCATTTAATTTATGGGATCTTTCACAAGTTCATGGTTCCAACCCTTTGTCCTGGTTTATTTAATCCATCCCCCACGTTCCTGAGCCAGTGTTCCCCAAGAGGAGGACAGGAGATAGAGCCTGCCCTTTAGCACACACAAGCCATTTGCTGCCTGCCATCTCCCCTCCTTTTCTGTCCTCTCCTCAGGGTGGTAGTGGCCATGCTGCCCTGAGATCTTCCCTCGCCCACATCCTTGCATCCCCTGGTCCCAATCCCCCTTCCTATAAATCATGAGATGGTGTTCCAGATTGCAAGGCAAGATGTATTCTATTGCCATCTGTATGGCAGTTGTCTGGTGTCAAGCCGGCATTGCTCCTTATCTCTCTTCCTGAGCGATCATAATCAACAAGGGGCATCTGCTGATAAGGGGCTATTGAATGTCACCACATGACTGATAAGAACTATAGCATCCCATTGTGAGATGCTCCGCCCAGAGGGAGGAACCAAGCAGTGCCATGCAGATATAACCTGCAAGGTTCTGACACCAAACCAGCCTTTGCTCCACTGGACTACCCAGAGGAACAGCAGCTGCTTCTACTTCCACGGATCTGTGGAGGAAGAAGACACCTATTTCCTACAGGACTCCCCTGCTCCAACAGAACCACGCCTGACACTCCAGGAGGACTGCAGCCCCTTTTCCAACTGGACTGCTACCAACACCCTGACCCACAGGGTGTCAGGTCATGTTCTGACTCTGACAGTGTTGTTCTGGTGTATTGCATTGTTGTATTTTTTTTTTCTTTTATATTGGTTTTTTTCCCTTTCCCTATTAAAGGACTGTTATTTCCTGCTCCCATATTTTTTGCCTGAGAGCCCCTTATTCATACCAATTTGGAGGGGTGGGGAGGGTTTGCATTCTCCATTTCAGGGGAGGCTCCTGTCTCCTTTAACAGGCACCTGTCTTTCTAAACCAAGACAGATGGCAATACTCCTGTGAGAGAGACCGCCATTTTAGATTCCCTCCTTTCTTCATCCCCATTTCCTTCCTTTGGTCCAGGTGCCTCCCCTGCGACAGGTCCCACCTTAACATCAAGTTCCTCCCCTGTGTTGGGTCCATCCCCTGTCATTGGAAAGCTCCTCACCAACGCGGGCTCCACCTCTCCACTCCGGGGTCCCTCCTCCAGTCCAGCCTCTGCCGGTTCCCATGTCATAGAACTGGATGTGTGGCCAACTGGAAGGAAGCCATTTTGGCTACCAAAGGCCTTTGACACCGGGCATTGCCAGTCGGCAGAAAGGCCCATGCCTCTGCCAGCACACCTGCTTCCTCTTAAGAGGAAGAGAGCGATAGCTTATCCGAGAGTGAGGATGAGCCCAAGGATTCTTGGCAGGGAATGTGGAGAAAAGCTGCAAAGGAGGGGGACTGGGAGGTGGTATCCAAGATTCAGGTGGCACCAGTGCAGTATAAACTCGGGCCAAAACCTAAGTGGGAATCTATTCCCCACAGGGAAAGGAAGGATTTAGGAAAGGACGCAAAGGATTATGGGAGGGGTTCTCCCTATTTTAACAATTTGCTGGATGCGACATTTACAACCCACACAATGGTGCCATACAATTCAAAACAGTGTATGAAAATTATATTGTCACCTGCTGAGTTTATTTTGTGGAAAGGACTTTAGATAAATAAACTTAATGAGTTACCAAAAGGTTATGTTAGGGAAAAAGGGCGACAACACCTCACAATGGACTGCATTACCAGGCAAGAAGACTATAATAGACTGCAATATCACGTTGAAGTCCTCCCCTGGTCAATACTGGAAGATCTCAAAGGTGCTGCATTGTCTGTCCTCCTTCAAACACCTGATGCTTCTACATCCCTCATTGACTTCACTGACATTCGCCAGGGCCTGGACAAGAACTATATCAAGTTTGTTGATCACCTTATGAAAGCGCTGGAAAAACAGGTAGGGGATCAAAAGGTCCAGGATTATTTTATTAGCAAATTAGCTTTCTGTAATGCTAGTATTGACTGCAGAAAGGTTCTCCACGCCCTCCCCCTTGACCCTGAGTTGACCATTGCTCAGATGGTTGACACTTGCATTTGCCAAGCAGTCTCAGACTGTGACTCCAGCCTAGCCAAGGCCACTGTCCAGGGTGCAATGGAAACGCTGGTTGCAGCAACCGTGCTTCCCCACAATACAGAATGTAATAAAAGCAGTGGAAACTGTTATAACTGCGGGAAATCTGGACATGTAGCAAAAGACTGTAAATACAAGAATTTTAACCCTTCTCGTTTTTCACCAAGCCCTCAGTCCCCCAGCCATTTCCCAAATTATTCCTGAAGCCAACACTACCAGCCCCCGGGAAACTCACAGCAGAGCATGGAATGACCCCATGTGATGACACCAAATGTGAGGTTGTTCCATCCCACTCTTCCCTCAGTGATAGATGTCCTAGGTTACAATCTAAAGATGTATTCTATTCCCATCCTCAAGAGCCGTTGAAACCAGGAGGGGCAGTGTTTCTTCCTTATTTCTTGTTAATGGGCCCATCAATGCCTTTCCTCATGACTCAGAGATAACTCCCTCCACCAACCATTTCTGTTTCATGGATCCACCTCATGACTCATAGAATGATATCAGCCCATTGTGAGATGCTCCATCCAGGGGGGAGGAGCTAAGCATCCCCACCTTGCTTTAGGACAGAACAAGCTGCCTTTCCACTGGATTTCCAGAGGAACAGCTGCCCTTTCCACTGGATCTTCAGAGGAAGACTACACTGTTCTACAGGATCACTGCTCCAACAGAACCACATCTGCCATTCCAGGAGTTCTGCAGCCACCAATCCAACTGGACTGCTGCTGACACCCTGACCAACAGGGTGTCAGGTTATATTCTGACTCTGTCAGTGGTTTTTCTTATGTATTATTGCATGTATTTTGGTTCTCTTTTCCCTTTTCCTGATAAATATTGCCAATGCCGCCTTCTCCATTCCTTTGGCAGTAGAATGCAGGCCTCAGTTTGCCTTCACCTGGACAGGAGTGCAGTACACCTGGAACCAACTGCCCCCAGGGGTGGAAGCACAGTCCTGCCATCTGCCATAGACTGATCCAGAGTGCACTGGAAAAAGGCAAGCCCCCCGAACATCCACAGTATATTGATGACATCATTGTATGAAGAAGCACAGCAGGGCAATCTTTTAAAAGGAGAGAAGGTTATCAAGATTCTGCTGAGAGCTGGTTTTGCCATTAAGCAAAACAAGGTTAAGGGACCAAAATTCAGTTTTTAGGAGTCAAGTGGCAAGATGGATGTCATCAGATCCCGACAGAGGTAATCAACAAGATCACCATGATGTCTCCATCAACCAGCAAGAAGGAAACACAAGCTTTCCTAGTTGCCATTGGCTTTTGGAGAATGTACAATCCCGAGTACAGGCAGATCATAAGCCCTCTCTACCTGGTCACCTGCAAGAGGAATGATTTCCACTGGGGCCCTGAGCAGCAACAAGCCTTCACCCAGATCAAGCGGCAAATTGCTCATGTGGTAGACCTTGGCCCGGTCAGGACAGGACCAGAGTGACGAACGTCCTCTACTCTGCAGCCGGGAACAATGGCTTGTCCTGGAGCCTTTGGCAGAAGGTGCCTGGGGAGACTCGGGGTTGACCACTGGGATTCTGGAGCCCAAGCTACAAAGGCTCTGAAGCAAACTACACTACCACAGAGAAGGAAATCATGGCTGCCTGTGAAGGAGTTCAAGCTGCCTCAGAAGTAATTGGCACCAAAACGCAGCTGCTTCTGGCACCCCGGCTACCAGTGCTGGGGTGGATATTTAAAGGAAAGTTTCCTTCCACACATCACACCACCAACACCACATGGAGCAAATGGATTGCCCTCATCACCCAGTGCACCCGTATCAGAAATCCAAATTGGCCTAGGATTCTGGAAATAGTAACAAACTGGCCTGAAGGGGAGACTTTTGGATTATCTTCTGAAGAAGAAGAGGAGCAAGATTCACGTGCCAAGGAAGCCCCATCACATAATGAGCTACCAGAGACTGAAAGATCATATGTCCCCTTCACTGATGGTTCCTGCCGAATTGCTGGCACTAACCGGAAATGGAAAGCTGCAGTATGGAGCCCCGCATGACGAGTTGCACAAGCTACTGAGGGACAAGGTGGATCAAGTCAGGTTGCAGAGCTTAAAGCCATCCAGCGGGCTTTGGGTATTGCTAAACGAGACAAGTGGCTGAGGCTCTACCTCTACATTGACTCATGGATGGTAGCTAATGCTCTGTGGGATGGCTGGATTGCTGGAAAAAGGCCAACTGGCAGCGCAGAGGGAAACCCATCTGGGCTGCCAAGATTTTGCAGGACATTGCCACCTGAGTAGACAGGCTGACCTTAAAGATTCAACACGTGGATGAACACGTACCCAAGAGTCAGGCCAATGAAGAGCATCACAACAACAAACAGGTGGACCAAGCTGCCAGGGTGAAACTATCACAGGTGGATCTCGACTGGCAGCACAAGGGAGAACCATTCCTCACTCATTGGGCCCATGATGTCTCTGGTCATCAGGGGACAGATGCAACATACCAATGGGCTCGTGACTGAGAGGTGGACCTTGGACCTTACTATGGACAACATCTCACAGGTTATCCGCAACTGCGAGACCTGCACTGCAAACAAACAGGCCAAGCAGGTAAACCCTCTGTTGTACAGTGGGCGATGGTTGAAGTACAGGTATGAGGAAGCCTGGCAAATTGACTACATCACGCTTCCCCAAACCCGCCAAAGCAAGGACTACCTGCTGACCATAGTGGAAGCAACCATAGGATGGCTGGAAACCTACCCTGTGCCTGATGCTACTGCCTGAACACCATCCTGGGCCTGGAAAAGCAAATCCTGTGGAGACATGGCACCCCTGAGAGAACTGAGGCGGACAATGGGACCCATTTCAAGAACAGCCTTATCAACACCTGGGCCAGGGAACATGGTATTGAGTGGATATACCATATCCCATATCATGCACCAGCTGCCGGGAAAGTTGAACAGTGCAACGGACTACTCAAGACTACCCTGAAGTCACTTGGCCAGGGAACCTTCAGAAACTGGGAACTGAACTTAGCAAAGGCCACCTGGATGGTCAACACCAAAGGGTCCATCAATCGAGCTGGTCCTGCCCAGTCTGAAAGTCTGAACCCCTGCACACAGTGGGTGGAGATGAAGTTCCTATGATATACATGAAAGGTATTTTAGGAAAGACTGTTTAAATTACTCCCACCTCAGGCAAAGACAAACCCATCTGTGGGATTGTTTTTGCTCAAGGACCTGATTACACTTGGTGGGTAATGCAGAAAGATGGTTGCGTTGTGTAACACAACGAGACCTAATTTTAAGCACTAACTGTGTGTTAAGTTTTATTCTCTAATTTTTATGTATCTATATATATGTAAGAGGATATTGGTTTGGGTATAGATGGTACTAGAAAAAGGGGTGGATTGCGTCCTAGGTTACAATCTAAAGATGTATTCTATTCCCATCCTCAAGAGCCGTTGAAACCAGGAGGGGCAGTGTTTCTTCCTTATCTCTTGTTAATGGGCCCATCAATGCCTTTCCTCATGACTCAGAGATAACTCCCTCCACCAACCATTTCTGTTTCATGGATCCACCTCATGACTCATAGAAGGATATCAGCCCACTGTGAGATGCTCCATCCAGGGGGGAGGAGCTAAGCATCCCCACTGGATATAGTCTGGGATTTGGGACAGAACAAGCTGCCTTTCCACTGGATTTCCAGAGGAGCAGCTGCCTTTTCCACTGGATCTTCAGAGGAAGACTACACCATTTCTACAGGATCACTGTTTCAACTGAACCACATCTGCCACTCCAGGAGTTCTGCGGCCACCAATCCAACTGGACTGCTACCGACACCCTGACCAACAGGGCGTCAGGTTGTATTCTGACTTTGTATCATTGCATCAATTTTGGTTCTCTTTTCCCTTTTCCTAATAAATTGTATTTCTGACTTGGAGTCTCTCACTGGTTTTGCTTTCAAACCAGAACATAAGGCTCTGTGAGGGGCTGTGGGAGGCCAGGCACCTCATGGAACCAAGAGTCCATTGTGACACTGCAGAACCAAGGAGATCATTGTTGGCAGCGCAGAACCTCATGGAACCAAGGGGTCATTGTGGCCCAGCAGGGCCTTGTGGAACCAAAGGGACCATGGTGACTCTATGGAACCTCATGGTACCACAGGTCCATTGTTACACAGCAAACACAGCAGGGCTACAGGAAAAAGGAGATCATTGTGACACTGCACAACTGTGGAAGCCTGTGAGCCTACCAGAGAAAAGGCAATTGCAGTGCCCTGGAGAGACACACCATAGGCTCCAGGCATTCCTCACAGCTCAGGGTGAGGAAAGAGGCTTCTCCCATGGTGCTCTGCAGCACTATGTTAATTTGTCCCAGTTCTGTCCTCCCTATTGGCTCCTTGGCCTTCCCTAGCCCTTTTACCCTTGTGTGTTCATGCTCTGGTGAGTTCTACCTTCCCTCTCTTCCCATTGGTGTGTAATCCTGCCCATCCACCGTGGCATTCCTATTGGTCCCTTCCCTGTGTATAACCCCTGAGCCCTCAGATCATTGGATCCCTGATGCTCTCCATCACCCCCTCTTTTCTGGTATTTGTACCCTGAACCCTCCTTTGTCTTTGTCTTTGGCCCCTGGACACTTTTGGCATTACTCTACAATGAAGCACATTAAAACTCGATGCCTGAACCCTCCTGTCTCTTCACTGCCGAGCTGCTGTGTGTGTGTATCTGTCTGTGTCTGTGTCTGTGTCTGTGTCTGTGTCTGTGTCTGTGTGTCTGTGCATGTGTGTGTCTGTGTGTGTGCCTGTGTATGTCTGTGTGTGTGTGTCTGTGTGTGTGTGTCTGTGTGTGTCTGTGTGTCTGTGTGTGTGTATGTGTGTCTCTGTGTGTCTGTCTGTGTGTGTGTGTTTGTGTGTGTCTGTCTGTGTGTGTGTGTGCTGGTGCTCTCATGCTTCCTGCCTGTTGGCACAGGGTTGTGTCCACCACCATCACGGCCCACAACAACAATTCTTATTTTTCATTTATTCTGTGGTGTAAATGAACCATTCTGTCTAATCATGCTAAGAACCAATCACAGCTGTATTCATATAAAGGTATCTCCTGTTCCATCATTGATCCAGTGGGGAAAATTGCATTAAGTTCAATTCCACCTGTCCAATCATTGACATCTTTGAAAAAGTCTGGGGCTGAGATTGGATCCAGCCACTTCCAGTCTCCTCTCTTTGAAGGAATTTTAGAAGCATAGGGGCCCTGCAGGGGATTGAGGATCCATGGTGGCTGTTGGGTGTCATTTCTCCACCTTACGTCTCAGCAGGAGTTTCTCCAATAAAGAAATAAAGCTTTTTCCTGAAGCTCCCACTGTGCCCATGACACGACCCTCTGTGAGTGTCTGGAACATCCCGTCTCTTTGGCAGCCTGCAGACTCCTGGGATGTCACCGTGGAGCCCCCGTGAGTGCCTGTGACAGATTGGTGCCTTTGCAGCCCAAGGTCCCCTGGGATGTCACCATGGAATGGCTGTGACTGCCTCTGACCACACAGCTCTTTACCATCCCCAGAAAGCCCTGGGAGGTCTCCATGGAGCCCCTGACTCTGCCTGTGACATTCCAGCTCTTGAACAGCCTGGAGACTCTGGGAAAGTCCCCACAGAACCCCTCTGAGGGCCTGTGACAAATCTGATCCTTAGCAGGCAATCATCATCAACCCCTGGTTGCGCTGGTCAGTTTCCATGGCAACCATCACCAGCCCCCTGTTGCTATGGTCAGGTTCCATGGCAACCATCACCAGGTTGCAATGGTCAGTTTCCATGGCAACCATCACCAGTCCCCTGTTGCTATGCTCAGTCCCTCAGCAGCTCCATGGAGACCCCATGCCAGGGGTGGTTGCCATGGACACCAGCTCAGGCATGCAGACAGAGTTTGTTGCCGTGGCAACCATTGGCAGTACCATCCCCAGGCTCATGGGATCCCAGAACCACAGAATTGGCTGAGCTGGGAGGGAACCATCAGGATCCTCCAGTCCAACCGCTGGCCCTGCACAGGACACCCCAACAATGCCAGCCTGGGCCTGGCAGCGCTGTCCAAATGCTGCTGGAGCTCAGAGAGCCCTGGAGCTGGGACCCTTCCCTGGGGAGCCTGGGCAGGGCCCCAGCAGCCTCTGGGGAAAAACCTTTTCCTGAGATCCAACCTCAGCCTGCCCTGACTCAGCTGCAGCCATTCCCTCCACTCCTGTCCCTGGGCACCAGAGTGAAGAGGTTCCCACAGCCCCAGCCAGGGACCCGCTCCCAAGGCTGTTGCCGTGGCCACCAGGGCTGGGACCAGCTGGGATGCTCAGTTTCCACAGGCCGGGGTTCAGTAATGGAATTCGCCAATTTCCTGCTCCCTCTAAAACTGCACTGCCCCTGCTGCCCTCCCCCCTCCCATGGAAAGGACAAAAGGCAAAGATCCCGGGCTGGGATAAGAACAATTTATTTGGAACAGAAAGGAAATAAGCAACAAACAGGAAAAGAAACAATATTGATAACAGAAGGGTAAGTAAAACTATTTACAGGAAAAAAACAACAGCTGGCTCTTTGTGCCAACGCATTTCCCCTGCCCGGAAAGGACACCCGTTCTCCTCAGGGAGAGAGAGAGTCCCTTTTCTGTCCCTGGCAATGACCTGAGGTGGGAGTGAATGTAATGTCTCAGCCATGGCCAGACCCTCATGTTTTTCAATCCCACATCATGTCATTGGCAGGGGCAACAAAAGGCACAGGTGTTTTCCCAGCGTGGATAACAGGCAACATGGATCATCAGGGCTCTTCAAAACGTAGGACCTCCAATGGGGAATGAAGCTGGAACAGGACACGAAGCTCTTCCTGCAGTTGGGGCAGTGACAGGGCTTCCCTTACCAGTGCCTCCGTTGGTGTTTGGTCAAGTGAGAGCTCTGGGTGAAATTCTTCCCACACTGGGGACACTCATAGGGCCTCTCCCCAGTGTGGATGCGCTGGTGCCTGACAAGGTTGGAGTTTTGCTTGAAGCCCTTCCCGCAGTCAGGACAGCGGAAGGGCCTCTCCTCTAAGTGAATCCGCTGGTGCTGGAGAAGATGGGAGCTTGTCTGAAACCTCTTCTTACACTCAGTATACTCGTAGGGCCTCTCCCCAGAGTGGATGCGTTGGTGGATCACAAGGGTGGATCTGTAGACGAAGCTCTTCCCACACTCTCCACACTCGTAGGGCCATTCCCCAGTGTGGATCAACTGGTGGCTGAGCAGGTGGTTGCTCTTGCTGAAGCTCTTCCCACACTCCAAACACTTGTAGGGCTTCTCCACACCAGGAAGCTGCTCATGGACCATCAGCTTTGAGCTCCGGCTGAAGCTCTGTCCACCTTCCTGGCCCAGGGTGGGTCTTTCCTCCTCAGAGCACCCAGGGCTTGCTTTGGACCCCCTCCTCCTGCAGGATCTCTGGGGATTTTCCTCCCCATTGGATTTCTGTGCCATGGAGTCACTCAAAACGTCTTCTTCCACGAGGTTCAGCTGTGGGGATTTGTCCTCCCCGATCACCATCCTCAGCTCCATCCCTGGGGGAGGAAGGACAAGGACAGGATGGGATTTTCCTCCATGCCAGAGGGAAGGGGAAGGAGATCCCCCCAGTGCATCCCTGACAGGACAACATTGGCACCGGGGTTGTCCTGCAGCCAAGGGCCATGCTGGTCAGGGAGATGGAGCAGAAGAGAGGGGGAAAGGGCCACTGATTTTCTCCTCACCTGCTTGGGTGTCCCAGGGCATCTTCCTCGCAGCCTCCTCCTCCATCTGGTGAAGGTTTGGGTATGGGTTACCCTGTTTTGGGAAGAAAACAAGAGATGAGTACATTGAGTTTTGTACTGGATTGAAGGCAAACCAGGGGGAGAACCTAAACCAGAACTACAATTCAATAAGAAAATTAAGATCAAGACAATGATACAGAAACACTGCTTTAAGCTGACAAAGTCAGGATATAACCTGACACCCTGTTGGTCAAGGTGCTGGTAGCAGTCCCATGAAATGATGGCTGCAGTCCTGTTGGAGTGATGAACGTGATTCTGTTGAAGCAGTGATCCTGTAGAAGGGTCTGGTCTTCCTCTGAAGGTCCAGTGGTGGTTATGGAACTCTTGTCCTCTGGGAATCCAGTAGGCAAGGTGCTCCTGGTGTTTCAGCCTCAGAATATATCCAGGTAGGAATGCCTGGATCCTCCCTCTGGGCGGAGCATCCCACAATGGGAGGATGTAATTTTATCAGCCCTGCAGTGACACTCAATGGCCCATTCACAGAAGATAGCCCCTGGAGGGCGTTATCAGGGGTGAGTCATGGAAGAGATAAAGAATACTTGAAGATGGTGATTGAAAACATGCTTTTGGTTACATCTTACATTGCAACCTGAAACAGTGGGGTAATCCCTGCTCAGAGGGGTGAACACCACCCCCCTCACCCAGACTGGACTGGCTCAGGCATAAAACCCCTACCCCAGGAAGGCCACATACACAGGGGACAATGTCACACTTGCCCTGCCCCAGGGGAGGTCTCTGTCCCTTTCACTTCCTTGCTCTCCCCTCTTTTCTCTTTCTTTCCATGTCTCTCTCTACCTCACATTTACTGTTCAATAAAATCCACATTGGATTTGGTCTCATTAACACCTTAATTGGGGCAGAGGTCTCTCTAGCAATTTTCTTAACCAGATTGCGACATTATTTTGGCACAGTGAATGTAGGCACTGTTCTCTGACCCCAAGTGCCTTTGACAACAGCATGGTTTCCTCCTCTGAGGAGGTTGTGGCTGTTTCTGGAGGAACTCTTGGAAACTTGGACACAACTTCCTCTGAGCGACTTATGGGAGAACTGATGAGGAAAATTAGTGTTGTGGGTAGCCAGTGTAAAGAAAATATTTTGTTGTCCTTTCTTGAAAAGTTTGTTAAAATCACTAAAGGTAAGGGAGCAAATGTTAGCAGCAAGACTGACAAGGTTCATTCAGCCCAAGGTGAGAAACACCAGGCTGCTAAAAGTCCCATAAGAAGCCGATCTCAAGTAGGTAAATTCCTGAGCGAGTCCCGAATTCACAGGCTTGAGGGCTTTGCTAAATGTGAGAATAATTATTCTCTTTGTCCTTGACACCTTTGTCACAGCTACACAGAGCTTCCCCTTTTAATAATCTGTATTGGGACAAATTTCCAGTTTTCTTTTATTGGAACCCTCCAGCAGCTGAGCTGGAGCTGTGCAAGAACCGACTGAACTTGGAATTGCCACAGAATTCCTTCTATTGTTAGTTTATTCATATTTGGGATTTGTTTGCATCTTCCTCACATGACTTGTGGGAAAATCAAATATTCATCCAAGTATTTTATGTAGGGTTAAGTGTGATTTCTGCCATGTTTATTTTGTCCAGTGCCCAGGGGATGCTCGAGGGGTCTCTGTGCATCATGGCCTGGCAAATCCCTGGGAGGGGCTTGGAGGGGGTTTCCCTCTCACTCCAGGCCATTCCCCAGGGGTTCTCCCTTGTTATCACCAAAGGGAATGCCTGGGGGGGGTCTCCCTCCCTCTCACCCCTGTCCCAGGGGTGCTCAGGGCAGTCTCTGTCCCTCTCAGCTCAGGGGATGCTCAGGGGGTCTCTGTCCCCTCCCCTTGGGGATGCTCGGGGGGGGTCTCCATCCCTCTGGCCTCAGGGAATGCCTGTGCAGGGCTGGGGACCAGGGGCTCTGTGTCCCTCTCACTGCTGAGGGTGCTCGAGGCTAGGGGGGCTCTGCGACCTTCTTACACCTGGGGAGGCCGGGGGGGTCTCTGTCCCTCTCAGCCCTGGTGTGACCCCACCCAAACATCATCGGGGTCAGAGGGACAGAGACATCCCCAAATTCCTGGAAGGGCAAAACCTGGGATTTGGTTTCGGCTGAGGATTTAGGAAGGGGCTGGAACTGTGGCTGGGGCTGGAATTGGGTCTGGAGCTAGACAAGTCTGGCACTGGGATAGGATTAAATACAGAACTATGAGTGTGTCTAAACATGGAGGGAGATTGAGACCAGGATCAGGGTAAGGCTTGGGACTGAGCTCACCCAGAGCAGGATAGGGGGATGTCACTGCAGGATGTCCCTGGCATCATCCCTGCCCTCCTCAGGTACCTCCAAACACGGGGGGCAGCTGGGTGCTTCAAGATCCAGATGCTCCCACCCTGCCCCTCAATACCAGGCGAGCATTCCCTGAGGGCAGCCCTGACTGTGACCCTTGGGGCTCTGGGATCAGCCCTCACATCCTTGTGGGAGCACTACAGAAGGGATGAGAGATTTTCCCTCCGCTCTTTTCTGTGGAAGGATGAAACCCAGCTGTCCTTTTCTTCTGGTGCCTCCTCCTTTCCTCAGCTGAGGGTGTTGAATTCCCCAGGAACAGGAAAATCCCCATTCTCTGTTTCCTTGTGGCTGTAGCCAGGAACGTCCACGCTGAATGAAAAACTTTCTGACAGCCCTGCTGAATGGGAGGAGGTTTGTGAGAAAGGGAGGAAATTGTGTTTTGATAGGAAATAAAGTTCCAAAATTATTTCTTTCTGTCCCATTCATTTTCACTCAGTTCCAGTTCTTTATTGAAAGTGCCACCTTCTCAACTGATTGTGTTTGTTTCCTCCTTTCTCTCCTGCCTTTCTTTGCCTGTTCTGTTTCTCTCTCAGTGTCTCCCTTGACCCAGGGCAGCTCCCACCAAAGACCCTGCCCTGATTTCATTCCCAATCCACGAGCTACAACAACCATGGGTGCAGTTATGAAGGCTGGCAGTGAAATGTCACTGTAAGATCTTGCTGCACTTGGCTTTTGGCTCCTTCTTAAGGGCTTTGCCTTCAAGGGCAGGAACATCTTTTCCTGGCTGGGAACTGGAACTCCAGCACCTGGGAGTGTGTGCCATGGATCCCAGAGGGGCATTCCTGAGGCTCCCAGGGTGCTGCTCCTGCTGTGCCTCCCAAGGAGCTGTGCAGGGCCAGGGCACAAGGTCCAGCAGCTCTGGGGGCTCCCAGAGCTCACAGCAAAGGTGGCTTTGCTGGACATTTTACAGCACATTTCTGGCTGGAACCAGAGGGAAGGAGAAAATGGAAAGGAGCCCCCGACAGAATCCTGGAACGACTGGGTTGGGAAGAGACCCTGCCCTTGGTTTATGAGCTCACGAGGGAGAGAGGCCTCTGCCCCAGTGAAGGTGCAAATGAGAGCGCAGGAATGCAACCTGAGGATCTGATTGAACATGGATTGAACTGAACAAGAAATGGGAAGGGGAAAGGGAGAGAAAGAAATTGGGAAGAGTCTCAGGGACAGAAAGAAATAGGAAAGAGGTCCCAGAGGGAAAGAAATCGGAAAACGGTCTCAGAGGGAGAGAAAGAAAGAGGAAAAGGCTCCGGCCCGGACTCCGCAGCTCCCAGGGACACCCGCAGGGCACAGCTCCTTTCGCAATTCCAGCCAATCAGCGAACGCACTAAACAATTTCCAGCCAACCAGAGCTTTTTTCGCCGATGACTCACCGGTTGCCAGGCGGACCCGCGGAGCCCAGCGGTCCCCGGAGCAGAATTTGGGGCTCGGGCCGGGGGGACGGATCCGCACCGGGGGGGTCCCCGAGCCCCCTGCCCACCCCTGGGGCCGATCGGGGGCTCCCCCCAGCCAGCAGCCGGTGGTGCGGCGGCCGTGGGGCAGAGGGGTGGGAAAGGGGGGTCCGGGCTGGGAGTGGAGGAAATGCGGGAGGAAGAGGAGGGACAGGAGGAGGAGCGGGAGCAGGAGCGGGAGAATCCCGCCGCTCGCACCGCCCGCACGCTGAGTCTGCAGCACCCCCTGCCCCGGGAGCATCGTCCCCAGCCCCGAGCCGCAGGTGAGGGCGGAGGCCGAGCTCGCCCCGACTGCAGCGAGGGGTCTCCGGGAGGATTTTTTTGGGGAGTGTTCGGAGCCGGCAGATCCCGAACTCGAGCCCCGGATATCTCCGAGCTCCCTAAGAGGAGCTTTTTCGGGGGGACAGGAGCCGCGATCGCCCCTGGGGAGGGTTTTGGCGGGGTCCATGTAGGGATGGCCCGGTACCGACGGGGCGGGTCATTGGTTTTGGGGATCTCCGTGGGAGCCGGGGCTGTGGAACGGGGGACCCCCAGGGCGGGGAGAGGAGAAGGGGCGATACCGGAGCTGGAGGACCCCCGGCAGCCCGGAGATGAGGCGGGATCGGGACCCCCTGACCCTCACAGGGGCGTGTCCTGGGGTGACTTCATGATGCTCGTACCCCATCGGTCCGTTCAGCCCAGAAATGAGTTCTGCACCTTTAAGGCTGGTTCTGAGAGCAAAGGGGAGGAGGAAGAAACAGAGGTTTTTTTTCAGAAACTGCACTCACTTCTCCACATTCCGGCTCCTGGGCTGTGTTGTCTGTGGGCAGACAGACAGCAGGACAGAGCTCTCCTTTGCTTTTAGTTAGTTTTTAGCTTGCTGAGGCAGAGAAATTCCTTGGACTGTGGTTTTTCTTTTTCTTTGGAGCTGTTTAAACCTGCTCTGGACTGAAGATCCAGAACACCATCGGCAGCTCACACCTGTGGCCCACCAGGCCGGGCTGGAGGGACTGATAAGAGACTGATAAGAAACTGAGTGAACCCAGCTACAGCCCACTGAGGGACTTTCTGAGTGTGTCACCTCTTTTGGAGCAGCAGGAGGTTTTATTGTTTAATATTGTTTATTTGCTGTGCTGGTGAATGCTTTGCCTGTTAAATAAATAAATAAATAAAAAGCTTTTTCCACTTTTTTCGAAGGAAATCTTTTCCTGATCGGATTGGGGGAGGCGTTGCTTGAATTTACTTTCCTGAGAAAACCCCTTTGGTTTTTTTTTTTTTTTTTTAATTTGCCCTTAACCAGAACAGGGCAGTGGGAAAAACAGAGAGCCCCAAGTGGCTTGACTGAGGGGAGGCTGGAGAGGGGGACCCCGAAACCCCCCAGAATCCCTAAGCAGGCTCCTGGAGAGGGGGGATCCCCAGGACCCATGGGATCCCCAGTAGCCCTGAGACAGGGGAGCACCAGAACCCCAGGAGGAGGAGACTGGAAATGGGAAACTCCTGGTGGCTTTTTTTGATTACTCCTGGTTTTTGGAAGTTTATATGGACATCAGATTCTCGGATGATCGCCGAGCTTTGCGACCCCGAGATGTGTTAAAAGTTTTTGTTTCTGCCCGCGCGTTCAAAGGATGAGTCAAAGCTCTTCAGTTTTTGGTCTTGGAGTTGTTTCTTAAATCTTATCTATAAAATTTTTTTCTCCTGTCCTGCTGAGGTCTGCTCAGCAAGACAGTTCCAGGCACTCTGCCTGCCCCCGGGGCGGTGTTATCTTTATATAATAAAAACTACGTATACCATGTTTACAATTATTTTCCAATACCTCTCACCTATGTTAAACAGTGAGCTTCTTCTCTAAACCAATCTAAAAGTGCCAGCATCACCACTGAAGATGGAGGTAGAAAAGAAGAAGAAGAAAGGCTAGACACACTCAAGTCCCTCCATCTTGTCCCCATAACCCTTATACTAAAAATCCCAAAACCTACATTTGCACCCTGTGATAATTTATTATTACACTATTTAAATTACTGTGGCTTTTAGATCTTCATGTAAAGCTGGCAATTTGCTCCACGGTTCATATACGAACCCACTGGTGTTCTGGGCTATGTGCCAGGGTCTCTGAGCCCCCTGGCAGGGGTCCCGGCAACTCCAGACTCCCAAAGGGATGTCCTGAGTTCCGACAGTCAGCCAGCCAAGCATGCTGCACTTCACAAGCAGCTGTGCATGGGGCCTGATTATTTCCTACAACTTATGAGCAAAAGGAGAGAGGAGCTGGAGAAGCTGGAGGAAGAGAAAATGTATGCAGAGCTCTTTGGAGACATCTTCTCCTCCATGAGCAATGAAGAAAGCCCCATGATGTCCATCTGCATCCTCAGGGATCCATCAAGTGCCACCCTGGAACCAGCTGCAGACCCTTTGGTGCCACTCAGCTCTTGCTGTGTGACCGAAGAGGCCACTGCAGAGACACAAAACTGCTCAGTGCTTGTGTCTCTTGAGCTGTTGGTAGACTTGGGTTCTGACTCTGAGGACTCGCTGTGCCTGGAAACCCTGCAGAACGAGCTCCTGGAGAAGGTGGAGCAAGAAGAAGTGTCAGGAGAGAGGGACAGAGAGGTAGAGAGCCCGTTGTCACTCCTGTGGCGAGATGAAGAGTTAGAGCCAGCGCCTACTCCTCCAGACAGTGACCTCAGTGACCAGGGGCACAGCGAGCCTCTCCGCACAGCTTTGCTCAAAGACCCAAATGTGTCTGTGGGTTGTGCCTTGCCTGCTGACCCTGCAGACAAGGCAGAAGAAGCAGGCATGGAGGCTGGCCGTGCCCAGGCCGCCCCTCCCCAGGAAAAGCCCTGCGGGCATGAGCCGCCGGCAGGAGCTTGCCCGGTGCCTGCCCAGCCCCTGGCCCGCAGCGTTCCTGCCTGCCCCGCTGGCAGCGCAGCCGTCCCGCAGCCCCCGACCCCACGGCCATGGCGCTCCATGGCCAAGACGGCCCGGCGGGCTCTGCGCCGCCTTTTCTCCTTCAGCTGCCTCAGGGGCAGCCAGAGGAGTGAGCCCGGGGCCAGCACCAGGACCATGCCCAAAGACGCCGGCTCACCCTGAGGACGCCCAGCTCCCAGGGGCAGCAGCCGGTCCCAGAGCTAACGGCAGCAGGGACAGACCAACCCTGGGCACACAGTGATGGATGGGTGGGTGGTGGCCAAGGCAACCTCTTGCCAAAGGTAGGTCCTGCTGCCGGCCCCAGCCCCTCAGTCCCAAGCCAACAGCAAGGCAGCCTGGTCAGGGAGGGGCAGCTGAGGAAGGATGACAGCGCTGCCTTGTGCCCTCCACAGATGCTGACTTTAGACCCGGGCTGCATTGTGGGGGTGCATCCCCCCCCTGCCCCAAGGGAGGGGGGTTTAGGAGTTGAGAATTCTCCTTGGGCCTCAGCATTGCAGGTAAATGAAGGCAAACCCATTCTCCTTTCACAGGGTAACTAGGAAAGTGCCTCCCTGGGTGTCCTTAAATAGAGTGGAGAAAGGTGTAAACCCTGGATGGATGGCCTGGGGTCCTCACCTTCACAAGAACCACTGGGACCCCAGTGCAGAGAAGCACAGAGTGAGGAGAGACCAATGGGACACTGCTGGAGACAAGAGTCCTGGACTGCCCACTCTTTCATCTCTTCCCAAATCCACCCACCCCCACTTTTACCCTTCTTTCCTTCTCACTCTCCTGCTTCCGATCTGTTTCAATTTCTCTACCCCACATTTATTGTTAAATAAAATCCCTGTTGTTGAATTTGGTAGATGATCTCCTTGGCACATTAATTCAAGCAGAGGCATCTCTCCCTAATCATGTCTTCAATGCTGGTGCAGAGTGAAAGAGTCTGGACTTTAGGCTGAACCTGGAACCCAACCTGACCCAGTGTGTGGATTTATATCTTGTGCTGCATGTCACGACCAATTTTAGTTCCTTAGGGAAATGCCTCTACCTAAAAAATTCCTTCTTGGAGCCTTGCTCAAAGTCATATGAAAGACAGCTGGAGATAGAATTGTCTTTGGAGGTCATGTGGCAACTCCCAAATATAAGAGGATCTGCTCTTCCTGTGCTCCACTCTCCTCATGAGGCAGTTTCTCCTGGAGGTGCAGAGCTGCATTTTTAGTGTCAGTGATTCCTGCCAATTCTCCTCCAGAAGATGGCAGGAGGCTGGATTTGCTCTGCAATGTCTTTTGGCACTGACAGCAAGCTGGGGATGTTATTTACAGAGGTTTGTTGTGGCAGTGCAGGGAGGACCAAGAGACATTTGCCTGTGAATAGCAGCAAACTTTAAGACTCTGCTGTGTTTTATATATGGCGTGTTTCCAGATGCTAGGTACAAAAATAATTTGTTTAATAAATAATACAAATAAACAGACATCCAACGCCTTGTGCTCGCAGACCAGACAGCCACAACAGAGCCACAGCCTGCCAGGGAGCTGGAGGCTTTGGAGCAATTCTGCTTTCATGGAATCCTTCAGGCTGGAAAAGACCTTCAAGATCATCAGGTCCAATTTTTGACTGAATACCACCACATCCACCAAACCAAGTGCAATGCCTACTCATTTTGAGCACTAGAGGGATGATATCTCCACCATTTCCCTGGGCAATCCATTCCAATGCTTAACCATCCCTTCAGTGAAGAAATTTTTCATAATATCCAACCTGGACCTGCTCTGTCACACCTTGAGGCCCTTTACACTTGTGCTATTCTTTCCTGGGAGCAGAAACCAGCCCTCACTCACTCAGCCTCCTTTCAGTGGTTGTAGAGAGCAATAAGGTCTCCCCTGAGCCTCATTTTCTCCTTTTTAAGGTCTTCCTCAAGCCATTACTGTAATGAGTGACCAAGGGCTGGACAATTCCTTTTGCAGCTGTTTTCCTCTCTTTCCAGAGCCCCATCAAGTATCCCAGGGGACAATGAACAGCACGTGACCCCCAGTGCTGGATGATGTGATTTCAGTATCTTTAGGCACCTGGGTTAACCTTGGGAAAATTATTCTGGGCACTAAAATTTGGGAATTTTAATTTACCTTGTCAGACACTGGAACAGGCTTCCCAGAGAAGTGGTGGAGTCAGCATGCCTGGAAGTGTTCAAAGGGGGCGTGGATGAGGACAGGGTTTAATGGTCTTGACAGCTGGACTGGATGAACTTGGAGCACATTTCCAACCTTTGCAAATCTGTAATTCCATGATTTTGGTGATCTCCCAGGTCCCTCCACCCCGGCTGCAGAAGTGATGTGTGGACTCACCATGTTGGGCTGGTCTTTGGTTCCTGGAGCTATTTTAGGTGTCTCAAAGTGTCTAATGGACTGTAGGAGGGAATGGGGCTCCTCTTGGCTCCCTGTCCTGTTGACCAGCAATATGTAAATGCATAGATAAGTTGACTAAGGTTTCAATAAATTCAGTGCCAAGGCAGCTGAATCACACTCAGGCTGTAGAGAACTGGATGATCTTGAAGGTTTTTTTTCCAACCCAAGCCATTCTGTGACTTATTTCATCCTACACCAGACGTGCTCTTTGTCAGGTGATTCACACTCTAAACTCTATTAAGTTTATCGATTGGACTGTCTTTAACTGATGATAATTAAATTAAGATGTATAAATTACAGACACCCCAAATTATGCAGATGAATCCCAGTCTTCTCCAGTACCTCAGCTTCTCAACAGGAAGAATGTAATTAATTTTTATCTTGTAAGGCTAAATAAAAATGCCAACATATTCAACAGTAAAGAAAATGAGGTCAATATTCCTCTGTTATGTCTTCATGGACTGAAAGGACTGGTTGGGAGAAGACACCAGGTCTGGCTAAGATTAGACAGATAAAAAACATATTTCAGGTATTTTTTCCTCCTCATATGCAGAGTCTGGATGGAGTTCCAGAGCAGAGTTTTTATTCCCTTCTATCCCCTCAGAGAGAGCACATTTTCTCCATCCGTAAGGATGAAGAAAGAGTCGTGTCAAGATCAGAGTGACAGTGGTAAATGGATAATAAATATTTTTTACATGAACTGTTCCAGCTATGTCTGGGGTGAAATCATTCCAGGAGACAGCAGGAAGAGCACAAAGTAATTTGTAATTTTCAGGAGTGCATGTCCTGGGAAACCCAAACCCAAAACACGTGTTAACACCAGGACAGGGAGACTTTAAATGCTGCTGTTTAAAGTCCCTAAAGTCATGCTTGATAGAAAAAGGAGCCAGAGGGTGCTGAGAAATTCCTAGGAAAATGAAGGATAGTAGAGAGAAAGTATGGAGACTGAAAAAAACAGAAAAAAAGAGAATTATTATTAATTTTTTAAATACTTGGGGTCTATTCTGGAGCCTTTCTTCTTCTATTTGAGGTAAATGTTTTAAAAGTTCCAAAAAATTGAGGAATACTCAGTATTGCCACGGGCTGGCACAGGAGGGGAGATTTCCCCCTGGAGAGAGGCTCGTTCCAGTTGTTGCATTCAGGCAGCTGCAGATCCCTCAGCTTTGACTGCACAGCAGCTGGAAATGCAAGTCCAGGAGCTCTGTCCATGGCCAGTCCCAGCAGGTGACAGCAAGGACAGGGCCCTGGCAGCGGGACATTTGCAGGGAGCGCCTTCAGCAGGTGCTGGGGCCGGGACTGTGTGCAGAACATGCCCTGGGGCGTTTGCAGCCAGGCAAAAGGAACAAAGTTTCACTTGTGGCCTCGCCAGGGAGCACCAAAATCGATTGTTTTCCATTGCCAGCTGTTCTAGGAGCCCCAGAGGGCCCAGGAATAGAGAGCGGGGCCTGTGCAGTGAAATAAATGGGCAGGAGATCTTTCTCTTTTTGGTGCCTTTATTAAAAGTGATCAGCTCAGGATGGGGGCACATGGCAGGTCCGCGGTTCTGCTGTCGCTGCTCCAAGGGTGACTCACAGGAGGAGAAAAGTGCAGCAGCTTTGTCCTCTAAGGGGCAGAGCTGGGGGTCCTGTCCTCACGAGAGTGCTAAGGGATACCCGCATCTTTCTGTCTGCCAGTCCATGGGTCCTTACTCGTGCTGTTGTCTTCTGCAGCTAGGGTGAGGGGCGACCAAGGCTTCCAGCATCCCTGCAGGCTCTGAACTCTGTTCTTGACATCTAGACCCTGCTCTAATCTCCTAATTTTGAGTTGGCTCGTTGCTTTTGGGGTTTTATTAGATGAGTTTGGGGGTTTTCACCCCGTTGCACCTTGGGTCTAGGATTCATTTACATATCTCTTGATATTGCCCTCTCCTCCCACAGAGAAACAGTTGTTTACTTGTCCCAGGCAGGGTGATACTGATACAATACAGTGTTAACAACCCACATTAGCATACCAATCTGTCGGGGTGCCATTACTCGGGAAAAAGCGGGCTACACCCAGCAGCTGTCCCTGCAGGAAAGGAGGCTCAGGGCTGGTCTCTGTCCCCCCGTGCTACCCCCGGGGTGCCCCCTCCCCGGCTCAGTTGGGTCCCGTGCCCCGGGGGGGGGCAGCCCGCTGCTCCCGGGGCGAACCGGTCCCCGTGGACACCACCCGCAGGGGCTCCCCCGGCCCCGCCAGGACCCGCACTGTGGAGGGGCTGCTCCACCGCTTCCACCTCATCCCCGGCCCGGGCAGGACCATGCCGAAGGTGGGGGTCGGGCCCTACCACTCCCGGGCAGCCCAGCAGCCACTGAGAACAGGCAGCCAAAAGTATACTGTTAACAGAACATCACAACATGAAATTATAAACCATGAATAGTTAGGACTCCCACTTGGCAGTCATTGGCCTCAGCTGTAAACTCTGCAATCTAAAAAAATGGATATGCCTCTTAACATGCAGGAGCTGGGAGCAGCGAGAGAGGCCGGGCTGAAGGTGCTGGCAGGCACGGGCTGGGAAAGGGGCCCAGTCCAGGTGTCCCGCAGAGCCTCCCTGCTCCAGAGCCGCAGCTGTGAGAGCGGGGCAGCTGCCGGGATCAGTGTGCCAGGGACGGGCCGCAGGTGGGGGTTCCAAGGGGCTCGGCCGGAGCAGCTTTTTGTCCCGGGACACTCTGAGTATAATGGTCTCAGCCATCAGCATTTCCAGGCTCATGTTAATGCAGCAGGCTTCATTGGTATCACCCAGTTCAACTGCTGTTTTTTCCTTATATGTACTCCCCCTAGAATGTTCTCCCCTCTCTTGTCCCCTATTGGTCCTGGTTTACTGCAATGATCCACCCCTGTTGCCTCATTGGTTTCCCAGTTGGCTGCCCCTCCTCTGCACCACTTGTGCTCAGTTCCCATTGGCCCTTAACCCTTAGATCTGCCCCTTTCCCCCCTTTAAAACCCTGTGTCCTCAGCCCCATTGTGTCTCTGTCCCTGTCCTTTATACATTGCACTAAACTGAGTTTGGATCTCTGCACAAAGATCCGTCTCTGGCCTTGTCCATCAGTAGGTTAAGCAAACGTGCTCTGGGCTCTGGGAGTGCAGGTTGTTCACAGAGGGTCGTTGTGGATGTGCCACAACACAAGAGATGGATTTGGGCAGGAGGAACCCCCTAACTTAATGCACTCATCCATTGTGTTTTACCCTCAAACCAGGATTTACCATTCCCTGACCTTGACGTGATGGAGGGGGAGGCTGCGAGGAAGATGCCCCAGAACAGCCAGGCAGGTGAGGAGGAAGTCAGTGCCCCTTTCCCCCTCTCTCCTGCTCCATCTCCCAGCCCAGCACAGCCTCTGGCTGCAGGACAACACTGCTGCCCAACACTATCCTGCCGGGGATGCACTGGGGGGGATCTCCTTCCCTTCCCTCTGGCACAGAGGCAAATCCCATCCTCTCCTTGTCCTTCCTCTCCCAGCGAAAGAGCTGAGGATGGAGATCAGGGAGGAAAAGTCCCCACAAAAGAACCTTGTGGAAGAGAAGCCCTACAAGTGTTTGGAGTGTGGGAAGAGCTTCAGGCAGAGCTGCACCCTGATCCAGCACCAGATGATCCACACGAGGGAATGGGCCTACGAGTGTGGGGAGTGTGGGAAGGGCTTCAGCTGCAGCTCCCACCTCATCAGGCACCAACGCGTCCACACTGGGGAGAGGCCCTACAAGTGTCCTGAGTGCCAGAAGAGGTTTCTAAACAGCTCCGATCTCCTCAAGCACCGGCGTATTCACACCGATGAGAGGCCCTTCCGCTGCCCCGACTGCGGGAAGGGCTTCAAGCGCAACTCCCACCTCGTCAGGCACCAGCGCATCCACACTGGGGAGAGACCCTATCAGTGCACCCAGTGTGGGAAGAGCTTCAGTCATAGCTATCACTTGACCAAACACCAACAGAGGCATCGGTAAGGGAAGCCCTGCAAATGCCCCCACTGCAGTTCACTGCTCCAGCTTCATCCCCCATGGGAGGACGCACATTAGGAAGATCCATGTTTCCCATAATCCATTCTGGGAAGACACCTGTACCTTTTCCTGCCCCTGACAGTGACATGATATGGGATTGAAGGACATGAGGGTCTGGCCATGGCAGTGACATTACATTCACTCCCACCTTAGGTCATTGCCAGAGGCAGGAAATAGACTCTCTCTCTCTCTGTCTCTCTCTCTCGCTTCGAGGAGAAGGGTGTCCTTTCCAGGCAGGAGTAAATACATGGCCAGGAAGAGCCAGTCATTCATGTTGCAGTTTTCCCTGTAAATAGTTTTTCTTATACCTTCTGTTATCAATGTTGGTTTTGTTCCTGTTTGTTCTTCATCTTGTTTCTGTTGCTAAAAAATTGTTCTTATACCAGCCCAGGATCTTTGCTATTTGTGCTTTCCATGAGAGGTGGGAGGGCAGCAAGGGCAGCACGGTTTTAGTGGGAGCAGGAAATTGGGGAATCCCATTCCTGAACCCCGGCCCATGGAAACCGAGCATCCCCGCTGGTCCCAGCCCTGGTGGCCATGGCAAGAGCCTTGGGAGCGGGTCCCTGGCTGGGGCTGTGGGAACCTCTTTACTCAGGTGCCCAGGGACAGGAGTGGAGGGAATGGCTGCAGCTGAGTCGGGGTAGGCTGAGGTTGGATCTCAGGGAAAGGTTTTTCCCCAGAGGCTGCTGGGGCCCTGCCCAGGCTCCCCAGGGAAGGGTCCCAGCTCCAGGGCTCTCTGAGCTCCAGCAGCGTTTGGACAGGCCCAGGCTGGCATTGTTGGGGTGTCCTGTGCAGGGCCAGCAGTTGTACTGGAGGATCCTGATGGGTCCCTCCCAGCTCAGCCAATTCGGTGGTTCTGGGATCCCATGAGCCTGGGGATGGGACTGCAAATGGTTGCCATGGCAATGGGCTGTGTCTGCAGGCCTGATCTGGTGTCCATGGAAACCACCCCTGGCGTGGGGTCTCCATGGAGCTGGCAAGGGACTGTCCATAGCAACAGGGGACAGGTGATGTTTACCTGCTAAGGCTCAGATTTCTCACAGGCCCTCAGAGGAGTAACATGGCAGCTTTCCAAGAGTTTTCAGGCTGTTCAAGAGCTGGAATGTCACAGACAGAGTCAGGGGCTCCATGGAGACCTCCCAGGGCTTTCTGGGGATGGTAAAAAGCCATGTGGTCAGAGGCAGTCACAGCCATTCCATGGTGACATCCCAGGGGACCTCGGGCTGCAAGGGCACCGATCTGTCACTGGCACTCACAGGGTCTCCACGGTAACATCCCAGGAGTCCCCAGGATGCCCAAGAGCCGGAATGTCCCAGACACTCACAGGGGTTCCTGTCATGGGCACAGTGGGAGCTTCAGACAAAATTTAATAGAGAAGCTCCTGTTTGGTCATGAGGTGCCTACCCCCCACATATTCCCCAAATGTTACCGTTCAATCAGAGATTACAGAGACTCAGATCAGAAGGCTAAGGGCTAAAGGCACCCATTTATTCAATCCTCTTATATCTTTGTTTGCTACAGGTGGACCTCACTGGTCATTTAATCAACAAATTTCAGATGATTGACCAATTAAGAAAACACCCTGCAGGAAACAACTTTATGGAAAAAAGCCGACTTACTACAAACATTGTTGGGGCACCAGTTATTGATGTTTGTTTTACACTGGGCCCTTCTGGGGCCTCCCTGGATGGGGGAAACCCTCCTGGAGCAATTCCATGCCAGGGAAAAGAAGTTGCATGCGGCTTTTTTGGTTTTCAGCTTCTTGTTTATTGTTATCTAAAGTTCTGCATGCTGTGTACACCAGGCTCAGCATGCTGGAAAAGCACCACAAAATGGCTCCGAAATTTATGGTTTCAAGGTCTTTTAAAGTTGCCTCATCCAATTAACTCTTAAAATGCACATTATTTCTACTTATCTACCAATAACTAATCCCTTCAATTATCCACATAACCTCTGCATTGTGCTTTCCTTGACCAATGACCCTGTGCCACTAACACTGCAGAAAATGTTGTAGATGAAGAAGAAGACAGGGACTACACCCAAATTCCTCCATCTTGCTTCCTATCTTCACCATACTAAAAATCCCAAAACCTAAATTTCTCACCCAAGTGATATACTATACCACCCTCTAATCTATTTCATACTTTGGTAAATTCTAATCTATCTCAAAGTCTTGGAAGTCCTCTACATGGGTGAAGGTGAAAGGCAGTGTTTCTCTGGAGGTCAGGACCCCTCAGAGCAGACAGAGAAATATTCCCTGTGCCCTGGATTCCCACACATTTAACCTAAAATCCTTTAACCCTTTGCATGGAAAGTTACCCAAAACTATTCCAGGTAAGTAGGGCTAGAAGGAGAAGAAATAGAGAACAACAGAAAAACAGAAGATCCATAGAAAGACACACACATAGGCACCAACTGCTCGGGTTCCAGCATCACCACCAGACAAACCCCAGGAGAAGGCAGAATCCAGACCCTAGGCTGGCCTCTTGCTCAAGCTTTTAACCCCCTGGGCCCGCCCTTGGGGTGGGACTGCCAGTTGCTTGTCCAATCAGAGTCAGGGTTGGCAGGTGCAGCAAGTGTGTGATTGATTGACAGCTCAGCCAATCAGAGCTGGGTTGGCACTGCCTGTTTCGTGATTGACAGATTGGCCAAGCAGAGGCTGTGTTAGCACAACCTTTTGTGTGATTGATTGATTGATTGATTGATTGATTCATTCATTCATTCATTCATTCATTCATTCATTCATTGACAGCTTGGCCAATCAGAGGTGGGTTAGCAAAGCCCCTGCTGTGTGATTGACAGCTCTGCCAGGCCAGGCCTGGGGGCGGGGCTCTGTCCCACCACAAACCAAGGCCTGACCCGGCCCTGGCCCCACACGGGCATTCCGAGCATCCCAAGGTGTCTTGGGACATCGATCTCATCCCGCCTCTGACAGCCACCACGGTGACACTACAGAACCTCCTGGAGCCGTGGGTCAGTTGTGACAATGCGGGTCCAAGGACACCACGGTGACACTACAGAACCTCATGGAACCAAGAGTCCACGGTCACACTGTGCCCCACAGAACTGAGGAGTCCATTGTGGCTGATAGGCAAAATGTCCTTACAGAGAATTTGTTGGGTGAATGTAGGGGTGTTAATATCCTTGAATTGGGTCTTAATGTCTCTACTAACTTCCAGCAACAGGTTTATTACAGAGCCCTGACAGCTTGGCTTCTGAAACAGACAAGTGGGTCTGCATGAACTTGAGTTTATGAACTTTGGGTAAAATGACATATTCAAGAGGGGAATATGGGATTGGGGGTTCAGGATGGCTGTACCTTCCTAGTACCTCAGCCAGTGAGGAAAGGAAGAGGTAATGTGTGACCAGGAGCTTAGGATAAAAGGAGGCTGTGCCCTCTGAAACCTCATAGAGAAAATCCAGTGGGCATGTGCCCTGATGGATTCTCTCCCTTTATTCCAATGAAGTTGAAGAACTCCAGTGTCTCCTTTATGGACACTGGCTTTTCATAGCGTGATTTTCTGTACATGACACTCTGGAATGTCACGGAACCAAGGAGCAGTCATGACACATCAAGGCCCCATTGGAACAAAGAAACAATTGCTGACAATACAGAACTCATGGAACCAAGGGGCTATCGGGACAATGCAGATCCAAGGACGCCATGGTGACACTACGGAACTTCATGGAAGCAGACAATTATTACACTTTGGTGCCTCACAGAATCAAGCAGACCATTGTGAAACTCAAGATCCCTAGGGGTTCAAAGGTCAAGGATGAAGCTGTGGGGCCCAAAGAACCAGGGAGCCCCTGTGACACAGCAGGGCTGCATGGAACCAAGGAGCCATGGTGACACATCAGGGCTTTGTGGAACCACGAAGCCATTGTGACATTGCAAGGCCCCATGGAAGCACAGGGCCATTGTGACACTATAGAAGCAGGGGAGCATTGTGGCATTCCAGGGCCTCATGGAACTGAGGAGACCATTGTGACACTGTGGGGTTCCATGAAACCAAGGGAACATGGAACAGGTCTGTCTGACTGGGCCTCCTGGGGACACCTGACAGGTCCAGCTGCCCTTGGCATGTTGAGGGCTGCTTCTCATCTGCCCCTGAAGCACTGGGTCTCTGGGCTTTCCTTCCTATGGCAGAGAACTGTCCTTCTCCTCCAGGGGCACATGGACAAAATTGGGATTCCTTCATCAAATTTCCTTATATGCAAAGATTGTTCCCAGATGAAATCTGACAGGACAAACAGATCTGGCTGCCTTTGCCACCCAAGAGCCACCTCTCATCTGCCTTTGAAACAGTGGGACCTTGTGCTTCTCTTTGTTATGGGAAAAAACCATCCTTCTCAACCAGGAACCCATGGCCACACTGGGCATCTGCCTCCAGAATTCCCTATATCCAAGGATAGCTCCCAGACAAAAGCTGCCAGGACTGACAAGTCTGGCTGGCCTTGGCTTCCTAAGGGCTAGCACTCATCTGCCTCTAAAGCACTGGGGCTCTGTGGTTTCTTTCCTAATTAAAAGAACTCTTCTTCCTGTCCAGAAACCAACAGCCAAAACTGAGATTCCACCTCCAAAATGTCCTTTGTCCAAGGACAGCCCCCAGATGAAAGGGGCCAGAAGAGACAGGTCTGGCTGGCTTGGCCTAAGGGTGGCCACCTCTCATCATTTTCCAAAACACTTGGACTTCACACTTTTCTTTCCTGTAGGAAAAACTATCTTGACCAGGTGTCCATGGCCAAAACTGGGATTCTACCTCCAAAACTCCGTACGTCCAAGGATTGCTCCCCAGTGAAAGCTGCCAGGACAGACAGGTCTGGCTGCCCTTGGCGTTTTGGGGGCTGCCTCTCACCTGCTTTCAAAACATTAGGGCTCTCGGATTTCCTTCTAATGGAAAAGAACTGTCCTTCTTCTCAAGGTGTCCATGGTCAAAATTGAGATTCCTCCACTGAAATTTCATATATCCAGGGATTCCTCCATGACAAAAGCTGCCAGAACAAACACGTCTGGCTGGCTTGACCTCCCAGGAGCTAAATCTATCGTTTTCTCCCTTTGAAACACTTGAGCTCTTTGCTTTCCTTCCTATGGAAAAGAACCATCCTTCTCCCCCAGGTGTCCATGTCTGATGTTGAGATTCCACCTCTAAAATTCTGTATATCCAAGGGTTGCTTCCAGACAAATCTGCCAATACCATCAAGTCAGGCTGGCCTTTGCCTCTGGTGTTTGCCCCTGGGTTCTTTCCTTCCCATGGAGATCACTGGGACACTGTGGGGACCTCATGGAACCAAGGGGATCATTGTGGCAGCACTGGAGCCCATGGAACCAAGGGGATCATTGTGGCAGCACTGGAGCCCATGGAACCAAGGGGCCATGGTGACACAGCAGGGCTTCATAGAACCCAGAGACCATTATGGCTCTGTGGGGCCTGATGGAACCATGGAGACCATTGTGACCCTTCAGGGCCTCATGTCACCAAGGGGGCATTATGGCACCTCCAGGCCTCAGGGAAGCATGGGACCATTGGGACCCTCTGGGGCCCCATGGAACTGAGGGAACATGGAACATGTCTGGCTGTCTTGGCCTCCCAGGGGCCACCTGACAGGTCTGGCTGATGTTGGGATGTCAAGGGCTGCCTCTCATCAGCTCCTGGAGCACTGGGGCTTCCGTGCTTTCCTTGCTATGGAAGTGTCCCTCTTTCCACATTCCCATTGCCAAAATTGGTACTCTCCCTAAAAAATTTCCTATAGGAAGGGTATCTCTCAGAAAAAACTGGCCAGCTCTGGCTGGCCTTGGCCTCTGGTGGGCACCTCTCATCTGCCCCTGAAATATTGGTGCCCTGTTCCTTCATTCCTATTGAAAAGAACCATCTTTCATGTCCAAGGGCCATGGCCAAAATTGAAATTTGGCCTCCCAAATTTTGTATATCCAAGGATTCCTCCCAGACAAAAGCAGCCAGGACAGACAGGTCAGGCTGGCCCTGTCCTCTGGTGATTTTCTTAGACTATGAGCTGAATCTTTTCATTGAAAACACCTTGGGGAGAGCCCAGAGATCTCCCAAGGAGGGGTTTGTAGGCCTTGGGTGTATAACCACCACATATGGACAAAGGAGCTGTGTGCTCTGTGCTGTTGTGGGGATTTTGCATCATGGAAGTGATGTCCTAAGAGAAGCTGATGGCAGTTTCCTTCATGTCTGGCGAAGAAACCAATCAGTAATTAGATTTGAGATCTGAAAATCTATTAAACCACTAAAGAAACTGTACATGGCTCTGTGAAGACACATTTTAAAGATGAAAAACTGCTGGGGTTTGCCCGCAACCCCCGGGCAGGGGGAGGAGAAGCCATTGGCCCCCGGCCGTGCTGCTGCTGTGTTCTGGCCTGGCTGCGGAGATCCTGGCCCTCCCCCAGCGCGGCCCATCCTGACACAGCCCCAGCGCAGCCGCTGCAGAAACCTCCATCCTAAAACAGCTCCGGCCACAAGGAGGAGCCTGGCCGGGGTCACAGAACCATCTGCAGCCTCCGGGTGAGATATGAACTCTTTCAGTGCTTCCATCCTCCCTCGAGTGAGAGAAACGGACAAAGTGCAGGCACATAGAGGAGCAACATGAAGACACCAAGGACAGTGAAGGGGAAATTGAGTCCCAGATGGGAGGGATGAGGAGATGTCCTGATCTTGGGGCTGAAATCCTCTTGTAAAGGTGTAGAGAAGGATGTAATTGATACATCAGACTCTCCTTTTCTCTATAACACATTCACAAGTATGGGGAGATGACTTGTTCAGCAAAGGCTTCCATGCTAAATTAAGCAAATATTTAAGCAGCTCTTATCCCATGAGAAGTTTGAACATTCAAAGAGAGCAGTGTGATGAGACCCTGTGCCCTCAGCAAGAGAAGAAGATCTCTGTTCCCAGAGATGAAGATGAGTTCAAAAATAGATGAAGCGAATTTTTTCTCTTAAACGGGTCATCTTTAAATTATTACCTCATAAGTTGACATGGCCTATAAACACAACTGTTGGAAAAGCTGTGAAAATATGGGAGGGACTTGACGATTGCAGATTTTTTATGGATGGCTGCCATTAATGAGAATTGACAATCCTGAGAGAACTGTTTTTGTATGGAGACGTCTCCAAAACATGAAGAGAGATTCCTCTCCCTAAGTGAACTGAAGAAAGGTTATTGTATTGATAGTAAACTGACTGAAAATTTTAGGGTTTTTCTCTTTACATTGTCAGTAAGAAAGAAAAAGGTTGTAGGGGGAAGTTTCTGAAAGTTTTATTCTGATTCCTATTACTCTCTCTTTTAGTTACTGTTAATAAACTTTTCTTTATACCCTCTTAAAGTTTTGATTCTACTTTGCTTTTCTCCTAATCCTATCTCACAGCAGGAATGAGTAAGGATATTCTAGTGAGTGCACTGGTAATTACACTGCCAACACTGGAAAGGCTGCCCACACTGGACCCACCACACAAATTGATACATTGTCGGAGAAATCTCAAACTGACAAACCAAAACCACTACAGAAAACTTCCTAATAAACTGCATGAGAGCAGAGGGAAATGAAGGCAGAGCCATGGTTTGTCAGGACTTGCTTGATACTAATGGGCCCCGTGGTGCATTTGGAGCTGAGCCCTTGAACCCTGGGCGTGAGAGGTGATTGCACAAACCTTTCCAGAAGTCAAAGTCAGAAGAAAACCCCAAATGTCTCAAGGCATGAATGGGTCCCACTGAGGTCCATCCCACACACAGGCTCCTCATGGACTCCTTGGAGGAGAGAACTGGAGGACAGGATGGCACAAAAACTTCTCAGAGATTCAGTGTAGAAAGGAAAATACAAACTACCTTAAAAACCTTGAGTATCTCAAAGTATTAATGAGCCCCACTGAGTGTCACTACAAAGCTCTCAAGGGACTCGTTAAGGCAGATAATTGGGGCCATGATTGCACAAACCTCTCACAGAGTCTGGATCAAAAGGGAAACACCAAGTACCTTAAAGTAACGCAAGTACCTTGAAGCATTAATGAGCCCCACTGAGTGTTGTTACTGACAAAGCCTCTCCAGGGACTAATTACAGCAGATAATTGGGGGCCATGATTGCACAAACCTCTCAGAGACTCCAAGGCAAAAGCCAAACCTAAAGTCCTTTGAAAATCCTTCAGTCCCTGGGAACATTGAGGAGCCCCCAGGGCCATTTCTGGGCAAGGCTCCCCAGGGACTCCTTCCAGCAGATCCTTGAGGCCACTGGGATGTGGGCTGGGGGGGGATGCTGAGGGCAGGAAAAGGAGGTGACCGTGCCCAGCCTGGCTGGGGCTGTGCCAGGAGGCCCTAGTGCCTCAGGACAAGGTGTCTCCTCACAGCCCTTGGTGGCACAGACCCTGCTGTGCCCCAGGGCACCAAGACTTGGCTTCTCTTTGTTCCCACCTGTCACCAGTGCCTCCAGTTCTCTGCTCTGGCTGGGGCCTGGGGACACTTTCTCTGTTGTGTGCCTCAGTGGGAACCATTACAAGTCCAAGAAACTTTGGAGTTGGATTCTGACTGGGAGTTCTGGAGAGGTTTCTTCAGCTCCCTCTCAGGGACTGATGTTCAAGGCGTGAGTACAAAGCCCCAGAGGCTCATTAAAGTCCTTGTGTTGTTTCTGGGCTGCTGAGCTGGGCTGGGCTTCTGGCACAGAGGCAGCTCCTGGTAACCAAGAAGAGTTTGAAAAGCACATTTCTCTTGATGAACAGCTCTTCTTCCAGCCCAGCAGGGCTAGGGCGCTTCCTGCAGCCATCCCAGGCACAGCACAGAGAGCTTCAGTCAGTCAGGGCTGGGAAGGTGCTGAGAAGTGCCTGGGGCACAATCACTGCCAGCCCTTGACACAGGAACCTCTGGCTGCAGGACAATGCAGCTGCAGCTCCTGGAGCCATCTCCTAAAGCCTAAACATCCCAATGCCTACAGACTCCGTAAGTACAACTCTGGGTATTTCTGTTGCAGGGGAGGTGAAATGCTCATGAAACTCTGACATGCTGAGGGCTTCTCATCAGTCATAGAATATTTCCAAGAAAAAGATTTTGATAAAAAAGCAGAAATTTCCTTAGACTTTTTATTCAGATTCCTACTATTGGAGAATGGCAGGGACGGGGGGGATAAATATTATAGGTTGATTATAAAGTAATAATTATGAGTTTTGACAAGTGGCTGAAACATCCGAACTGTTACTTTTAGAGATCCATAGGTTTACAGGGATCGCCTATTGTGCTTTTAGCCACTCTGCCCATGGACAGCAGCAGCATCACCTTTGCTGGAGCCATCAGGCTCAGTCTGAGCTGTCCTTTCTCCAAGCTGCAAACAGAACCTGCTTCCAGCCAGTGCTCTGCAAACAAGCAGTGTTCTGTAGGGCCAAGGAGAGTGCACAGAGATTTGGGATCTGTGAGTGCTGGCATAGAGAGATCAGGCAGAGGGAAACAGCTGCAGGAGGAAAATCTCCAGGAAGCAGAGATGGGATCAGGCAATGAGAGAAAACAAAACCCCAAAAATTCTGTGGCAGTGAGAGTTTAGAAATGCCTACAGAATGCCCTCCACTGCAGCCCATCCATCCTGTCCCCCCAGCCAAGCCTCTGCCCTCAGGGCTGGGGCTCCAAGGCGTGCAGCCCCTCCTGCGCAGGCAGAGCTGCAGCAGAGCCGTGGGGCAGCTCTGCAGCCCCAGGCCCAGTTCTCTCTGCAGAGCACAGGGCTGGGAGCAGCTGCCCGGCCCTGGGGGCTCTGGCAGGGGGCACAGCTGGCTCAGGGTGAAGCTGTCCCCAGTGCCCGGCTCTGGGCAATGCTGTCAGTGCAGCCAGGGAAGGAGCTGCATCTCCCTTCATCCAATGCCATCATAAGGACACTTGGAATTCTCCCTGAGATTTCAGTCCAAGCTGAAATCTTCAATCCAGGGTGCAAAACTGTCCTAGAGCATCTCTGAGCTATAAGATTGACAGGAAAAAGGCAGAGGTTTTTCGACACTGAAAATGCTGCTGGATTCGTGAACTGAGCAAAGTGAGTCCTAGCTACAAATGTGGAGCTGGGCTGTGATGGATCCATCTGCTCTCAGAAGTACCTGGAGATTTTTAAGAGAAACATAGGAGTGTCAACATCCTCCACTTTCAAAAAGTGAAAGCCAAGGAGAAACTCCAAATATAATGAAGTGTCAGACCATCTCCCTTCAGTCTCCAGTCATGATCTTAGTTCAGGGAACTCACTCTATTCTACCAGAGGGTATCAGAAATGCTGAGGGTTTCTGAAATTCATGAATATCAGTTAACATATTTGGAAGCTTAAAAAGAAAACCTAAGAAATCAAAACCACTAAAGACTTTGTCTGTGCATTGTAGAGGAGGGTGTATGGGAAAAGGCTTTGATTTTGGTTACAGGTATCTCCTCTAACTCTTCAATGTCCTTTTCTCCATCAACAGGTCCCCATGTGCAGCCCCAGCTAATGTCCAACAGCAGCTTCATCAGCCACTTCCTCCTGCTGGCATTGGCAGACACACGGCAGCTGCAGCTCCTGCACTTCTGCCTCTTGCTGGCCATCTCCCTGGCTGCCCTCCTTGGCAACAGCCTCATCATAAGCGCCATAGCCTGCAGCCACCACCTGCATAGACCCATGTTTTTCTTCCTGCTCAACCTGGCCCTCACTGACCTGGGCTCCATCTGCACCACTGTCCCCAAAGCCATGCACAATTCCCTCTGGAACACCAGGAACATCTCCTACACAGGATGTGCTGCACAGGTCTTTTTCTTCCTGTTCTTCATTGGATCAGAGTATTTCCTCCTGACCATCATGTGCTACGACCGCTACGTGTCCATCTGCAAACCCCTGCACTACGGGACCCTCCTGGACAGCAGAGCTTGTGCCCACATGGCAGCAGCTGCCTGGGCCAGTGCCTTTCTCAATGCTCTCATGCACACGGCCAATACATTTTCACTGCCCCTGTGCCATGGCAATGCCGTGGGCCAGTTCTTCTGTGAAATCCCCCAGATCCTCAAGCTTTCCTGCTCCAAATCCCACCTCAGGGAACTTGGGCTTCTTACAGTTAGTGTCTGTTTGGCATTTGGTTGTGTTGTGTTCATTGTTTTCTCCTATGTGCAGATCTTCAGGGCTGTGCTGAGGATCCCCTCTGAGCAGGGACAGCACAAAGCCATTTCCACCTGCCTCCCTCACCTGGCCGTGCTCTCCCTGTTCCTCAGCACTGCCACATTTGCCTACCTGAAGCCCCCCTCCATGTCCTCCCCATCCCTGGATCTGACCCTGTCAGTTCTGTACTCAGTGTTGACGCCAGCCCTGAACCCCCTCATCTACAGCCTGAGGAATCAGGAGCTCAAGGCTGCAGTGTTGAGACTGATGACTGGATGGTTTCAGGAACATTAAACTGCTGGCCAATTTCTGCAAACCATTTATAATAAAACTCATCTTTGATACTTCTTGTACTTCTCATTTTGAAGGTTTTGTTAATTTGCTTTACTTTAATAATTAAGTCCACAGAGAAATGTCATTTTTTGTGCCATTTCTCATTTTGTTTCTCTCCACCTTCTCTATGGCCACAGACTGTGTCAATGAGGAGCTGCACTCAGGATGTCTTTAAAGGAACTAAAGGATCTCCCAGCAAAGTTTTCTGCAGAGATACCCTTTCGGTGCCTTCTCTGGAGCTGCAGCAGCAATGTCTGTGTGCAGAGCTGAGTGCAGATCAGTGCTGGCATAGAAGCTGTGCCCAGGAGCAGCAGCACTTGGTGTTGCCAGTGCTGTTCCCGTGGCTCTGCCCCGCTGTCCTGGTGGCCCTGGTGTTGCTGTAGGGCCTGAGTGCTCTCGGGGCCAGGCACAGTCCTGGGGGTGGCAGTGCCAGGCTGCAGCAGGGACAAGCCATGGGCACTGCTGGGGCAGCCCTGACACCTCGGGCCAGGCCCTGGGGGCTCCAGGCTCCTTGCCCAGGCTCTCTCAAGAACACACCCAAGTCAAAGCTCAGCACAGAAAACCCTTGCGAGCAGCCCCAGGGTGGCTGTGGGCAGGCTGGGAGGCAAACAGCATGGCTGGTGCTCTGCAAGGGCCCTCAGGGAGACAGGAAGGTGCAGCAGAGCAGGGGCTGATCCATCCCCAGTGTGCTGGACAGCCCAGGGCAGCGTCCCTGAGCGTCCTCATGGAGCTGCCAACAACATGCCCCTCTACAGCGCTGGCTTCTCCCCCAGCTCACACAGGTGCCCCATCCTTGCAGGCACAGACATGGCAGCACTGGCTCAGGAGCCCCTGTTTGCATTGCACAGAGCAGGCGGGAGCACCCCTATGCTGTTGGTGTGGGGACATGAACCTGAGGGAGCACAAATGCCATCAGCCCCTGGGGCCAGCAAGGGCTGGGGAACACCAGGGAAACAATTCAGCTTTGTCCTGGCTTCTGCACTCAGCCAGAATTTTGTTCCCATGAGCTGGGAGTTTTTTGTCTCACTGCAGATGCTGTTGCTCAGAGCCAGGGCTGCCTGGCAGCCACCCCCAAACTGCCCAGAGCATTTCCTTTGCTTCACCTTTGTTTTCTTCACTCTTCCCTGGTACAAATTTCTTCCTCTTGCCCACCCCTGTTCCCTCCCCTGCAAACAGCCCATCCCTTTTTGCTTAGCACAGGGGAAGAATCACTGCCCCGGTACTTCTGGCCACACCATTCCTTATCCAGGCCATCAGCCATTGGCCTTCTTGGTCACCTGGGCACACTGATGCCTCATGTCCAGCCTGCTGTCCATCAATCCCTACTGGTCCCTTTCTGCCTGGCTGCTCTCCAGCCGCTCTGTCCCCAGCCTGTAGTGCTGCAGGGCTTGTTGTGGCCAAAGCGCAGGACCTGGCACTGTGACTTTTTCAACCTCACCTTGTTGGATTTGGGCCCTGGATCCAGCCTGTCCAGGGCCATGTGCAGAGCTCTCCTAGCCTCCAGCAGATCAACACTCCCAGACAACTTGGTGTCAATGTGGTTCCATCAGGCCTCAGAGTGTCACAATGATCTCGATGATTCTATGAGGCCTCCCAGTGTCACAATGTCCCTTTGGTTCCACGGGACCCCTTGGTGTCACAGAGTCCCTTTGATCCTTGGGCCCCACTGTGTCATAATGGCCCTTTGTCCCCTAAGGCCGTGCAGTGTCACTATGGATCCTTGGTTCTGTGAGGTCTCACAGGGAAGCAATGCTCTCCTTGGTTCCACAGTGTCACAATGGCCTCTTGGTCCCACCACGATGTCAAACATGTTTCCTTCATTCCATCAGTCCCTGAGGAGCAGCACTGGCCCCTTGGTTCCATGGGCCCTGCAGTGTCACAATGGCCCCATCATGACACCAGGTCCTGCTCTGTAACAATGGTCTGCATGGTTCCACAAGGCCTTGCAGAGTCACAGTGGCCTCTTGGTTCCATGAGGCCTCAGAGTGCCACAATGAATTCCTTGGTGCTGCAGTGTCACAGTGGAGGCCTGGTGACACCAGATCCTGCAGTGTCACCAGGCACCCTTGGTTCCATGGGGCACCAAAGTTACTGAGGATGTCAGCAGCCCCCACTGAGGCCATCCCTGCCCGGAGCCCATGGGGGAATGGGCAGACAAGGAGAGCGTCCCTGGGGCTGGGGCAGCACAACTCAGAGGCACCAGGGGCTCCAGCTGGGAAATGGAGTGTGGAATGTGGGTGGGAAAGCCCTGCCTGGGCTGTGCCAAGCAGGACAGACAGGCCCTGACTCCCATGCCCCAAACAATTCTATCAAGGAGACATCTAAAAGGAATTACAATTATTTGTGTACTCTGAGTTGGACACACTGGAGAAATACAATCAAGAGATTCTCAGGAGCTGAAAACAACAAAACAGCCTTTACTGGCAACTTTCAAAATCCAGAGAAACTTTGGCAAAGGGTTTTATAGGACATTCAATCAACAAAAACCACTTCTCAAAGCATTAACCTTGCCCATTCCACTTCACAAACTCTAATTCTGTCTATTTTAAGTTAATCAAAAATTGCAAGAGGACAGAAATAGTAGACACAGAAAGAAAGACAAGAATGATTTAGAGAGGCGTACACACAACTACCAACTCCTGGAATCCAGTGGTGTTCAGATAGAAATTCCAAGAGGAGGCAGGGTCAAGATGTGTGCTTGCCTTGTGGTCAGCCTCAAATAACCCTTGGTGTTCCAGGCCCCTTACCCCAAATTGGACCTGGGGTCATTTGGTCACTCAGGAGCTAGGCTGGGGCTCCAGAGGTGGCTGTGGAATGTGCTGTGCAAGGGACTGGCAGACACTGCAGGGCTGGAATAGAGGCTCTGGGGGGATTGGGGTTCCAGGGCACCACAGTGTCAAAATTGTTCCCTCAGTTCCCAAGTCCTTGCAATGGCCCCTTGATTTGATTGTCCCCAGGCTCTCCCAAGGGTCTCCTTGGTTCCACAGTGTCACAATGGCCCCTTGGTTCCACAAGGCCCCACAGGGTCACAGTGGCCTCTGTGGTCCCACCAGGACCCAGACTGTCACAATAGACTCGTTGCTTCCATTCAGCCCCACAGTGTCACCATGGCCCCTTGGCTCTGTGCTGCCATGTCATACACAGTGTCATCATGGTCCTCTTAGTGCCACTAGGCCCTGCAGTGTCACAATGGCCCCTTGCTTCCCCAGGGCCCTGCAGTGTCATAATCATCGGAGAATCAGCCAGGCTGCAAAACACCTTGGAGAGCATCAAGTCCAACCTGGGACCCAACACCACCTTGTCACCCAGGCCGTGGCACTGAGTGCCACATCCAGTCTTTCCTTAAACACCTCCAGGGAGGGTGACTTACCCACCTCCCTGGGCAGCCCATTCCAATGCCCAATCACCCTTTGTGTGAAGAGTATTTCCTAATGTCCAGCCTAAATGTCCCCTGGTGCAGCTGAAGGCTGTGTCCTCTTGTCCTGTCACTGTTCCCTGGGAAAAGAGCCTGACCCCCAGCTGGCTGCACCCTCCTGTCAGGGAGTTGTAGAGAGTGATGAGGTCTATCCTGAGCTTCCTCTTCTCCAGGATAAACAACCCCAGCTTCCTCAGCCACTCCTCACAGCACTTGAGCTCCAGACCCCTCACCAGCCTTGTTGCCCTTCTCTGGACATGCTCCAGCCCCTCCATGTGCTTCCTAAATTCGGGAGCCAGAACTGGACACAGCACTCGAGGTGCTGCCCCACCAGTGCCGAGCACAGGGGAAGAATCACTGCCCTCCCCCTGCTGGCCACACCATTCCTGATCCATAGGAGTGCCAGGGGTTGGATGTGGGAAATGGTGGGGACAGAGTGGGGACAAAGTGTTACTGATGGTCAGCCATGAAGAGTCTTGACTTTCATATCGAGACTGCAATGGAAGGTGCAGGGGATCATTATCAACTGGGATTGCTGATATCAATCTATAAACAGGAAAACTAATGAAGACAAAAAAGGTCCCTCTGCATTGTTTTATATACAATTTATCATTTTGAAGACACTTCTGAAATCTGTCTAATTAATCACAAAATAATGGAAATGTTACATTCTTCCCAGGGGCTTTTCTTGTTCAGGTGTTTTGAACGAATATTTATGCGCTTTTCCCACAGATTTCCTCAACTGAAGAGCTCAGAAAAGAAGAGGCCTCTGGAGTAATAAAATTCATCAGCAATCTCCAACTGGCTGAGGATCCATCCCCATCAGCGCAGCAATGAACAGAAATGGGCACAGCTCTGTGGCTGCCCCAGCTTTTGGATGGGCCCTGGGTCTGGAGCAGGAGCAGCTTTGGAGGGCCCCAGGGCCGGGGCTCTTGTGCTGCCCTGGGCAGATGGGATGGCAGCAGGGGCTGCAGAGCTCTCAGCACCTCAGCCAGAGGGGAGCAGGACACCCAGGGAGCCTCCTTGTTCCTTGGCCAAGCCCCTTCCCTCATGGCTGGGGCTGAGTCCTGTGGCAGCTGCAGCTGCTGCTGTGCCCTTGGCAGGGGCTGAGGCCGTGGGGCAAGTGCCCAGAGCAGCCTGGCCTGAGCAGAGCTGTGGGGCCAGAGCCGGCTGGGCTGGGCTGGCCAGAGGCCCTTGGTGCTGCCCAGAGCTCAGGGCAGCTGGCAGAGCTTGCAGGGAGCTGGGCTGGGCTCAGAGAGCCTGGTACAGACACCATCAGTGTCCATCTCAGCCTGGCTGAGCATGCAGGGGCAGGACTCAGGCCAGGCCTTGTAGGGCAGGGCCAGCGCCTGTGCCAGGCATTGAAAACAGGCAAGTGCCCCAGAGAGGAGGCTGCTCTGTGCCCTGGGGGGCAGGGACAGATCAGGGAGGGGGCCCAGGACATTTGTCAGTGCCAGTCTCTGTCCCCAGCCTTTGGAAGCCCTGGCTGCTGAGCCCAGCTTTGCCCTGGGCTGAGTTTGGCCATGGCCCAGCTCCATCCTCCTGCGAGGCTCAGGGCCTGTTCCCGGCCATGGCCAGCCCTGGCTGCCTCTCTGCCGGCCCAGAGGCCGGCAGAGCTCGGGGCAGGGCTGTCTGTGCAGGCCCACAGGTGCCACGGGCTCTGCAGGAGCTGGCAGAGGCTGCCCAGCTGGGATGCCATGGGACACAGAGCCCTAAGGCTGCTGTGGGCACCACGGCACAGGGGCCCTTCCCAGCCGCAATGCTCCTGGCCTGGGCTGGGCCTGCACAGGGGCTGTGCCACCATGGCTGGGCCAGCACAGGGCCACAAAGGGGCCACGCAGCCGCTGCCGGGGCTGACAGCAAGGCCAGGCACAGACAGGGAATTGCTGAGCATGGCCTGCGCTGGGCAGGGCTGAGTGTGCCAAAGGCAGAGCTCAGCTGCCCTTGGGGGCTGCAGGAACAGTCCCGAGCCCAAAGAGCCTCCATGGCTGTGCTGGAGGCCAAGGCTGGAGCAGGGAAATGCAGGGCTGCTGTGGGATGGGGAGGGCATTGAATTCCAGCACACACCTCAGCGCTCTGATGATTCCGGCACCATGCTGGGCCCTGTTTCAGACTGGAGCAGAGCAGATATTGATAGGACAGGAGCCCTGCGGGGCTTTCAGGGACCTGCAGCTTGCAAGGTGCTCTGCTCTCCCTCAGGTGCTCTCGGAGAGATCCAATCCCTGCTGGGCACCTCAAGGCACAAGTGGCGTTGCCTGTTCATGGGCACACGGCTGATGTCTGCCTGGAAAAGGACACAGGTTTTAATACCTGTTCTTTTCATAATATATAAGCAAATCCATTTTACCTGGGTCACTTGAGTACTTTTGAGAGATGGCAAAGTTTTCCCACCAGGAACAGGAATTTCCTGGATATACTGGATTCTGCTGCTGATGGCATGAGAAGAAATACTGATCTTCCCCGCTACCTGCACCACCAACATTCAGTCTAATATTTTATGGTACTCTTCCTTCATGTGTTTTCAGCTCTTTTGTTTAAATGGCCATGTCTAAGGATATCTCTTCATTTAGAGCAGCTGGATCTTTGTCCTTCCCTTTACTCCCAGACTTCCTCGTGCAGCTGTTCTCTGGTGCTTCCAATTAATCTCCCTTGACTGGATTCATGCTTTGAGCTTCAGGGAATTGCCCAATCTTTCAGAAGTTTAAATACCTCATTAGCCAGCATCTTAGTTGTAGTTTTATCTTTTACAAAACCTCTTCATAAGTTTTGTCAAAAATCCTTCCCATATGGCAATCCCTTGTGGGTGGTGGACATGACAGATGTTGCTGGGATGTCACAAGGACCTGAGGGAAGGGTTTTGATGTCTCTCAAATTTTATCATGTTTACATTTTTTATGTTGGCCATGAAGAGAAACCTTTCTGCGCCTCTGAGTCTCAGCAGTTCCTGGTCCCTCAAAGGACACAAACCTGATGAGTTGTGGTTCCCACTCCAGTGGCTCCACTTGGACCTCCCTTCATAGCCAGAGCAGAGCTCCCTTGTCCCAGAAAGTCCCTGGCAATGGAAGGATGAAGGAAACAGGACAGGCTGTGGGGATCAGGGGCAGGGCAGAGCCAGGGAGAAGAATGACTTTTGCATTTAAGGGGCTGTGCCTTCCCTTGGCTTTGTTGACTGGCAATAAATGAACATCCCTCTGTGTCTCGGGCAGCTCCTTCTCCAAGGAAAGCAGATGGGAGTTGGACCAAGAAGTTGAAAGCTGCAGGTGCAGCCTGGGCTGGAGGGAGCTCAGATTTGCACAAGGCTGCTCTGAGTGCAAAGGGTTGGATGGGGGAAATGGTGGGGTGTGGGTAGGGACAGAGTCTGACTGTCAGCCATGAAGGGTCTTGATTTGCATCTCTATTCCAACTGCATGAGGAGGTACTTGGATTCAGTGTCAGTCGGAGATTGCACATATCAATTTATTAATAGGGGGAAAAAAACCTAAACAGGACCCAAGAAATGTTTTTTCACTGTCTTTTAAAAAAGAATATATTCTGTTTGAATACACTATTGAAATCTGTCTAATGAACCACAAAGCATTTGGAAACTTTTTAAAATTATTCCCAGAGGCTTGGCTTGTTAATGTGTTCTGAATGTTAATGAGTCCTGGGACACTGAATTCCTGCACTGAAGAGCTGAAGGCTGAACAAGCCTCTGGAGCAGTGAAATTCAGCAGCAGCCTCTGCGAGTTGCTGAGGATGTCAGCAGCCCCCACTGAGGCCATCCCTGCCCAGAGCCCGTGGGGAAATGGGCAGACAAGGAGAGCGACCCTGGGGCTGGGGCAGCACAACTCAGAGGCACCAGGGGCTCCAGCTGGGAAATGGAGTGTGGAATGTGGGTGGGAAAGCCCTGCCTGGGCTGTGCCAAGCAGGACAGACAAGCCCTGACAGCCATCCCCCAGACAATTCTCTCAAGGAGACATTTAAAAAGAATTACAGTTGTTTGTGTCTTCTGAGTTGGATGTACTAGAGAAATACTGACAAGAGATTCTCAGGAGCTCAAAACAACCAAACAGCCTTTACTAGCAACTTGAGAAAATCAGAGGAACTTGGCAAATGGTTTAATACAATATACAATCAACAGGAAACACTTCTCAAAGCATTAACTTGGCCAATTCAACTTCACAAATTTTAGCCTTTTCACTTTTACGTTAACCAAAATTTGCAAGAGGGAATCAGAAAAAGACACAGAAAGAGAGAAAGGAAATACACAGCTACCAACTCCTGAATTTCAGTGATGTTCAGATGGAAATCCCAAGAGGAGGTAGGGTCAAGATGTGTGCTTGCCTCATGGTAAGCATTAAATACCCCTTGGTCTTCCTGGGCCCTTCAACCAGGTGGGACTTGGAGTCATTTGATCCCTCAGGAGCTGGGCTGGGGGCTCCAGAGGTGGCTGTGGAGCATTGCCTGTGCTGTGCCAGGGACTGGCAGGCACTGCTGGGCTGGGATAGAGGCTCTGTGGGAATTGGGGTTCCAGAGCAGGGCAGTGCTGGGGTTACAGGGCAGGGCAAGGCTGGACCTGCCCCTTCCTCCCCCACACATGAAATGTTTAGAGCCAACAATCTCCTCTATTCTGTCACAACAGGGAAAGCTGGAGATGAAGTTCCAGTATTGGCCATGGGCACCTGGAAAAGAAGAACAATTCTTTCCCATAGGCTGGAAAGCATGGAGCCTTCCCCAGTGTTTTGGAGATGGATGAGACCTGACCTGCTTGAAACCATTGCCAGCCAGACTTGTCCTGGCAATTTTCCTATGGGAACAATCCCTGGATATAAGGAAATCTGGAGGTGAAATCCCAATTCTGGCCACGGGTGCCTGGAGCAGAAGGACAGTTCTTTTCCATAGAAATGAAAGCATGGAGCCCCAGTGTTTCAGCAGCAGATGAGAAGAGACCCTCAACATGCCAAGGTCAACAGGACCAGTCTGGTGGCCCCTGGGAGGCCAAACCAGCGAGGCCTGTTCTGTGTTCCCTTGGTTTTATGGGGCTCCAGAGTGTCACAATGGTGCCTTGGATCCACAGGGCCCCTCAGTGTCATAAGGGTGACTTGATTCCATGGGTTCCGGCAGTGTCACAATGGCCCCTTGATTACAGGAAGACCTGCAGTTTCACACTGGCCCCTAGGTTTGATGGGGTCCCACAATGTCCCAGCTGCCCCCAGGTGTCATAAGGCCCCTCAGTGTCACAAAGGTCCCAATGTTTCCATGGGGCCTTGGAGTCTCACAACAGTCTCCGTGGTTCCCCAGGCCCCACAATGTCACATGGCTCCTCTGTTCCATGAGCCCTGCAATGTCACAATGGATCTTTGGACACTGGGGGTTTGCTGTGTCACAATGGTCTCCTTTGGCTCCACAGTGTCACAATGGACCAGTGATGACAGGAGACCCTGCAGTGTCACAATGGACCTTTGGTTCCATGCAGCCCTGCAGTGTCACAAAGCTTTATTGATTTCATGAGGCCCCACAAAATCACAATGATCCTCTTGGTTCTGTGGGGACCTCCAGGGTCACAATGGTCTCACTGGTTCCATGAGGCCTCACAGTGTCACAATGCTTTGCTTATTCTATGGGCCCTCATAGTGTCACAATGGTCTCCATGATTCCATGAGTCCCCTCAGTGTCACGATGGTCTCACTGGTTCCATGGTGCCCCTCAGTGTCACAATGGCCCCTTGGTTCCATGAAGCTGTAAAGTGTCCTAATTGTCTTTGCATGGTTCCACAAGGCCTTGCAATGTCACAATGGGTCTTTGGTTCCATGGAATCTCACAGTGTCACAAAGGCCCCTTGGTTCCATGACACTCCAAAGTGTCACTATGGTCTCCATGGTTCCATGACGCCCCGCGGTGTCACAATGGACCCTTGGTTTGAGGGGGCCTCTCAGTGTCACAATGATCCCTACATTCCATGGAGCCTCACAGGGCCCCACAGTGTCACAGTGGTCCCTTGGTCTCACAGGGCCCCACAGTGTCACAAGGCTCCCTTGGTTCCATGGCTCTGTGCTGCTGCATTCCCCCCTCCCTTTCTCAGGCCGCCCTGCCAGATGAGAAATGCTCCTTGGGCCTCGGCCTTGGCCAACAGCCCCTGGGCTCAGCTCCTCTGCAGCTCATCACAAACACTGTCTGCTCCAGGCACTGCTGCTGCCCAAACAGCTCCTGGCTCCTGTAGGAGCAGCCCTGGGAGCTGTTTCTGTTCCCTCCGTGGCACAACATCCCTGTTCTCACACTGCCAAAGAAAGCTGCTGATGCCAAGTGTGGCCAGGATGAGCCATTGCTGGGACTGAAGCCCCTCTTGTGGGGCCCTGCAAACAGCGCTCCAAAAGGAGCCCTTGGAGCTCTCCTGGGCCAGCGACTCCCTCTGAGTGAGGCCTCTCCCAGCCGGGAACTCTCCCGTTTGCTGCACTCGGGGATCCCAAACAACCACAGAGCCTGGGCCGATCCCCCCACTCCTCCAGGCTCAACCCTTCACCTGCTGGGGAGATGCCAAAGCATCAGAAGTGAGCATTCCCTGCCCTCAGGGGAATTCCTCACAGGTGCCTTGCACTGACTCTTGCTGTCTGCGTGCACACAGGAGTGCCTGTGCTGGGAAAATGTGGCAGAAATGCTGCCCTCTGTGGGGTCTGAGTGCCTTGGATAGCTAAGTCAGTCAGAGCTGTAAGTGAGGTTAGGTTATGAGGTCTAAGCAAAGTTAAATGCCGCTAAGAGTTGTGCTTTTGCTAAGTTGTTAAGTTTAATTTAAGTTATTAGCTAAGTTAAATACTGTTTAGTGTTATTCCTCTGTTAAGTTGCTAAGTCATAGCGTATAAGTTGGGTTAAATACTGTTAAGTGCTGTTGTTTTGCTAAACTTTGATGTTTAAGTTATCAGTTAAGGTTAAGGTATCAGTCCAGTTCTGTTAAGTTTGAGCTCTGTTAATCTTTTGGGCCGTATTCCTTTTATCCTTGCCCTCACTGTCCTCGTGTCACACACACACACAGAGGGACAGTTCTCAGTTCATTTCTGGTTTGATTGCCTGGATTCTGTTTGGTTTTGTTGTTGCTTTGTTTCTTTGGTGTGCCTGAAGTGTCCAGTCAGGAGCAGAGTGACTCTTGCCAAGGAACTTTGTGCTGCTGTCCCTCAATATAAAATCTGGTTTTTGCTGCTCCCTTGCTTTTTTCAGTGCTCTCAAGTCCTCGTTCGTAACAGGGTAAAGGAGCCCTGGCCCAGGCTCTGGCCCTGGGGCACACAGGGATGCTGCCGGGGGTCCCTGTCCCCCTGTCCCACCCCCAGGGCCTTGGCCCCTCATCCCCATGTCAGGCTCTGGGGTCGATCTCGTGGAACATCCTCTGGGGGAGGGTGCGGCACCGGGGGCAGGAGGAGCCTGGGGGGACAGGGGACCCCGCTGTGCACGAGCAGGGTTGGACTGCTCTGGGGGGAACTGTGAGGGGGGACAGGGCAGAGTGACCTCCCCAGTGACCTCACACAGCCCCTGGGATGTCACACAGTCCTCTGTGATGGCACAAAGCCTCCTGTGATGTCACACAGCATTGTTGTGATGTCACAGCCCACTCTGGGATGTCACACAGCACCCTTATGATGTGTCAGAACCAACTCTTGGATGTCATCCTGGAATGTCATTCAGCTGCACTGTGATATCACAGAAGACTCTGTGATATCACAAAGTCACCCTGTGATGTCACTGTCTGTTCTGTGATGTCACAGCCGGCTCTATGATGTTATACAGCCACCCACTGATGTCACAACCCACTCTCTAATTTCACTGGGCTGCCCTCTATGATGGCAGGATCTCCTCTCTGGCCTCACAATCTACTCTATGACGTCACAGGGAGCTCTGTGATGTCACAACCTCCTCAGTGATGTCACAAAACCCTCTCTGTAATGTCATACTGCCACTCTGTTATGTCACAGCACACACTTTGACCTCACAGCCAGCTCTATGATGTCATACAGCCATGCCATGATGCCACAGCCTGCTCTGGGATGTCACAGATTCCCCTCTATGATGGTGTAGCTTCTCAGTGACCTCACACAACAAACTCTCTGTGATGTCATTGCCCAATCTGTGACCTCACACAGCCCACTCTGTGCTGTCACACAGCCGCTTGCTGGCATCACAGCTGCTCTGTGCCTTTATGACACAGCCACAGAGGTGCTGCTGTGACACAGCCCCCTCTGGGACATCCCACAGCCCCTGCCAGTGCTGAGCCCCTGTGAGCTCTGTCTGTGCCCTGCTCGTGTCCCTGAGGTGCCCTGGCAGTGCCCCAGCCCTGCTGGGCTGTGCACAGGAGCTGTTCCTGGCCAGAGCTGTCTCTCTGCAGCACTGCCCTTGCCAGGAGCTGCCTCTGGGCCAGGAGCCCGGCCCAGCTCAGCAGCACAGACACAGCACAAGGACTTTAATCACCCTCTGGGGCTCTGCTGCTCTTTGCATCAGACTCAGTCCCTCAGAGTGCGCTCAAAGAACTTCTCAAGAATTCAAAGTGTGGTTGAAACACTGAAGTTTCTCATACATAAAATAGATCCTTCTGAGGGACAAGACTGACAATATGTCCCCAGGTTCCAGCTAGAGCAGAACACTGGAGGCAGTGATGACAGGTGGGGACAAGCAAGGCCAAGGTGTCTCTGGTGCTGAGCAAACCTGAATGTGTTTTAGGAATGCAAAGGGCCAAGGCCTGAGCCCCAGTCCCTGGCAAGGCACATCCTGTCCCTCCCTCATTGCTCAGGGCTCTTCCCAGGATGGGCACTGGGATGTGGGGATGTGCAATGCCAAGGGCAGGACTGTGGGGTGGCCCTTGCCAGGCTGCTGAGCAGGGACAAGGAGGCAATGAGGCCCCAGGCCTGCAAGGGTCACCTGTCCCCTCGTGGCCCCAGGGCCAGCAGCCATGGCCAAAGTGCTGCAGGAGTTGGCTCTGTCAGGGCCTTGCAGCTGCTGCCCATCCCTGTACCCTGTGCAGCCCAGGCTGTCCTACGGTGTCCCTGCCCTGGCCTCTGTCCCTGCAGGCTGTCGGCATCCCCCGGCTGCCCCACCTGGCTGGCCCCTTCCTTTGCTGACAGCTCTGCCTCCTGCCTGCCTCTGCCTGCCCACACAAAGCCTTGGCCTTGATACCAAAAGGGTTGATTCCATTTTTCCTGTTCATGTGGGCTTTTAGCACAGGAACAAGGCATGCAGGGGCTGCTTTCCCAGCAAGGATTGTTGGAAGACAAGAAGAAAACATCTGTCTCAAGGGTGCAGTGATAGAAAAAAGAAGGACTAAAACTGGGAACTTGGGGTGGGTTTAATGGTAATGGGTAAATGCTAATACACATTTAACAACTGTGTATAAATAACACACTGGTAGAATTACTTGTCCACATAAGGTTAGGAGTTATCCCTCACAAGACCTCAGGCCTGAATAAATAATACCCTCTTAATTAGTAAAAAGGTGTTAAGGAGTCTTCTTCTGATATTTCAGAGATTTGGTGACGGAGGGGCCTCCTAGAACCAAGGAGTCAGCTGTGACACTGTGCAAACTCATGTAACAAAGGGTCCATGGTGACACAGCAGAACCCCATGGAACCAAAATCCATTCTGATACACTGGGGCCACATTGAACCAATGACCCATTGTGATACTGTGGGTCCAAGGAGACCAATGTGACACTGAGAAACCTCTTGGAACAAAGGGGCCATTGTGACACAGCCAGGCCTTATGGAACCACGGGTCCATTGTGGCACTGCAGAACCTCATGGAACCAAGGGGACTGTGTTTTACTGGGGAACCTCATGGAACAAAGAGACCATGGGGACACTGCAGAACCAAGGAGATTGTTGGTGGCAGTATGAAAGCTCATGGAAGCAGAAGTCCTTTGTGACATAGCAAAGCCTCATGGAACCAAGGGTCCATTGTTAAACTGTGTGGCCTCATTGAACCATGAGCCATTGGGACACAGCGTGGCCACATGGAGCCAAGGGGCCACTATGACACTGCAGATTCAAGGACACCGTTGTGACTGAGGAACCTCCTGGAGCCGGGAGTCCATTGTTCCAGTGTGGGGCCCTGTGGAACCAAGGGGACAACAGTGATTTTGTGGGGCCTCATGGAACAATGGAGACTCTTCTGACACTTTGGGACCCACTGGAACCGAGGGGCCATTACAGCATGGCAGGGCCTCAAGGGGCCTCCACTGAACACTGTGGGTGTCCATGGGATGAAGGGTCCAATGGAACCAAGGATACCATTGTGACACTCTGGGGCCTCATGGAACCAAAGGTCCATTGTGACTCATCAGGACCTCATGAAACCATGGAGGCCATTTTTTACACTTTGAGGCCAAAGTGAAACCAAAGGGCCATTGACGCACTTCAGAGCCTTGTGGAGCCAAGGGGACCACAGTGACATTGTGGGGCTCAGTGAAACCAATGGTCTGTTGTGACACCTTTGGAATCATGGAGACTGTTGTGACACTAAAGGCCTTACTGAACGAAGGGGCCATTGTGACAACACAAGGACTCCCTGAAGCAAGGAACCATTGTGACACTATGGAGTGTTGGCAGGTCAAGGGGCAGTTGTCACACTGTGTGGCACCATGGAACCAAGGAGTCCATTGTGACACTACAGGGCCCTGTGGAACTAAGGATCCATGGAAGAGTGCAGGACCCCATGGAACCAAAGGTCCATTGTGACATTGCTGGGCCTCATGGAATTCTGGAGGCCATTCTGACACTTTGAGGCCTCACTGAATCAAGGGGCTCTGCAGGGCCTCATGGAACCAAGGAGACCCTTCTGACATTGTGAGTCCCCATGGAACCAAGGGTCCATTGTGACACTGTGGTACCAAGGAGACCCCTGTGACACTGCAAGGCCTCATGGAAGCAAGGGACCATTGTGACACTGTGGGGCCCCATGGAAACAAGAGGTCAGTATGACACACCTGGGCCTGATGGAACCAAGGATCCAATATGACACCATCATTGTCATGGTGTCAGGGCCCCATGGAAACCAGAGGTCGGTGTGACACAGCTGGAACCAAGGATCTCATGGAACCAAGGGTCCACTATGACACCACCATTGTGACACTGCAGGGCCCCATGGAAACAAGGGGCCACTGTGACACAGCTGGGCCCCATGGAGCCAAGGGAGCAGGTAACAGGTCTGGTTGGCTTGGCCTGACTGGTCCAACTGCCCTTGGCTTGTTGAGGTTTCTTCTCATGTGACCCTGAAACCCTGGGGCTCTGGGATTGACTTCAGATAGAAAAGAACTGTCCTTCTCATTCAAGTATCCATGGCCAAAATGAGATCCCCCCCTTCAAAATTCCCAATATCCAGGGATTGCTCCCAGATAAAGCTGCCATTACCAACAAGTCTGGCTGACCTTGTTTTCCTGAGACCTGGCTCTTACCTGCCTTCAAACACTGAGGCTCTGTGCTTCCCTTCCTATGGAAAAGAACCCTCCCTCCTGCACAGGCACCCCTGGCCAAAATGGGTACTTTTCCTCCAAAATTCCCTATATGCAAGGGTTTCACCCAGACAGAAGCTGTCCAGACAGACTTCTCTGGCTGGCCTTGGCCTCTAGTGGTCACCTTTATTCTGCCCTGAAGCACAGGGACTCTGCCCTTTCTTTCCTATGGAAAAGCACCATCCTTCTTCTCCAGGTGCCCATGGCCAAAATTGGGATTCCACCTCTTGAAGTCCTATATCCAAAGATTGCCAGACCTGCCAAAAGAGACAGGTCTGGCTGGCCTTGGCCTCCTGAGGGCTGACTCTCACCTCCCTTCCAAACACTGGGGCTCTGTGCTTTCTTTCCTATGGAAAAGAACTGGTCTTCTCCTCCAGGCAAAAAGGGCTGAAATTGGGATTCCACATTTAAAATTTTGAATATCCAAGGGTTGGTCCCAGACAAATCTGCTAGGACAAACAAGTCTGGCCTTGGCCTCTGGTGACTGCAGGTCATCAGGCCCTCAAACATGAGACCTCTCTGGTTTCCTTCCTGTAGATACCATTGGGAGACTGAGGGGCCTCATGGAACCAAGGACATCTTTGTGGCTCTGCTGGGCCGCATGGTCCCAAGGGGCCAGAGTGAAGCAGCAGTGCTTTGAGGAACCAAGAGGCCATTGTTGCATTTCAGGGCCTCGTGGAGCCAAAGGGCCGTTGTGATCCTGCAGGGCACCATGGATCCATGGAGACCATTGTGGCATTGCAAGGCCCCATGGAATCATGGAGACCATTGAGACACTGTGGGGCCCCACAAAACCCAAGGGCAACTGTGACCCTGCAGGGCCTCATGGAAGCGTGGGGTCATTGGGACACTTCAAAAGCAAGGAGAACATTGTGACACTGTGGGTTCCCACAGAAGCAAGGGAACATGGAACAGGTCTGGCTGGCTTGGCCTCCCAGGGGCCACTTGACAGGTCTGCCTGATCTTGGAATGTTGAGGGCTGCCTCTCATCAGCTCCTGGAGAACTGGGGCTCTGTGCTTTTCATGCTATGGAAAAGAACCATCCCTATTTACAGGTGCCCACAGCCAAAACTGATACTCCCCCTGAAAAATTCCCTGTATGCAAGGGTTCTGCCAGACAAAAGTTGCCAGGACAGAGAGCTCTGGCTGGCCTTGGCCTCTGGTGGTCACCTCTCATCTCAAGGAAGCCCTGAGGAAAGTATTCGAACACGTTTGACTACTGGAACATCAATGAGTCTCTCATCTTCTGAAACATTCAGAAGCTCTTCTGATCATATGTGTCTTTTACTTCTCATTGTGTTTTATGCATGAAATACCATTTGCAGGTTAAAAATATTCTTATCATTCTCCCAGTGTTATCTGAAACAAAACACCTCGTCTACACATGGATCCAGGTAATCTGTGTAAGAAAACGCAACAAAGAATTCAGCAGGAATCTCTGTTCCCATCTGTCACATCTCCTCTGGAGCTGGAGGTGCAGTCCCAGCACTTGGGAGGGCTCAGGGAGTCACAAGCTCAGCTCCCACACAGAGAACTTGCAGGCCCTGAGGTGCTCTTCTTGGCCCCTGCATGCTCAGCCAGGCTGAGATGGACACTGATGGTGTCTGTGCCAGGCTCTCTGAGCCCAGCCCAGCTCCCTGCAAGCTCTGCCAGCTGCCCTGAGCTCTGGGCAGCACCAAGGGCCTCTGGCCAGCCCAGCCCAGCCACCTCTGGCCCCACAGCTCTGCTCAGGCCAGGCTGCTCTGGGCACTGGCCCCACAGCCTCAGCCCCTGGCAAGGGCACAGCAGCAGCTGCAGCTGCTACAGGACTCAGCCCCAGCCATGGGGGAAGGCGCTTGGCCAAGGCACAAGGCGGCTCCCCTCTGTCCTGCTTCCCTCTGGCTGAGGTGCTGAGAGCTCTGCAGCCCCTGCTGCCATCCCATCTGCCCAGGGCAGCACAAGAGCCCCGGCCCTGTGGCCCTCCAGAGCTGCTCCTGCTCCAGGCCCAGGGCCCATCCCAGAGCAGGGGCAGCCACAGAGCTGTGCCCATTCCTGTTCATTGCTGCTCTGATGGGGATGTACCCTCAGCCACTTGGAGGTTGCTGATGAATTTTATTTCACCAGAGGCCTCTTCTTTCTTGAGGTCTTCAGTTCAGAAATTCAGTTAGAAAAGCTCATTAACATTTGTTCAAAATAAACAAGCAAGAAAATCCCCATGGAATCACTGAAAATTTCAATTCTTCTGTGGTTAATTAGACAAATTTTAGAAGTGTATTCAATGGGGATATAGTATATTAAAAACTATGCAAAGTGAACAGTTTTGTCCTGTTATCTTTTTCTGAGTAATTATCAGCAATGTCCAATTGATAGTGACCCCCAGCATATGCGGATGCAGTCTGAATAGATATGAAAATCAAGACCCTCCATGGCTGACAATCAATCACACTTTGTCCCCACCATTTCCATCATCCAACCCCTGAGATTCCAATGGATCAGGAATGCTGTGGCCAGCAGAAGCAGGGCAGTGATTCTTCCCCCGTCGTCAGCACTGGTTGGGCAGCACAGTGTTAGGTCACAAGAACTGGCTGCCCAGGGCGGTGGGTGAGTCACCATTCCTGGAAGTGTTTAGGGAAAGACTGGATGTGGCACTCAGTGCCATGGTCTGGGTGACAAGGTGGTGTTGGGTCCCAGACTGGACTTTAATGCTCTCCAAGGTCCTTTCAAGCCTGGCTGATTTTCTGATGACTGGGACACTGCAGCACCCTGGGGAAGCAAGGGGCCATTGTGACACTGCAGGGCTGGTGGCACTAAGAGGACCATGGTGACACTGTGTACGACATGGCAGCACAGAGCCAAGGGGCCATTGTGCCACTGTGGGGCTGAATGGAAGCAAGGAGTGCATGGTGACAGTCTGGGTCCTGGTGGGACCGCAGAGGCCACTGTGACACTGCAGAGCCTTGTGGAACCAAGGGGGCATTGTGCCACTGTGGAATCAAGGAGACCCTTGGGAGAGCCTGGGGACAATGGAATCAAGGGGCCATTCCTCCATTGCAAGGACTCTGGGAACTGAGGGAGCAATTGTGACACTGTGGTGCCCCATGGAACCAAGGGTGCCTGGTGACACTGCAGGATCTTGTGTCACCAGGGCTCCATTTTGACACTGCAGCACCAAGGCACTCTGAGGCTTCATTGTGGCACTCTGAGGCTTCATGGAACCAAGAGGCCACTGTGACTCTGCAGGGTCTTTTGGAACCATACAGAGCATTGTGACAGAGCAGGACCTCGTGTCATGTTGGGGCCATTGTGACACTGCAGGGCGCCCTGGAACCAAGGGGCCAGTGCTGCTCCTCAGGGACTCCTGGAATGAAGGAAACATGTTTGACACCGTGGTGGCCCTTGGACCAAGAGGCCATTGTGACACTGTGGAACCAAGGAAAGAATTGCTGCACTGCCAGACTTCATGGAATCAAGGACCCATTGTCACCCTTCAGGGCCTTGGGGGACCAAGGGCCATTATGACACTGTGGGGCACAAGGATCCATGGGACTTTGTGACACCACGGGGTGCCATGGAACCAAAGGGACATTGTGACACTGGGAGGCCTCAAGGAATCATGGAAACCATTGTGACACTCTGGGGCCTCAAGGAACTGTGGTGACACCAAGTTGTCTGGGAGTGTTGATCTGCTGGAGGGTAGGAGGGCTCTGCACAGGGCCCTGGACAGGCTGGATCCAGGGACGAAATCGAACAAGGTCAGGTTTAACAGGTTTTCCCCTGTGCTCAGCACTGCTTGGGCAGCACTTGTGCCCAGTCCTGAACCCCCCAATTTAGGAAGGACATGGAGGGGCTGGAGCATGTCCAGAGAAGGGCAAGAAGGCCGGTTAGGGGTCAGGAACACAAGTGCTGTGAGGAGCAGCTGAGGGAGCTGGGGTTGCTTACCCTGGAGAAGAAGAGGCTTAGGGGAGACAAGGTGGTGTTAGGGCAGAGGTTGGACTTGATGATCTCCAAGGTCTTTTCCAGCCTTGCTGATTCTGTGATTCTCTGAAAGCACCCTTGCAGCAGTTGAGGATGAGCCCTGGGCCTCCTCTTGAGAAGCTCCAGCAGCCCAGGTCCCTCAGCTTCTCCTGCCAGCCCCAAAGCCCATCCTGTCAGTCCTGCAGAGCCTCTGCAGCTCCTCCTCATTGCCCAGAACAGGGAGCTCCAAAGCCAGACACAGCAGCCCAGATGTGCCCCCCTGACCTGTGGTGCCTCTGGCAAGGGAGCAGCAGGAGGCACTGCAGGAGCCTGCAGACAATTCCTGCAGCACTTGTAGGATGATCCTGCTCCCCAAGGGACATTCCCATGGTGCCAAGTCAGGAACTGCAATGGGAAGTGGGGCCAGAGAGGGAAGGGCAAACAGGGATGGGCTGTTTGCAGGGGAGTAAACAAGGGTGGGCAAGAGGAAGAAATCTGGAGCAAGGAAGAGTAAAGAAAGCAAAGGTGAAGCCAAGGAAATGCTTAGGGCAATTTGGGGGTGGGTGCCAGGCAGCCCTGGCTCTGAGCAACAGCGTCTGCAGTGGGACAGGAAACTCCCAGCTGATGGGAACAAACTTGCTGGCTGACTGCAGAGGCCAGGACAAAGCTGAGTGGTTTCCCTGGTGTTTCCCCCAGCCCATGCTGGCCCCAGGGGCTGATGGCATTTGTGCTCCCTCAGGTTCATGTCCCCACAGCAACAGCATGGGGGTGCTCTTGCCTGCTCTGTGCAATGCAAACAGGGGATCCTGAGCCAGTGCTGCCATGTCTGTGCCTGCAAGGATGGGGCACATGTGTGAGCTGGGGGAGAGACCAGGGCTGCAGAGGGGGGATATTGTTAGCAGCTCCATGAGGACGCTCTGGGATGCTGCCCTGAGCTGTCCAGAGCACTGGGAATGGATCAGCTTCTGCTCTGCTGCTCCTTCCTATCTCCCTGAGGGCCCTTGCAGAGCACCAGCCATGCTGTTTGCCCCCAGCCTGCCCACAGCCACCCTGGGGCTGCTCACGGGGGTTTTCTGTGCTTAGCATTGGCCTGGGCGTGTTCTTGAGAGAGCCTGGGCAAGGAGCCTGGAGCCCCCAGGGCCTGGCCTGAGGCGTCAGGGCTGCCCCAGCAGTGCCCATGGCCTGTCCCTGCTGCAGCCTGGCACTGCCACCCCAGGACTGTGCCCAGCCCCAAGAGCACTCAGGCCCTACAGCAACACCAGGGACACCAGGGCAGGGGGGCAGGGCCACGGCAGCAGCACTGGCCACACCAAGTGCTGCTGCTGCTGGGCACAGCTGCTGTGCCAGCACTGATCTGCCCCAGCTCTGCACACAAACATTGCTGCTGCTGCTCCAGAGAAAGCAACAAAAGGGCATCTCTGCAGAAACCTTTGCTGGGAGGTTCTTTATTTCATTTAAACCCACCAAGAGCACAGCCCCTCATTGACACTGTGGCCACGGGGAAGGTGGAGAGAAACAAAATGCGAAAAGGCACAAACAATGACATTTCTTTCTGGACAATACGAAAAAAGTAAAACAGAGAAACAGAACCTCCAAAAGGAAACCAAGAGGAAGTATAAATATTACTTTTATTACAAGTGATTTGCAGAAATTTGTCAGCAGTTTAATGTTCCTGAAAGCATCCAGTCATCAGTCTCCACACTGCAGTCTTGAGCTCCTGGTTCCTCAGGCTGTAGATGAGGGGGTTCAGAGCTGGAGGCACCACCGAGTACAGAACTGACAGGGCCAGATCCAGGGATGGAGAGGACATTGAGGGGGGCTTCAGGTAGGCAAATGTACCAGTGCTGAGGAACAGAGAGACCACAGCCAGGTGAGGGAGGCAGGTGGAAAAGGCTTTGTGCCGTCCCTGCTCTGAGGGGATCCTCAGCACAGCCCTGAAGATCTGCACATAGGAGAAAACAATGAACACAAAACAACCAAATGATAAACAGGCTCCAACAGCAAGAAGCCCAAGTTTCCTGAGGTTTGAGTGTGAGCAGGAGAGCTTGAGGATCTGGGGGAGTTCACAGAAGAACTGGCCCAGGGCATTGCCCTGTCACAGGGGCAGGGAAAATGTATTGGCCATGTGCATGAGAGCATTGAGAAAGCCACTGGCCCAGGCAGCTGCTGCCATGTGGGTACAAGCTCTGCTGCCCAGGAGGGTCCCGTAGTGCAGGGGTTTGCAGATGGACACATAGCGGTCATAGCACATGATGGTCAGGAGGAAATACTCTGCTGAGAGGAAGAACATAAAGAAAAAGAGCTGAGCAGCACATCCTGAATAAGAGATGTTCCTGGTGTTCCAGAGGGAATTGTGCATGGCTTTGGGGACAGTGGTGCAGATGGAGCCCAGGTCAGTGAGGGCCAGGTTGAGCAGGAAGAAAAACATGGGTGTGTGCAGGTGGTGTCCACAGACTATGGCGCTGATGATGAGGCCGTTGCCCAGGAGGGCAGCCAGGGAGATGCCCAGCAAGAGGCAGAAGTGCAGGAGCTGCAGCTGCCGCGTGTCTGCCAAGGCCAGCAGGAGGAAGTGGCTGATGGAGCTGCTGTTGGACATTTGCAGTGCTGCAGCATGGGGATCTGAAAAAAAAGTAGTCATGGAATAGTTGGGTTTAGAGAGGACTTTAAATATCCCAGCACACCTTGGAGGCACTTTCCCCCCACTGCCTGCCTAGGGCTCTGTTCCCTGGAGCTGTCCCTGCCAGCAGTTGCTTCCTGCTCCCGGGGCTGCACCCTGCCAATGCTAACAGAGCCCAGCCCAGCCCTGGGGGCTCAGCTCTGCTCTGCAGACCCCTCCCAGCTCTGGCACTGCCCAGGGGCAGCTCTGGCTCTGCAGGCTGTGATGGCAACATCAGAGCAACCCTGGGGAGGATGGAAAAGCGATGCTGATGATGCATCTAAGGGGACCTGTGCTGATTTCTTTCACTACCAGTTTATTAATAACGGAAAGAATTTTCTTTCATTTTTCTGAGCCTTAACTGAGATATGAATATCTCTATGCAATTTCCCATCCAGGCAACCCAAAGCAGTAGAATAATAAAAAAAAAAATGTATTTCCCCTTTTATGCAGCCCCTGCCTTGCTGTACTCCCTGTATAACCTGCTTGGAAATGTTCTGCAGTTAAATGCCATGCTGGGAGCCATCCTGAACAATGCAGCATCCTCTCCAAAAAGGAGAACACTTCCAAGCATTACCAGCTGTCTCCTTCCACCCAGATCCTGTCCCCTGGTGCTGGGAGCAGCTGCCAGGGCTGGCTGAGATCTGTCCCTGGCAGGCAGAAGAGTCCCTGCCCAACACAGCACCCTGGGCTTCAGGACCCTGCCCTGCAGGACAGCCCCTGGCTGCTCTGCACAAGAGAGAATCAAAGAATGTACTCACAGAGTCTGTAGGCATTGGGATGTTCCAGCTTCAGGAGATGGCTCCAGGAGCTGCAGCTGCACTGTCCTGCAGCCAGAGGTTCCTGTGCCAAGGGCTGACAGTGATTGTGCCCCAGGCACTTCTCAGCACCTTCCCAGCCCTGACTTTTTGAAGCTCTCTGTGCCTCTGTGCTGTGCCCGGGGTGGCTGCAGACAGTGCCCCAACCCTGCTGGGCTGGGAGAGGAGCTGCTCATTAAGAGAAATGTGCTTTTGAAAGCTCTTCTTGGTTACCAGGAGCTGCCTCTGTGCCAGGAGCCCAGCCCAGCTCAGCAGCACAGACACAGAACAAGGACTTTAATGAGCGTCTGGGGCTTTGTGCTGAGTCCCTGAACATCAGTCCCTGAGAGGGAGCTAAAGAAACCTCTCCAGAACTCCAAGTCAGAATCCAACTCCAAAGTTTCTTGGACTTTTAATGGGTCCCACTGCGGGACAGGACCGAGAAAGTGTCCCCAGGCCCCAGGCAGAGCAGAGAACTGGAGGCAGTGATGACAGGTGGTAACAAAGAGAAGCCAAGTCTTGGTGCCCTGGGCCACAGCAGGGTGTGTGCCACCAAGGGCTGTAAGGAGACACCTTGTCCTGAGGCACTGGGGCCTCCTGGCACAGCCCCAGCCAGGCTGGGCACTGTCAGCCTCTTGTTCTGCCCTCTCCATCCCCCACTAGCCCACATTTCAGTGGCTTCAAGGATCTGCTGGAAGGAGTCCCTGGGGAGCCTTGTTCAGGAATGGCCCTGGGGGCTCCTCTATGATCCCAGGGACTGCAGGTTTTTCCAAGGACTTTGGGTTTGGCTTTTCAGCTTGGAGTCTCTGAGAGGTTTGTGCAATCATGGCCTCCAATGATCTGCTGTAATTAGTCCCTGGAGAGGCTTTGTCAGTAACAACACTCAGTGGGGCTCATTAATGCTTCAAGGTACTTCAGTTCTTTTAAGGTACTTGGTGTTTCCCTTTTGATCCAGACTCTGGGAGAGCTTTGTGCAATCATGGCCCCAATTATCTGCTTTAATGAGTCCCTGCAGACCTTTGTACTGACACTCAGTGGGGCTCATTAATGTTTTGAGATACTCAAAGTTTTTAAGGTACTTTGGAATTTCCTTTCCTCACGGAGGCTTCCGAGAGGTTTTTGTGACATCCTGGCCTGCAGTTCTCTCCTCCAAGGAGTTCATGAGGAGCCTGTGTTGGGCATGGACCTCAGTAGGACCCATCCATGCTTAGAGACACTTTGATTTTTTTTTCTGACTTTGACTCCTGGAAAGGTTTGTGCAATCTCCTCTCAGACCCTGAGGTTCAAGGGCTGAGCTCCAAATGTACAGTGAGGCTCATTAGAATCAAGCAAGTCCGGACAAACCATGGCTCTGCCTTGATTTCCCTCTGCTCTAGTGCAGTTCATCAGGAATGTTTCTGTAGTGGTTTTGGTTTCCCAGTTTGAGATTTCTTGGAGAAGGCATCAATTAGTTTGGTGGTTTCAATATTGGCTAATTACCAGTGCACTCACTAGAATATAATGACTCATGTCCTACTGTGTGGTGGGATTAGGACAAAGGAAATGTAGGCACAGAAATTTTAAAGGGTATATTAAAAACTTAATAGTAATATATTAAGAGTGATAAGTATCAGAACAAAACTTTCAGAACACTTCTCTCTCTACAACCTTTTCTATCTTACTGGCAATATAAAGAGACAAAACCTAAAATTTTCAGTCAGTTTACCACCTCTTGAATAGTCTTTCTTCAGTTCACTTAGGGAGAGGAATCTCTCTTTCATGTGTTGGAGACTTCTCCATAATAAAACAGTTCTCTCATGGCTCTCAATTCCCACAAATAGCAGCCACCATGAAAATCTGCAATAATGAAGTTCCTCCCAGTTTTTCACAGCATTTCCCACAGCTGGGTTTTTGGGCCATGCCAGCTTATGGGGTATTAAAGATGAGCTGTTTAAGAGCAAAGGTTCTCTTCATCTATTTCTGAAATCATCTCCAGGAAGAGAGATCTTTTTCTTTTCTCACTGAGGGCACAGGGTCTCATCAATCTGCTCTCTTTGTCTGTTCAAACTTCTTATGGGATTACAGCTACTTCAACATTTGCTTACTTTGCTATGGAAGCCTTTGCTGAAAAGTCATCTCCCCATATTTTTCAATGCTTTATAGGGAAAAAGAGAGTCTGATAAATCAATTCCATCATTCTCCATAGCTTTACAAGAGGATTTCAGCCCCAAGATCAAGGCATCTCCTCACTCCTCCCATCTGGGACTAAACTTCCTCTTCACTGACCTCGGTGTGTTCATGCTGCTCCTCTATGTGCCTGCACTTTGTCCTTTTCTCTCACTCAAGGGAGGATGGAAGCACTGAAAGAGTTCACATCTCACCTGGGGCCTGCAGGTGGTTCTGTGACCCCGGGCGGGCTCGGTCCTTGTGGCCGGAGCTGTTTTACGACGGAGGTTTCTGCAGCGGCTGCGCTGGGGCTGTGTCAGGATGGGCCGTGCTGGGGGGAAGGGCCAGGATCTCAGCAGCCAGGCCAGAACACAGCAGCAGCACGGCCGGGTCCGATGGCTTCTTCTCCCACTGCCCAGGTGTTGCAGGCGAACCCCAACGGTGGCAGAATTTTGGCCAAGCCGGCCAGCCCGGGGCTGCTCCTGGGGCCCGGCAGATCCTGGCTCAGCCTGGGCGGGCGGCGGGGCAGGGTTTAGCAGTGCCCAGATGTTGGCACCTGCAGCCATGGCCCAGCCCGGCCTTGGCCCTGTGGCCTGCCCTGCCCTGTCCGGCAGTCAATGGCGCCTGGTGGGGTCCCTGGGAAGGGGCCCGGCCCCACAGCAGGAGCTGCCTGGTCCGCCAAAGCTGAGATGAGGGCTGGGTCAGCCTTGTTACCTCTTTTCCAGCCAGAAGGGAAAGACACCCTCCCAAGCTTTTTTGTCTTTAACATGTGTCTTCACAGAGGTGTGTAGAGTTTCCTTAGTTGTTTAACAGAATTTCAATTCTCAAACCTAATTACTGATTGTTTTTTTGTCAGTCATGGTGGAAACTTCTAGCAGCTTCTCTTAGAACATCACTTCCATGATGCAAAACCACCACAACAGCACAGAGCACAGAGCTCCTTTGTCCATATGTAGTGGTCATGTGCCCGAGGCCTCAAAACCTCTCCTTGGAACATCTCTGGGCCCTCTACAACATGTCTTCAGCTGACAACATTCAGCTCAGACTCTAAGAAAATCAACACAGTACAGGGCTAGCCTGACCTGGCTACTTTTGTCTGGGAGCAATCCTTGGATATACATAATTTGGGAGGCAAAATTCTAATTTTATTCCATGATCCCTGGACATGAAGGCCAATTCTTCTCCATAGGAAGGAAGGCACAGAGCCCCAGTGTTTCAGGGGCAGATGAGAGGTGGCCACCAGAGGCCAAATCCAGTCAGACCTAGCAAGATTTTTTCTGAGAGATATCCTTTTAGGGAGAGTACCTAATTTGGGAATGGGCATCTGAAAAGAGGGACACTTCTTTTCCATAGCAAGGAAAGCACAAAGTCCCAGTGCTCCACGAGCTGATGAGAGGCAGCCCTTGACATCCCAACATCAGCCAGATCTGTCAGGTGGCCCCTGGGAGGCCAAGCCAGCCAGACCTGTTCCATGTTCCCTCAGTTCCATGGGGCCCCAGAGGGTCCCAATGGTCCCTTTTTCCATGAGGCCCTGTGGTGTCAAAATGCCCCCTGGTGACAGCCCTGAAGGGTCCCAATGGTCTCCATGGTTCCATCAGGCCCCATAGAGCCATAATGGTCTCTGGGTTCCATGAAGCCCCGCTGTGTCACCACTGCCCCTTGGTTCCATGGGCTCCAGTGGTGCCACAATGATCCCCTTGGTTTCATGAGGTCCCCACAGTGTCCCAGTGATCTCCATGAGAAGGAAAGAACCCAGCCCCAGTGTTGCAGGGGCAGCCACCAAAGGCCAAGGCCAGCCAGACTTGATGGTAGTGGCAGATTTTTCCTGAGAGCAACCCTTGGATATACAAAATTTTAGAGGTGGAATCTGAATTTCAGACATGGACCCCAGGGGAAGAATCCTTTTCAATTGGAAGGAAGGCACTGAACACCAGTATTTCAGTGGCAGATGCAAGATTGCCATCAGAGGCCAAGGCCAACCAGACCTCTCTGTCCTGGTAACTTTTGTCTGAAAGCAGCTCTTGGATCTTGGGAATGTGAGAGGTGGAATCTAAATTTTGGCAATTTCTCTGTTGATAGGAAAGACAGTTCTTTTTTATAGGAAGGAAAGCACAGAGCCCAAGTGTTTCAAAGGCAGAAGACGAGACAGGTGGCT